>NC_056631.2:37269519-37614519 GCF_002870075.4 Lactuca sativa | reverse complement strand
GTGTGTGGACTTGACCCATCTTTGGATCCACTAAAGATTTTTAAAGATCTATCAAAAGAGAAGACATATAAACTCACTTTTGGTTTCTTCCCCTACCAATGTGAGATACAAATAAAAGTACGAACTTGTAGTTCCTTTATAAATTCGAGTACATGTCAAACAAATTTATTGGGTAAAGGTGTATGAAAAGAAGAACATATAGTTATCTAAATATAGACCAAAATCAAAATTTATTATCTTCTTAGATCATTAACCCTTAAAAAAAGTATTACGATGATTAAATCAAAAGAAAATTCAATTTACATAATTTTTATGAAATTTGACAAGCAAAACATTTCAAACTTTATCTCTAAAATGTATGGAATTTTTATTGCAATTTGACCACGGAAAACGTCGCTTTTTGACAATCCAAAAATAAGGTTTGCATTTTATCTGCCTAACGCATGTTTAGCCTAAAATTTTTAAAGTCGTTAACAATTTAAAACTAAAAACCCCAACTTCATCCATATCGAGAAACACACGTTACATCGAATTTTAGGGCTTGATGTTTCCCCACCATTGACCAATTGACCCTACACTCTCTTGAAGTATTGTTTAAAAATTACGGTCCAAAAACAGACCAAACCAGGAACACCAAGCCCTAAATTGGTCTGATTTTTTTGATCTTTTATTTTGTTATATAAGATTTTGGTATAATTGTAAATATAACTTTTATCAAAAGATTTATCTTAACAAGACCTCAAATTAAATTATGTTCAAAGAAAAGAAAAATATGTAATTATCATAATCAATACAAACTAGAAAGGTTACCCCCGCTACACGAGGGTCAGAAGCTTTCAATGTAGTTTCCGAATCGATAAATATGACAGTCGTAGATAGTGTCAAAATGGCTAAAAAATTAAAGAGGTAGGATTTAACAATTTTTTTAGAAAAAGGATCAAAGTTGTCAAACCGTTAAAGTTTTAAGGCCAAACTTTAAAGATTAAAAAGTTACTAAAAAGTGTAAAAATATTGATCGCAAGGACCAAAAGTGTCAAAGTGGCTAAAGAATGATGAGTAAAGTTGTCAAAAAACATCCTAATTTACTATTCCTAATATTCATTTTCTTTAATATATATATATATATATATATATATATATATATATATATATATATATATATATATATATATATATATATATATATATATATATATATATATAGGGTGAGGTTCAATAGAGAACCATAATTAACCAAGGAACCAATCTTTTTTTCAACTTTTAGAACTTATTTTTTATAAAAAAAACTAAAAATACAGAAATTCATAACATTTTATCCTTTTTCCAATGATATAAAATTCGATTTTTTTACGTCAAGTTCACAATGTGAATTTTCGAAAATTCACAACGTGAATCCGGATTCACACGGTGAATCCGAAAAATATTTTTCACATTCACAATGTTAATATATGAATTTAAATATTTTTAGATTTTTTTTTCGATAAAGAATAAGCTATAGAAATTGAAAAAAAGATTTGGTTCCTTGAATAACTCATAATTATGGTTCCTTATTGAACTTTTCCATATATATATATATATATATATATATTAATCAGATCTATTTTTAAATTTTAAAGAGATAGGCTTCTAGTCAACTGATTAAGACTACTGCTTCATTCTAATAGACACCAGAGCGATGGATTGTGAGAGATAGCAAACGAAAGTTATCACACAATGAAGTCAAAATGATCAAACTTTAATTGGGACATGGCTTGACGAGAGTGATCTAATTGGAATCGTTCAATAAATGGTACAATACAACAACAATCATACAATAAACGTAATGAATATTGTGGCAACAGAGAAGCCTATTTAACATCTCTGTCTCATCGTTTAATCAGTTACTAGACGAATGTGTATTGCGCATATTACAATTATATAAATATATATATATTTTTTTGAACGACAAATCTAACCTACACATAACCTACTCTTATTTTCACATATACAGGCATCTTATTTCCACATATATAGATAGGACTTCAACACTCGACCTCATGGAGGGAGGACAACACTTTGTTAAGGGAATCTACAAAAAAAATCTCATTAAGTTTGATTCTATTAATACAAGTCATTTTTTTTTGTAAACCAGTAAACACTCGCAAAATAACCATTGTTTCGAGCTAATGTTGGTTCTCAAGGCTTTTCTGAAAATTTTAAGGACTTTTGAAAATAAGCAATTGGAGATGACTTTTTCGTTAATAGAGTTAACGTTTTAAGGATTTTTCTGAATTTTTTTTATATATATACAAAATTAATTTGAAGAAAACTTATATTTATCTATAAAAAAAAACTCAAAATAAAGATACTATTTATATCCATTTCACTAAAAAAACTCACTTTTATTTATTAAAAAACAATCTTGAATTATGTACAAAAATCACTTTCAAAAATACAAACCAAACCTGATACATCAAAGTCATCAAAGTCATGTACAAAAATAACTATCCAAAATACAAGCCAAACAACACAACAAGCCCTAAATAGGTCTAAATTTTTTCTTTGATATTTTATTTTGTTATATTAGACTTTGGTATGGTGGTATGGCTGTAAATAAATAAATAAATAAATAAATAAATAAATAAATAAATAAATATATATATATATATATATATATATATATATATATATATATATATATATATATATAGAGAGAGAGAGAGAGAGAGAGAGAGAGAAAAAGAAAGCAATCTATGTTGTTGTAATTAATCATTAAATATTAAATATATGATGAAATAAACATATTAAAAATTATATTAATTCAATGACCTTTATTCACTATTTCTATCTTTCATTAGGTTTACATCTTGTGTTGGACTTTCTTCTTCTATCTTCAGTATTCAGAAGACTGTTAGAAGCTTCTTCGACACTCTCTCTGTGCACCTCCTCACCAAAGATTAAATCGTGAATGTCTTCGAATGTCAGTTAAACACATTCAACTAAGTTGTTGATGAGTGGTTTTATATATTATATATTTATCTGAGTTTTAAATTTATAAAACTGGTTTATTTTCAATTGGACTTAAATACACACTATGTAGTGTCCTAATTGTGTAGCAGTATGGTTGTGACAATACCATATATTAAACACTAGGTGAATGGTTATAACTTTAATTTAGATAATAAAGTAATTAATTAAACTAGAAACATAAAAGTAGGGGGGTTGTTTAAACTATATTAAACTTGATTAACAATTTCGCAAACGCAAACAAAGGAAAAGACTGTGATTTAAACGGTAGTTAAGGTACTTGCACTTATATTTTGAATCCCCCTGTGTTCTTATGGTTGATTTATTATAAATGCAATGGATCTAACAAGTTAACTGCCAATTTTTATAACGACTAGGTATCTTGGTCCGATTAACTAATACTAATAATTATAAAGCAACTAACACAGTGATCATGTAATTAGCTAACTAATAATCAATTAAAGGTTTGAATTATGAATGAATAGATCCAATGATTAATTTCAATGGCCATGAAAATCAATCGAAGCATAGCATGAATATATAACATTTTAAGTTAACAATTATATCACATAACTCTAGGATTTGGTTCATCTCTAGTCCTAACAGTTTATTGTCATAAACTAATTAAGATATAAGTTAGAACAAATTACTGAAATCGTCCCTATGGTTTGGCAAAAATTACTAGTTTGGTCCCTAAGTATTTTTTTGCACTCGGACCGTCCCTAGGTTTTGGTTTTATTACGTCTTTCATCCCTGTTACACATGAAAAGACTATAATACCCTTTTCTATTTTCTTTTTCATTTATTTATTTTGTTAGAGTTATTTATATTATTAATTAATTAAATGGGTCCCACCTAATATATCCTTACACTTAATATCCCCATCACCAACACTTCTAACCCTCACACCTCCATGGAGATCAATTCCAGATTCTCAATTCTCCGGTGAACAACCATACGCCACCACCATCTCCGTCAGAAATCTCTTGCCTCCAGCAAGACTAAAACTCCAAGGAGACTAGAACACCAGCAAACAATAGATCCCACTTCTATTTTTTTCTTCCTGTCCATTACCAATCCTGATGATAGAACACCACACACCACCACCATCTCTGGCGGAACCAGAACTCCGACGAACACCATACGCCATCACTTGCCACCCACACCCACCTCCATCATCTCTTCCCCCTAAACCGGTAAACCCTCATCAGTACCCTAACACTCACCCTCACTGTGATTTTTTCCCTCTCGTTCCTCCATTGAACTACCGAAGGAGATCTTAAATAAAAAATGGAGATCTGCCATATAAGATCTGGAACTAAATCGAAGATCTTCACTGAACCTGTATCTCAAATCTCCTATCACCATCCCCATCTTACTGAAGTTAGAGCCACCACCACCATCGTGTTACTAACCGGGTGATTTTCTGAAATAGGAATCATCGCCGCCATAGGTGGAGTAAGGTATCAGAGAATGAGAAAATCAAATTGTTTCCTTCCGCCACTGTAGGAGGTTGTTTTCTTCCACCGATGCAGGAGGTTGTTTCATATGATTTTTCTTTCATCAACGATTTTGAGGGTAGGTTTTGGGTTCTGATTTTCTGATTTGGTCCGTCTTTCATTTTTAGGATTGCATATGATTTTTCTTTCATCAACGATTTTAGGATAGGCTTTGGGTTTGATTTTATGATTTGGTTTTGATTTTGGGATTCGATCTTGATCTAGTTTTGATTCCTGGCATTTAATCTTTGGATATGACCTGATGAAACTGTTTACGTTGGCGGTGGTGGTGTTGGTGACTGGTGGTGATTGCTAGTGAACAATGACCGGTGGTGGTTGTGTTGCAAGTGGGAGTTGGGTCCTAATAAATCACTTAATTGATTTTATTAAATCAATAAATAATAAAAAAGATAATTAAAAAACTAAAAAAAGAAAATACAAAGGGTAATATAGTCTTTTCATTTCTAAAAGGGATGATAAACGCAAGAAAATCATAACTTATGGATGGTCCGAGTGCAAAAAAAACGTAGGGACCAAACCAGTAGTTTTTGCCAAGCCACAGGGACGATTTCAGTAATTTTTTTTATAAGTTAATATAATCGGATTGGTCATCTAGATTATAAATAACTCGTTTGTAAGATAAAAATAGAAACTTTAACACGTAAAGTAAAATGATCAATCAAACATAATAAATAATCAAACTTTATAAATCCAACTAATAAATCAAACTATAATATTTATGGTTCATCTACATCTAACCGGAAACGAATGCCCATTATCTTAGCTAGAAAACAGAAAACAATCATAGAAGTATTTCTAAACATGATGTCTAAAACACTTTGAATGATTAAACAATGTTTCCAAGACTTGATCTTCAAAATGATGCTCCAGTCGTGTTCTTGAGCTTTGAAATCTACTAAAAAAGGTTTTTAGATGAATAAATTTTGTAATTGAGGGTGGGGATCTCCAGTATATCGATTGGGATGGATAAATCTCGTATTTACAGAATTAAAGGATCCGCTTCGCGAGCATGTCATTACTGCATCACGATTTCTTGAATTTAGGAAACTTTTTCTCTTCATCTGTATTAGCTCCATACTTGTCCCAATCTTTTCCTTTTTCTTCTCAATTCCAAATTTAACTATATTTATTTAATTCAAAGCTTATTAAGTACCACTTATCTTTAAATACAACATGCTAGATTAATTTATTAAGATAAACAACTAAAATATATAGTTAATTATGACAATATCAAAATACCTCACACTTATTATTTGTTTGTCCTCAAGCAAACTAGAGTTATTCAAGTCATAATTGCAATTCATTTTTGATATCATAACACCAATACTTTGTTTACAAACACCAAACAAGATAACTCAATTCAAACCCACAAATGATATCTAACATCAATGCATATAACTGTCTCTAAATCTTAATAACTTTCCAAGTTTTAAGTACTCATAATCCTCGTAAATTCTTACTACTCAATTTCAACAATAGTCATTTTTTCATCCCTTCAAATATACCCTTAAGAAATCCCCTAATGTCGAAGTGTTTTTGATAAGTTCCCAAGCATACATGGACGCACAATAAAAAGAAAAATAACAAAGAAATAAATATTACAACTTTCATGCACTTTGAAGTTTATGACATTTATAACTTTTGGATCTTTATAATTTTGATTTTTGCACTTCTTCATGATTTCTTGATCTTCATACATGTAATCTCTTATTGAGTCAATGACTTTTGATAATTTTTGTTTTTTTTTTTCACAACGTTTTTCATTTTTTTTCTTTTCATACTCACTTTTTTCACTCTTACAAAAACTAAATAACATATGCTTAAGCTCGAAAACTTAACTTGAATCTTTATTGGCTAACAATATGATCTAAAGTTTAATGACTAAAATAAAATTTCAAGGGTAGTAAACAATGCAAAACTTTTTGTATCCCTCAAACTACACAAGTTTACACATCTTATGATTTCACTAAAGCTAGAAAGTCATAGTTATACTATAATATATCAACTAAATAAAACCTTAAGATTTGTGCCAAGTTACCTACATAACACTAATAAATTCCATTTTAATGTCACTTTATGAATATGGAGCTTATTCGTGACACATAATCTCCCTTCTATAATTGAGAGATCTCCATCGCGATTAATACTGTCGTCGCGACACGTAATGAGGATTGACATGCCCCGGAGTGGAATAGCGAAAGTGTTTTCGCGCAATAAAATTAATAATGAGATTACTTGATGAACACTACAAGAAAATGGGGTATTAGAGACTGTCATAATTAGTCATAGATGGTCAATAATCCGTCTCTAATAAGAATCGAGGACTGATTTAGCTAGTCTCAGATATCTAGTCCTAGATAGTGGTTTTTTTATGTATTTGGAACTGACAAACAGTCCCTAACACATAAGCTAGTCTCTACTATAAGATCTTCTCATATAACAACAAAATCTTCAAAAAATGCTCCAATGATTTTCCATGTCGTAAATCTACCACGTCATAATTTGTATGTTGTCATGCCTCTTCCTCTATTCTTTTTAATCATCTCCTCTTCTTATTTTAAATACATCAAAGCTAGAAAAATATGTCAAAGAAGCATCTGATAATAAAAGCGGAAAACTTTATTCAAAACTAAAAGTAAAAACTAAAAAATGCAAACCAAACGTCAGGTTGCTTGCCGAAAAGTGCTTCTTTTTCTGCAAGTCATAAGTCAAACTCCACCCCTGTGACATCCCCAATTTCACGGCCAGAAAAGACCAATTTGTTTATGCTTTATTTCAAAATAAGAGTATATTGTTAAAGAGATATGTTGCAGAATTTGTTCCCAAAAATATGATAAAGAATTTATCAAAGCATTTCCAAAGAAATGTATTTTCATTATATTAAAAATCTCGGGATGCCATCGTCAATACAGATCAAAAGCATAAACAGAAACAATATAAGCCTTATACCATCTATTTATTCTAGTGGCCTATAATCCATTGATCTCTCATCAGACCATCACTTATGTGCTCTCTTGCCACTACCTGTATACAAGAAAGTGAGTGGGTCAGGCTGGGGAGCCTGGTGAGCACATATGGTTTTCAACCCACAATAATTAAGTTCATTAATTTCGTCAAATCATTCAACCCGATTACCGATTCCCATTATCCTCACCTTATGTCCCTAAAGCATCTACTATAAGGGACATAGTCTAAGGACTTTCATCGGGGTGACAACACTGCTTAGGGATTCCTCAACAATTTATGTCAAATAAGGCAACCATGAGAGGGATGGAGTATACCTGGTGAACATGTAGTTCAAATAAACACCTACAGGTTGCGAGCCTGCTAGCGTTCCATTGGACTGTCTATAATAGTCAGTGGTCATCGTCTATACTTCGCTAGATGACTGGATCATTGTAAACATCAAGACCTCTCATCATTTTATTTCATCACACATCAACTATTTCATCTGCCTATGTTTTACCCAACATTTTTGTAGATATAAAATACATATATACAGTTTAAGTCATTTAAAACATGTATAAATCCTTCACCCATCATAGATATCAAGAAGACAGATAATATGCACACATGGCATGTAATTTATACTAAATACTTCATATCTATGTGTAAGATGAAAGTAACTATGCACTCACTTGTTAAAGTGGTGATACCAACTTGGACAACGTTTCGCTTCTTAACAATATAATTTCCTTCGATGAAACCTAATATTATTACCACTAGATTTTAATCTAATATTTATTGCGACTAATTATGAGCGTTATTATTTTATAAGTGTTAAAAAATATTTTTCAACCACTATGTACAGATAGGGGCCAGACATGAAACACCGGAGGGCAGGACCATTTTGACATTATATCACTTTTGAAATCCAACAACCTTATGCGGCCCTTCAAACCAGATTTCTCGTACCGCGAGTAGTTAAAAGATATTATAATAACACTTTGTATATTATATTTTATAATATATTTATTATTTATAAGTTCATAATAACGATAATAAGCTTAAACATAAGCTAGACTCAAAGTAGGTTAAGCGTAACTTATAAGAGAGTTTAGCTAGGAACCGGGCTCTACGAGGGCATAAATTCCAAGCCGAAAAGCTCTTCTTCTCGGAGCCTTGTGGCGCTCCGGGACTCGCCTCTAACACTAGGGAAGTGCTAGGGAAAAACCTTGAAGGTTTAGGGGTATTTGAGAGAGAAGTGTGAGAAATGTGTGAAGAGAAATGGCAACCCTCACACCTATTTATAGCCTGCCTCCTCGGACTACGTTGGGCGTAGGTTCGGAGTACGCAGCGCGTACTCAGTACGATGCGCTTGTGAGGGGCTATGTTGCACGTACGGGGTCCAGGTGTCTGGATCTTATGCGAAGCCGTGGGGGAAAAATGAGGGTTGAGATTGAGCCACGTTACCCTCTTCGTAACAACTCAATTCCGACTTCTAAATCCCGTAACTTTCGCATATCAGCTCCGTTTTCGACGTTTTTTATATCCACGCTTAGGTGGAGACGTACTCTACAACTTTCATTTAGACTTTGGCGGCTAATTTTGACATTATTTTTAAAGTTATATTTTAACAGATCTGGACAGGTAAAGTCTGTTAAAAATTCATAACTTTTTCATCCGATGTTCATTTTCGTTTGTCTTTTTATCGTTGAGCTCATATTAACGGGATCTTCAATTATCATTTAGGTTGTGTTTGCTAAAAGTCGGTCGATCTAAAATTTGAATTCTGGACTGTGTATTGCTATGCTAAATCTTAGAAAAATCATAATTTCCTCATACAAAGTCAGATTTGGACGTTCTTTTTATGCATGCTCTCGGTTAACATATAATATGACTTTATTTTAGATTGCTAAGGCTAAAAAGTACTTTATTGTAAACTCGCTTTTATGTCACACAACGTCATGCCGGTTTTGTCGCGAAACTTCGATAGGTCATTACTTCTTCGTTATAACTCGGATTTCAGCGTTCTTTATATCTCCGGAATCCTTGTCACGTCTACTACAACTTTCTTCATAGATATTGGGTTTATCTATTAAAAAGGTGATCCAAAAATGGATTTGACCTAAAGTTTCAGGATACGTTCGACCAAAGATTTTACCTACCCAATAGTGAAATCCTGCAAATAAAGCAAAAACGGCTCCCACAGAAAGTACATAATGGAAATGTGCAACTACATAATAAGTATCATGTAGAGCAATGTCTAGCCCAGAATTTGCCGGAACGATTCCAGTGAGTCCCCCTATGGTGAACAAAAATATGGACCCTACAACAAATAACATGGGTGTTTTGTATTGTATCGAACCCCCCCCCCCCCCCCCCACATGGTAGCGATCCAACTAAAGATTTTGATTCCAGTGGGGACAGCTATGATCATGGTAGCTGCGGTGAAGTAGGCACGGGTATCAACGTCTAAGCCCACAGTAAACATATGATGAACCCAAACTTGATCGGGAAGCAATGGTTCCGGGATTGGTACCGCGGGGGGCATCGGTGGTGGAGGGGGGGACTCAGGTAATTCCTGAGACGGCGGCGTCCTATGCGCGGGTACAAGATCGAAAAGAATGTGTTGCATGGAAAAGTGAGATGTCCAAGATATTAAGAACGAGGGGAAGAATCGACGAGGAATCTATTTTATTTTTGACGCTTATTTTCATTCTTAATTTATTATATCTTATAAATAAGTATAATGCACTTAAAAGGGATATATACAGTAAAGTCCCAATATTTTCATCGATTTAACAAAAAAATCCTAAACTTTATTTTTTTGACAATAAAGTCCAAATTACCGGCAATTTTTGACACTTTTACCCTTTTTTCCCGGTTAGCCGGTAATTAGGACTTTTTTGTTAAAAAAAATAAAGTTTAGGACTTTCTTGTCAAATCGTCAATTAGGACTTTACTGTCAAAAAAATAAAGTTTATGACTTTTTTTTGTCAAATCGTTGAAAATATTGGGACTTTAGTGTATATATAATTTTTTTGGTTAGAAATTTAATGGTATGATACTCTTTAAGCATAAGAGTTATTGAAACCTTCTCTAATCTGCTAGATCCTATTGAAATCCTTAACGTTTACTTCTTGATAAATCGTTTTTTTTAATCTCAACAAATCGAATTGAAAAAAATTGAGATAATTAAGAAGGAAAGAAAGAAAGAACCAGAGTTGTGTTGGCTTTTTGCAGCCCCAAAAATGGAGAAATAAGAAACCAAAAAAAAAACGAAATTGCCCTTCTTTCCCTTCTCCACATTCACACCCTTTTAACTAGGCATGTGTTGTTTGTGTTTTTATAAAGCCAGGACAATTTTGTTTTTTTAGGTTTTTAATTTCTCCATTTTTGAGACTACAAAAAGCCAACACAACCCTAGTTCTTTCTTTCTTTCTTGATTATCTCAATTTTTTTCAATGTCGGTTTGTTGAGATTAAAAAAACGATTTAACAAGAAGCAAACGTAAATGATTTCAATAGGATCTAGCAGATTAGAGAATGTTTCAATAAGTCTTATGCTTAAAGAGTATCATACCATTAAATTTCTAACAAAAAAAATTATATATACACTAAACTCCCAATATTTTCAACGATTTGACAAAAAAAGTCCTAAACTTTATTTTTTTAACAGTAAAGTCCTAATTGACGATTTGACAAGAAAGTCCTAAACTTTATTTTTTTGACAAAAAAATCCTAATTACCGGCTAACCGGGAAAAAAGGGTAAAAGTGTCTTTGGACTTTATTGTCAAAAAAATAAAGTTTAAGATTTTCTTGTCAAATCGATGAAAATATTGGGACTTTACTGTATATATCCCCACATAAAATCACATAATCTACTATAATAAATGAAGGTTTTTTGCCACATGTCCTCTTCTCATTCATTTGGACACATGGCATTTTCTAGAATTTTTAAAATTTTTATTTTCCACTTGTCATTTTATTGTATTTTTTATTTTATTAAATTAAAATTCCACATTTAATGTCTAATGTAATATATATGTAAAGTATTTATTAGAAAAAGTTTATATAAGTCTCACTAATTTTAATAATTCAAATTTTTCTCATTTTTCTTATAAATTCAAACTTTTCAAATTATTAAAATTTTATATTTTTTTTAATTAAACCCATGTAATACATGGGTCTTACACCTAGTTCACATAATATTCAAGTAATTCCTCTTTATTACTTCAAAGTAGGTTACAATTGTTGACATCCCTAACTATTACATTATCATACTAATTCTTAGCCTAGAAACACGGGCGTCACAACCCCTCTACTTCAATTCCAGCCTCTTACTTTTATAATCGACTACTCTTTTCTTGTTCGCGTCTTCGTATTCTCTTTATTCAATCTTTCCATGGGTTCGGTCTTCTTGGAATTCTTATGTTCTTTACTTCTTTACACTTTTCCGCACTTTCATTTTACCTTTAACTTTATCACCCTTTTTACCTTTAACCTTATCAGCGAAACGTGGCAATCGAATTTTGCGATCTTAACTCTCTTATCTTCAGTCGTAGCTCTCATACCATTTTGTTGGGTGACCGACAAAAGAAGTTAATCACTTTCAGACAAATGATAAACAAACTTCGGTGAAACTTATGGAATAAATTTTTTGAAAAATGAAACAAAAAACTGAACACAATATTTAACGTGGTTCGGTCAAAGTGACCTATGTGGCTACGTTCATGGGAGAACGAGAGGGGAGGGGGAGTTATTAAACTTTCAAGAACAATTACAATCACACACAAATGTTACACCCCACTTGAACTCTCAAAATAAAAGATTCTCACTTACTTACTAACTAGTCCAAACGATGTGCTCTCAACCTCATAATTATTGCTCTCTTGAAAAACAAGTTATACACAAGGAATAATGAATGGGGAAGGCCCATCCATAATTAGCCCTATAAACAAGCAAACAAGGAAAACTCTAATTCTGATACGTCAGGCTCATCCATAATTATCCTAAAAGGTGGCACCCTAATTTTAAACCAATCATAAGATTTCATGCAGGTTCTTTTGCAACCTTCAACCTTGAGAGACAATACATAAGCGCAGTCACGTCCATGGAGCGCACCAAGATGCCATAAATGAAAATCATGCTCCATGAGGGAGTACTCACCTTGATCACCTTTAACATCAAAGCAATTTTGGACTTCCTTGAACACCCTAGCGCACCTCACAGCCAGATCGGCGCATCATCCAAGCTAATGGTGAACTCTATACCAAAGGGTGCATCATGCATGAAAATGATGCATCATGTGTCATGATGACACATCATTTCCCTTGGTGGCGCATCCTCCTTCCAGTATCACATAAGCATCACATCAACACTATGTAGCTCATTAGGACCACCAAGATGACACATCATGACCACAAAGTGGCGCATCTTATCCAACAATGACACACCTTGTGTCACCAATGGCACACATTGACCCTTTGTGGCACATCTTCTTATGCTTCACTCTGTTGTCAGATGCTTCATCTTAACTCTAAGTGTTCCATTAGGATTCCTGTTGCCTCCAAGTGCTTCATTAGGAATCACGATGCTCCATGTGCCTCCAAGTGCTCCATTAAGATTCATGATGCTCCATGCACCTCTAATTGCCCCATTAGGATTTTTGATGCTCCATGTGCCTCCAAGTGCTCCATCAGGATGCTCAGTGGCGAGTCTAGAATGTATTTATAATTCTGGTTCACTATTTAAGTGAAACCGAAAAAAATGGTAAAAAAAATACTAGTTGCAAGTTCGGGTTGGGTTGTATAACCAAAAAAGATATTTCAAGTATTTATAATTGTATTCAATGAGGTCTTGTATCTTGATATTAGTTGCGGGGTCAGGGCCGACGGACGGCGAGTAATTTCCGATTTGTGTAATTGTGTATCACGGTATCAACGTATACCTTGAAGCAGGAGAAGAACGACGTGTTGAGAATATTTTTTTGTTGTTTGTTTTTTTCTTTTTTCTTGTATTTATCTTATTATCTTTAACTTGTATTGAAATATTTTTTTTATTGGATTATACCTTAAATGACTTCGGTGCCTATTAAAACATAAAATGTGAGCTTTTGAAATTTTGATTTATATATATTTTGTTGTAAAAAACATTAAGGTGGTTCACTCCAAGTTTTTAAGACGAGTCACAATTTATAATTATTTATAATCTCTTATAAAAGATGGGAAAAAAGGTGGGTCAAGTGACCCACCTTCTATACACATAGACTCGCCAATGAGGATGCTCCGTCATAATGTTTCATCATGATTCTTGATGTTCCTATGTGCTTCCAAATGCCTAGGTACGTTTGATCAAGTCTTCACATCCAAACACATATTTGAAATGATGACTCGTAATGTATATGTAGTCTTGTTGCTTTGGGGTACAATTGTGATATAGAAATTCTACTTTGGATCCTCTTTGATTTGCTTCTTGATCATCACAAAAAGTAAAACATACAAACTCTCTTGTAGTTTAGTTTTTGCTTTTTGAATTGCATGGAGTATACACCCCACGGCTAACTAGATCATGATATTTTCTTTAATAGTTGTTGTTACTTGTTTGCTTTTATGAATTTCGAATAAGCATCGTAATCCAATAAAAGCCTCATATCGCTCTATGGAAAACATTATATTATTATACCAATAATATAAATAGTTACCTTTAATATAATAAATAGTTATATTCACGGACAAAGCCATACCCTGGTCGTTTCTAGGTCATTCAAATTCACCAATTACACCATCCACTAAAATAATAATAATAATGCGTGGTGATGATATTTAGAGGTCATGTATGTGACATTTTAGCCAATGGTGAGCCACCATCTTCATTATCTACGCGTCATGATGAGCATTTTTCAAGCATGAAGAGAATATCAACCAAGTATAAAGCATCTCAAGGTAATTCAGTTAACAAGGACAGTGCAGAAATTGAGAATCACCAAGTAATAAAAAACAACTCAAGGTATTTTGTTTTAATTTTAATTTTTTTTTTGGTACAAAGGAAAAAGGACAAGAATCATTGCAAGAAAACACTTTTTCGAGATCAAGAAAAATGAGAAAATAGCTATTTTTTTTCAAACATATATGGAAATTTATAGAATATAATTTAATGAGTTTTGTTACCAAAGGTTGTAGTATAACGATATCTGATAACAATAGCGTTCAAGTGACTATTAAAATGAAAGATGTATTTTAAAAGTAAAATAAAGGGTATCTTTGTAAGTGTTAGTCATTAAAAAAAAATAAAGGAATTGTTAATTTCTAAATTATATAAAAACTGTTGTTTGTTAATTTTTCAATTTAATTACATAGAGATTCTCTGACGAATTTTACCATTAAGACTGTTCTAATTTTTTTTAATAGTTTTCTTTTTTCTGTTTAACTACCAAAGAATTTTTGTTTGTATAACCTCCATCATTCTTCATGTCACCATCAAAATGGATATACACTCCATAGTCCACACACATAACTAATAAAAATATCATTTACATAAAATACTTTATAGATATTAATATTATCCATACTAGGTGTGAAACCCGTGTATTACACGAGTTTATTAAAAAAAAGTTTTTGTAACCATAAAGACCATGTTCATAAAAAAATTAGTAACGATTGAGTTTGTGGACTTTTGGTAAACTGCGTGGATTATTTATGTAATTTGGTCCTAATTAATTTGTACTAATAAAATTAATTAATATGAATTCACATATGGAATGTACTATCTACATTAATACTTATACGTTAATTAATATATTAATAAAAAGAGGAATTCAAAAATAGAAAGTTATTATGTACATTAATTAATATATTTATAAAATTAATTAATATGAGATGACATTTAATAGTTATTTTTTGAATAAAAAAGAACAAAACTATAAAAATAACAAGTGGATATTAAATAATTCAAAAAAATCTAAAAAATGTCAAGTGTTAAAATTAATAAGAATATAACATTTGTCAAAATTATCTTTATTTATTAGGGTAGACTAGGTGTAAGACATGTGTATCACACGAGTTTATTAAAAATAAAAATATAATATGAATATAAACATTAAATATTTTATAAAATAATGCTTTTCTATAAAAAATGTAATCTTTTGGAAAATTTATGAAAGAAATCAAATCGTTTGGATTAATTATGAGAATTTATTATCAAATTAATAGAATGATAACCTTACTATATATAACCCATTAGAATTTTTTGGAAATTTATTTTAAGAAAAAATTGAAATCCCTAAAAAATGACAAATGTAAAATAACAATTTTAAAAATCTTAGAAAATGACATGTGTCAAAATGAAGGAAAAGATGACAAGTGTCAAAAGTATTTTCAATTATTAGGTAGGATTAGTTTAGAGAACCAATTAATACACATCATTTTTCATCATACATATTTTAAAATATTATATTGTATAACTCTATAAAATATAAATTATTATGCACAGAGAGAAACTGTTGTGTACGAATCACTTCCTATTAATTTATCATCTTCTTATTTGTTTAGTTAGGTTTTATTGCTCTATAACAACATAGTTAGGCTTACTCAATACTCATCATTGTATTAATTCGTATATAGACATTCAATTCCTAAGTAAGAGTTTCTTGACTTGGTTAAGGTTCTACGGTAATTCTCTTGTATTTAAAAACAAAAACTTAGGATATATTCCTATTATAATAAATGAATAATTTTAATCTTATTTTATCAAGTGTCACTCTAATACAACTTCCCATTAATATTATGTTATTTGTCATGTACATATATTAGGTAACTCATTTCAAAATTCAAATTTATATTTTCAAATTATATGTTAAATTTGAAGTTATAATAACTTTAAAATTTTGATATATCTCTTAATTAATAATTTATTTAAAATGACTTATTTAAAGTAATTGATTAATAATTATAATTTTTATTATAAAAGTTCAATTAATTTTATAACCGTGATTTCCGTGGGTTATAAACCAGTTATGTATGAAAGAGACTGCCTACCATTCTTAGAACCATTCTATCAATCATTATCAAAGAATTATCTTTGAAAAAAAATCCGTGGTCATAGATTTATAAGAGGTTTATGATATCGTTATTATGTAGTTTTCATCACTTTACACACTATTTATCCCCCCTTCTTGTACATTGTTTATATTTAATAAACAGGTCATATTTTAATAACTTAACTTTATACTGAAATTATTTAATTTTACACATAATTAAAACTCAAATATTTTATTTTATAAGATTTATTGTATATAAATAAAAACATCAAATAAAGTAAAAATTATCCAACAATTACTTTAGTGTATAGAAAATAAAAATTACAATCAATCACAAATTTATAAAAACAAAAAAAAAAAAATCAAAACAAACATTTTAAATACTTAATTACCATTAAACACCATTAATAGCTGGGTGGGACACAAGCACTTGTAAGCACCAACTGACCCTCGCCTTCTGTGTACATGACCCCATTATCACATGACACATGAACATGTTTCTTGACCCAAAACCCATTAATATAACTTATCAAATACCCATTTATCTCAATAGTCAAACATAATTTACTCCAAAGTAACAAAAAAAAAAAATCACAACACAAGCCTACATATTCAAGAAAACAAACTTTCACTTACACATTATTACCCCGAACTCCCAACATTTGCGGGCTGCCCGGAACCCTGCCAACTAACAGGCAGTGATGAAATCACTTCGGCCCGTAAACGGTCACCGGGCCTCGGCCCATTATCAAGCCCGCTTCTAAGCCACGCAATATTACTTATATCCGTTGCCAAAGCCGCCAATTCATGGCTCGAAAACGACCCCGGTTCTACATAATCCACAAACTCCGGGCCCAATATTGACTTTTCAGTTTGACTTTGACTTTGACCACTCGGGTCACAACAACCATGGCCACATTGATGAGGAACTAACCGTTCACCATACGCACCTTCGAGCAACTTACTTATACCGAAATCGCCCTTGAGAACAGTTGGCCCGTATGTTTCAGAACCGGTTTGTGAGTTGTAAACGTTGAACGCGCTTACGCGGGGTTTCGGACGGAAAAGGGTAGTTTGGTCATTGTTAGGGTCACTTGTGATGTCGGGTCCTTCGTGGGGTTTGAAGGAATTGATGTCCCCACATGATAAGGTTTCTTCTGATGATGCTTTTGATCTTTCTAAGCTCGGGTCTTCAATGGTGTTACCCGACCCGATGTTGAATTTACCGAGTTCGTGACCTCGTCTTCTTAGGGTTGAATTCCAATGGTTTTTTATTGCGTTGTCGGTTCTTCCTGGTAAGAGTCTTGCAATTGATGCCCATTTGTTTCCGTGAATTGCGTGAGCCGAGAGTATAATTCGGTCTTCTTCATCTACAGGACATGCAGGACAGGATAGGACATGACGTGACAGAATAAAACAAATAGTACTGTGTTTGACATGCATTGGATTCAGACTGATGTAAATAGGACAAAAACTGCAACTTTTTTGTCCGGCTTCTCATTTAATCAACTAATGATGTTTGAAAAGTATTTGAGAAAATAACTTCGCATTTGGGAAATAGAAGGAAAATAAAATAGGGAATGAAAAGTTAGGACTTAATGGAGATAGCCTTGTTTCCATGTCTTTCTTTGTTAAGTCGTTCTTTCTGCATTAAGTCAAATAGAAACCTAAGTGAAGATCCAAGTGCCTAAGTCATATACTCATATACGATTGATTCACCATAGAATCTTGATTTATCACTAATCAAACAAGTTACAAGATTCCAATTCTTAAATAGGACTCACATTCTCCACTTGATCAAGTGATTTGAGTCATACAATTCAAACCATGAATCTTAGACATGCTTTGAAACAAATACTATACCAACATTACAACATGTTTACAAGTGATGTCAGTATTCTAATATTCCATCAAAGCTAGCATAAGTAGCCCTAGAAAGCTTGTTCAATGACTCCAATCATGTCCAGTCCCCTCAAAACTCTTTATTTTGATTTCAAATCACAAGAAGCATTTTAAAGTGAAGCACTACAAACACCCCCCTCAGATACGGTGATTGTCTCCATCTCCAATAATTTGAAGAACATGAAACATGATGATTCCCAAATCTCACTATTTTAGTTATAGTTCATCTTTTTCCCCTAATTTTTGTAACAATTTCAAGTCATAATGCTGAAATATTTATATGATTCAGTGTTCAAAGCGCAAAGTCATAAATCAGGGACACTGGGAATTGGAATCAACTCAGACAAGCATTGCTAATCAAACCCTCAATTGAAATCAAGCACGCAAAGAAGATACAAAATAAATAATTGAAATTACCAGTAAAGGGTTTGCGCTTGACAGCAGGATCAAGCTGATTACACCACCTCAAACGACATGATTTCCCCGATCTGCCGGGAATTCCTCGGGCAATCAAACTCCAATTCCTCGCACCGAAATTGCTCACTAATCGACTCAGTATGGCGTCCTCTTCAGGCGACCAAGGACCCTTCACTCTATCGCCGGTCCTCTTGCCGGCGCGACCACCACCGCCACTAGCACCGCTGGCCCCAACTCCATCTCCGACAGTAACTGGGTCAGAGTCATCGGCGTCATGGTTTTCAGTGGCAGCGGTAGTGACGTCGCCGCCATCGTCTTGGGGTGCTGTGAAATCCTCAATTTTGGCGGCGTCTTGGTCTTGATCTTGATCTTTGTCCATTCGCAGCGAAGTTGACTGGTTTCAACTGCTGGAGTGTGTGACAGGGGAAGATTGACGAACAGGTGAAATGAGTTGCGAGGCAAAGTGTTTTGGGGGACGTCCCCTTTCAGTTCATGTTTCGGCGACAAAATTTATAACTTATTGGAGATTTATTTAGAAAATATACAAATGAAATGACACGGGTCTACCATGTTAGGTCTTAGTGAACTTTAAGAATGGTGATTTCTCCTAAGTCGATGACAACTCGAATGTAATGAAACTTATATCGAATGTGTTGAATCCTCTTACTTCTTTAGGCTTCTTTAATATTGCTATAGCATTGATACTGTCACAATATAGTTATGTATGTCTTTCAATGCTCGACACAACTGATGCCCCATTCGTGATGAAATAAATTGTTATTTGAAACAAGAATCATCTCCATCGGTTTGGAAACTCACATCAATGTAACATTTTACATCAAATCTTTGTAAACCAAGAACGTATTCTTAGTCCTTTGTAAGTACTTGATAATACTTTTCTTTACAACAATCAAGTAAGGGTCACCAATGATTCTATTTATATGATTATCATGCTCAGGTATACAAACATTGAGGCTAGTACATACATACATGTTGGATCTTATGATTGAAGCATAAGTGATATCATTCATCCATCTCACCTCATGAAGTGTGGTGAGACTTTGAGATTGGCTCTAAACAATGCAATGTTGCATCGACAATTTTCAATGTTTAGAATTTTGCATCTTGATTTGTTTCAAGATCTACCTATGTATGTACTTTGACCTAGACCATAAGTCATGGACCTGTCTTTATAGATCTTGATTTCAAGGTTGTAAGCAAAGATAGAGTCATGAATCGATTTTGCACTTCGTGTATTAGTTAATATCATTTTTGTCTACAATACTTTGATGAATATTTAATTTACATGTGTAAATGTTAAATATGATGAAAATACTACAAATATTACACAAAAGAAAGATTGCGTGATAACACAAAGAAATGAAGATCAAAAGCTAAAAAGAATCAAATGAATGCGGGATCGAGAAGCAAAAAGGACAAGCTAAAGATGATAGATAAATGATAAAGGGTTGATGAACATTTGCAAGATTGAAGGATGAAAAATACGAACTTGTTGGATAGAACGACAAAGTAACGAGAAAAAAGATGTTGTAGGATAGATTGACCACGTCTCGGTGTTCCGATCATAATTGACTACTCGGTGCTCCAATTTAGTCTATTCAAGTTGATACCAAAAGAAGACAAAAGACCTACAACTTTCGTGTTTTACGTTTTCACTAATTTGGTCGTTATCATTACCGAAATCTACATGGAATTCAAGAGAAAGTTGTGGAAATCCAAAAATTGCATTACAAAACCTTATTTTCACATCCCACGTTGCCAAAGTCTAAACCTAAACCTTCAGATTAACCTATAACCTATAAATAGACCATTGATCCACCACTATTAAATAATCCCTTCTAGAGTTAAACACATTATTTGGGAGTAATTCATCCCTACTATCTTTATCTTTCAAGTTTCAACCCATCAATTAACGATGAAGCGTAGAGTAACAACAGCATGTGGCTAAGCGTACAGTAACAACAACATGTGGCTAAGCATCTACAATCATCCGTAAATATGTTTTAGGATAAAAAATTATTTATTTTTCCTCCTTGTAATATGACAATTATATTTTATTACTTTATAAATGCAAAGTTTTATTTATAATTATTTTAGTTTATATAATTTGTAATTTGTATTAAATAAATTAATTATTAGTTTTACGTATAATACTAATAAATCTACTTACAAAGACGGTCATTAGAATATTAGTCATGGCTTGGTTGTTGGATTTCCAAAAATGTTATATACCAAAAGTATCATGCCCCCGACTATCTTACATGACAATTCCTTATTTGATAATCAACATATTGCACCGTAATTAATAAGTATTTTACTCAATACAATTGATTTACACTAGGACATACCATTGACGTAATACAGACCGTGTCGAACTCACCTTAGTATGGAATGTGCATAATATGTGTCACTTTTTATATTAGTTCATGTTACAATTAGGAGAAATATTCAAATTTTATAATTGAACTGATCTAAGACATGGGCAAATTGGTCAATTTTATAACATTTCTAGCTTTGGTTATTAAGGGTTAAATGGCTTCTTAAGCCATTAAGACATAACCAACACAACTTGTATTCTAGAAATAAATTCCTTAACAGTAGGATAACCCATTAATATAAAAACCAAGAAAAACTCAGCCATAACTTTAGGTTACGATATTTCTGTCAACATAGTATTGGGTAAAAACAAGTGCAACAAACTCAAATGGCTTCTTGGGGTTTTTGTTGTCACTATTGTGGAGGTGTTAATATACAAGTTCTTAAAATAACTGAAGAACTTTAGGTTATAATATTTCTTTCGTGGCTTTGTATTTTATTATGATGTGGATCCGGTTTATTGTCCTTATTATTAAGGCATTTTGTTTCTTGTGGTAGTAGTTGGTCGTCGTGGTTGGTGTTTTTGTGATCATGCTGTTGTGATGCTCAGTTTATTGATGGTAATCATATGTAGTAAGATGCAGGTACAAATCATGTTTTAACTTGTCTAATAGATGTAAAGATGTAACACAAACCCATGAATGAAATGTTGATTAAGTAAAAATATTGTTGTTATAGCTTTGAATGTGCAAGTGTGATTAAGTAGTACCTAGATTTATTGATGTTCTTCCTGGGACCACATGTCAAAGTCAAACTATTTTAAACAAACAAAATAGGGGGCCCAATGTTTCTCTTGGGGACATGGAAAAAAATAGAAGAATCTAATACACGAGACATCTTCTTAGGACCATTGGAAAGTCCTTGTGTATAACATTGAAATGAAAAACCATGGAAAAGTTCTTTTGGTTGTTTTTGTCCTTGCCCACTTGGGCAATTGCATGGAAAACCTGAAATACCCCTAACGAGTTAAGTAACATAAAAAATACTAACATAAATGACTAAAATATCACTAATGGGTTACCCGCTTTAAAAGACTAAAATACCCTATTTGTTTAATTAGTTGAAATGACAATAATACCCCTAACGGTAACTTCTTTAATTGACTAAAATACCCCTACTTGATTAGTTACTTGAAATAACATACACCAATTGGATAAAATGCTTCGAATGACTAAACTACATCTAAACTAACATTACTGCCCTAAGTATCTCAAATGACTAAACTACCCCTACCTGTGTAACTACTTGAAATAACATACACCTATTGGATAAACTACTTCAAATGACTAAACTACCCCTAAACCAACATTATTGCCCTAAGTATCTCAAATAACTAAACTACCCCTACCTGTTTAAATATTTGTAATGACTAAAGTACCCCTTATACACTAATATAAAGAACATCATACATAATATAATTACATAAACGAATGCAAATATCAAATCTTAAGATTAGTATAACATAGATTAACATAACAAGCCTAAATTCCCTTGTTCCCGGTCACATTAATAACATTACTTAATCCACATAACACACACTGGGACATCCCCATTTTCTCGGCCAGAAAAGACCGATTTAGTTTATGCTTTTAAAATAAAATCAGAGTAATTTTCCAAAAGATGTTGCGAAATTTGTTCTCAAACCAAAATATAATAAAAATTTATCAAAACATTTCTTAAAGAAATATATTTTCATTATATAACAAAACCTCGGGATGTCATGTTCCGATACAGACCAAAAGCATAAACAATAAATTATAAGTCTTACAAAAGTTATTTACAACTACTGGTCTATAATCCAAAAATCCCTCATCATCATCCAACTATGATCGGGGTCCAATACCTGTAATACAGAAAGCTGAGTGGGTTAGGCTTAGGAGCCTGGTGAGGATATAGGGTTTTCAACCCACAAATAATAAATTTATTAATTTCATCAACCAACAATAAATTTATTAATTTCATCAAACAACAATAACCCTGATTACACGTTCCCTTTATCCTCACTTTACGTCCCTAAACACCTTTCATAAGGGACCTAGCCTAAGGATTTTCATCGGGGTGACAACATTGCTTTAGAGATTCCTTAGCAATTTATGTCAAATAAGGCAACCATGTGGGGGATGGAGTATACCATTGAACACTAAGTTCACAAACACTTACATGTTGCGAGGCTGCTAGCGTTCCACTGTACTGTCTAAAAAGGTTCGTAGTCGTCATCTATACTTCACTAGATGACTGAAACAATAACAATATCGAGGCCTCTCATCATTTTAACACACATCAACTATTTTATATACCCATGTTTTACCCAACATATTTGTAGATAAAAATATATATACAGTTTAAAACTTGAATAAACAGCTATTCAACACCAGTCTCAAATAAACAAACAATATAATTACACATATCACATATTTTATAGAAAAATACTTCATATCTATGTGTAAGATGAGAGTGACTATACACTCACTTGCTTTAACGATAATAGGGCAGCACTTCGTTTCTTAAAACGATCATTTCCGATAAAACCCGAATGTTTTCCCAAAAACCGGGCTTCACGCGGGCAAAGTTTCGACTCAAAAACTCTTTTTCTCGGGACCTTAATGCTAGGATGATATATTAGGCTTGGGGGTATTTAGTGTAGCAAAAAGTAAAGTAGAGGATGAGAAGAAGTAAATTTTGTAACATAAATACGGCTGGCATCGTTCACTATTTATATGGGCTAAAAACTTGAGTTACGCTGGACGTAAATTTAGAGTATGCGGGGCATACTGCCTCTTCCACCAGTACACTGGGTGTACAAAGAGATTAGCCTAGACGCGTCAAGGCTATGACACGTGTCCATCATGCGAAAGAGTAGGGCTACGTGGCCAATCTCGGACCGTGAACACGAGTACGTTGGGCGTACCCTGAATTTTCAAACTTCAAAAATTCGTAACTTTCTCATACGAGCTCCGTTTTTGATGTTCTTTATATCCACGCGTAGGTGAGACTATGCTCTACAACTTTTGTTTAGACTCCGTCGACTAGTTTTGACTTTATTTTTAAAGTTATATTTTTAACAGACCGGAGCAGGAAAAGTCCGTTAAAAATTCATAACTTCTTCATCTGACGTTCGTTTTCATCTGTCTTTTTACCGTTGAACTACTATCAACAAGATCTTCGATTCTCGTTTAGGTTGTTTCGGCTAAAAAAACACTCGATCTAAAATTCGAGTTTTGGGTTGCATACATTTAAGTTGAAACTTAGAAAAATCATAACTTCCTCATATGAAGTTAGATTTGGGTGTTCTTGTTATGCACGCTCTCGGTTTAACGAACACTACGACTTATTTTTAGATTACTAAGGCTAAAAAGAACTTTATCGAAAACTCAATTTTTACGTCACACAGCGTTGTGTCGGTTCTATCGCAAAACTTCGACATATCATAACATCTTCGTTATAACTCGGATTTCGGTATTCTTTATATCTCCGGAATCCTTGTTTCAACCACTACAACTTTCTCCATAGATATTGGGTTTATCTAATATTTATTTTTTTGACGCTTATTTTTATCCTTAATTCATTAAATTATAATAATTAAGTATAAAACACATAATACTCAAATAATACATCTTATTATTTCAAAACAAATTACAAAGGTTGACCTAGACTATTACATCATCATTAATGTCAAGCCTAGAAACACGGACGTTACACACACACACAATTAAGACTATAATTAATCCAACTTTATTGGCGATCTTACACTACTACCTTCACCTTCAACCCTTTTAGCAAGCTTTATTTTAAGAATTCTCTCAGACTTTTTCCTCTTGCTTAGTTGACCTCTACTATACGCATGCCCAACAGCTTCATCAAACCTGTCTAGTTCCTCACCTTCATTGACCCAACCCAATTCCTCACCTTCATTAACCCTCACCACTTCCTTAGATTTGTTTACCCTCATAACTTCCTTAGCTTATGGCTTAACTGCATCACCTATAACATCATCTTCCCCACCTTATTACATATTCACTGAATCTTGTGTTTGAATAACCTTTTGTTTTTTGTAACATTAGTTTTAGGAGGCCTTGACAGTTAAGTGCAAGTAGTCTTGTTGTGTCCTTTTCGTTTGCATATTCTACAAGAAACCTTTTTCCCCGCCTTTGAAACCATGTGTTTTCCAGACCTTTATCCCTTATTCTTTTCATGATAAAGGTCTGGAAAACACATGGTTTCAAAGGCAAAGAAAAAGTTTTCTTGTAGCATATGCAAACAAAAAGGACACAACAAGACTACTTGCACTTAACTGTCAAGGCCTCCTAAAACTAATGTTACAAAAAAAAACAAAAGGTTATGCAAACACAAGAGTCAGTAAATATGCAATAGGGTGGGGAAGATGATGTTATAAGTGATGCAGTTAAGCCATAAGCTAAGGAAGTTGTGAGGGTAAACAAATCTAAGGAAGTGGTGAGGGTTAATGAAGGTGAGAAACTGGGCAAGGTCAATGAAGGTGAGGAACTAGGCAGGTTTAATGAAGTTGTTGGGCATGCGTATAAAAGGCCACATGTTCATTCCATTCATGCCATTAATGGACT
The DNA here is from genome assembly GCF_002870075.4 of Lactuca sativa. NCBI lineage: Eukaryota > Viridiplantae > Streptophyta > Magnoliopsida > Asterales > Asteraceae > Lactuca > Lactuca sativa. The sequence goes on along the minus strand of NC_056631.2, from coordinate 37,588,717 downwards.
GTGTTGTAGGTATTATGGAATAAGGCTCCCAGGTATAATAGGTCTGCATATGGTTCATCAGGTGTAATGTTTTAATATGCTAATGTAGCTACTGAATGAACGTAAGCATAGCCATTTAGTTGCCATAACCTATGACTACATTCCTTTTTTGTCACATCAACAATGTACGACACATCCATTTTCCTTGTTTCAAACTTCATACCCTTACAAGACACAACCTGCCAATGGCTACAAAATGTAATGAAAATATTTAGAGTTGGGAGAGGTAAGGTATGTACAACTAAATAAGTGTGCAAACCTTTGGTCAGTTTGGAGCATATTCAATCTTGTTCTGATATTTGGACAAATAGAATAACGATTCCATCCTTGACATGTTAGTTTCATAGTCACCATCCTTTGCATCACACATATACTAATGTCTTCTAACATGCTGATAACAGGTTTCTTCCTAGCATCCAAAATGACACTATTAAAGCTCTCTGGAAAGCCATTCTCCATAGACTCACAAGATGAATTGTGAACTCTAAAAAAAGCTAGAGACCAAGTCTTTGGATCTCTATCTATAAGATGCATAACGACTTCAGGATTCAACTTTTCAATCTCTTTCATGACTATGTTAAAATGTGTTCCAGTTTTTGCTTTGCTTGCTCTCCAAAACAAATTTTCAAACTTGGATCCACTAAAATTCTTTCTAAAATTGGCTTATATATATATGCCTAGCACACTGCCTATGTTCTATTGCTGGGAATAGTTCTTTGACTGCCTCAACCAAACCCTTCATATGTAACATGAAAGAATGAAGTTATAAATGTAAATATTTATTATACTATGTTTAATATTTTAGAAACATATCTTGTGTTGACCAGATATTAAAACGAAACCACTTCCTTCATTCCAACACTCCAAATCCTCATTGTCTTCAGCATCCACATCCTCAGGCCCATGGTCATCATCATCCTCATCTTCATCCTCATCCACATCCAAATGCCCTGTCTCAAATTCCTTAATTAGTCCTGCACCATTAATCACTTATTCCCATATGTTATCAACAACCTCTTCTTTGTGTTCATCTAACCATTGCTGCATGTTACTATTATCAAAATGATCTACATACATAGGGAGTATAACACCACATTCATATGCAATTACTATAAAATCGACATAATCCATCTCATTGGAAATTAAGGTCAAACCTTTGGGAAAATCAATATCTGGTTGACAGTAAATGAGCTTCTCACACTTTTTTCTAGTGAACCTTTCGATAAACTCATAACACCCGTTCTTGTCCATGCCTGCGAAATCGATGTCTGACAACCTTTGATTAATCTCGCCGGTGTAGCATATGGGGTATTTGGCGAAGATTCCTTGGAAGTGCACATCAACTTGGATGAATACAGGATCCATGTTTGAGATTTGAGGAGACGAAAGCAAGTAAGGGTTTATCGAAAACGATGGAAGTGGTGAACAATCGACGTGAAAATGTCTTGTTTAAAATCCGTAAAGCTATGTAATGAACAGTGAGTGATCAAATTATTATGTGACATTATTTAATGATATGACAATTGACAAACTACACAGTCAACAGATTATGTGGTCTAAGTAAAACAGGTGGCTTAAATATGACCGGCTGGCCCTTTCATAAATGAAATAATGACGTAATCGACCTGACAAAATATAGTTTGTTCCCTTATAAAGCCACTTAAAAGTTAAGTGACTAAAGATTAAGCGGTTTGATTTGGGTTTTGAAGATCAAAAGGTTTGATGATTTAATAATGTCTCGTAATTTTTGATTTTGAGTTGTCTTTCAATTGATGATTTGAAGATGTCATTTAATTTTTGATAAATAATGATTTTGTTTAATATGTTTCTTTTACGTTGAATATATTAATTTGTTTGTGAATTAAGTTAACAATATGTTATTTGAACTTGTTTTGTAGTTAAAATAGTTTTTTTATTCATTTAATATATTTGTTAAGTAATTTTATCAAACAACAATTTTTGAATGGTTCAAACATTTGAGTCATTCATGCCTTCAAATCCTTCGGTTTTTAACAAACACCCTTTATTCAAACAAAGACCAAGTTTAGGAGGCATTTGGAGGGATTTTTTTAAACAGAAAACTAAGATACCCTAACCATCTATGACTCCATCGAAATTTAAACCTATAAGTTCTTATTTAAGAATGTCACCTTTTATCGGATTAAAGGTTCAATTGTAAACCCGTTGACTTAAATCAAAAGTTTGACATATCAATACTTGGCACAAACGCTAAATTAAAATTCTCAATATTTTATAAGACATGATTATGAAATTTTATGAAATAAAATAGAAAAAAAAACCCAAATCCGTTGGCATGTCATATTATCACGTATTCACGTTATGTCATGAAATTTATTTTAATTTGAACTGACCATTTCTATTTGTTTTTAACAAAGTTTTGCGTGTGTGCCTTAACGCCCGTGGTTTCAGCAAAATATTAAGAATAAAAAAAAGGCATCTGCTAATAAAAGGAAAAAAAAGGTGAAGAAAGAAAAATGATAAAAATATTTCCAATGATTGAAAGATAGTTTACTATTTTATTTGTTTTCATCAAAATTTGTAAGATCAGTCCAAATGGTTTGCAAAAGGTATCAATGTTTTAAAAACCGGTTTGAACCGGCTGGTCGAACCTATTGAACCGGAAATCGGAGAAAGCAGTGATTCAACTATCATCGGTTTTATGTCTATTTTTGAACCGGAACGAACCGACTGGTTTTCATAAAAATCCGGTTGAACCGTTTAAATTACACCGCTTTGAACCGGTTAAATTAAATAAAAACACATGCAATTGAAACATTTTGTATAATAAACTTTGGTGGTTTTTTGACATCTATTAAGATTTTTAAGAATAAAAACACATGATAAATTTTATGAAGTTCTTTGATACGTTTGTATTCATTTAAGACTTTATTTTCTTTTTAATGCATGTGGATTAATATAAAACTTGTTTGCATGTCTATTTTTAATATTTGAACCTGTGGACATTAAATTATTGATTTATGTATATATGTGTGTAGGAAAATACGAAAAAATATAAAAATCATAGAATCCAGTTTATTTGACGGTCGAATCGGAAACCGGTCACCATACCGGTTCAACAAAAAACCGGTTTTTAAAACATTAAAAGGTATTATATTTAGGAAAATTATCAAAAATACTATACCTCTCGTCCTTGTGGCTTCAAAACCATGAACGATTGGTCCTTTAAATTAACTATGCTGTAACTCAAACATTAATTAGACAAAATTTCATAAAATGGTCTTTATCATTTTCATTTTGTTCCGAAAATAGTCTTTACGAAATTATATATATATATATATATATATATATATATATATATATATATATATATATATATATATATATACCCCCGGTCTCTGCCAAGAACACTCATAGAAAGTTTTAACAACTATAACTATTCTGATGAAACCCCTTGTCCATGGAGTAACATCGCATGCAAAGAACTAAAAGTAATTTCCGTTAGTATACCCAAGAAAAAGCTTATAGGGTTCATATCTCCTCTTCTAGTGTGACACCTTCTTTTGTGTTCTTGTGTAACATCCTGTTTTGAGAAGTTTTTTATTTCAGGATTGCAGGAAATAAATGGATCAAGTAAAGGCCTTGGGCTTCAAAAGAATAGGGTTTAGACCCTATTGGATGTTTACGATATTGGTTATGCGATCTAAGCCATTGGTTTGTGTTTTGAAGCTAAGGGGTAAAATGGGAAAAGTTATATGATATGCTTCTTGCATGTATTATGGTTTTTAGTTCAACATGTGTTAAGCCAAAATTAACTAGATAGAAGTGTGAGGCTCGTTAATACCTTTTCGTGGATACAAAGATCACCAAAAATGGAGTTGAATTAAAAAAATTATGACTGTTTGAAGTTGTGGTGGTTTTGGGTGAAAGTCATGGCCACGCCGAGTGGATTGGAGCTCACGGCGTGGGGATCAATCAGACGCAGGCCCATGAATTATTTTAGGGTGTTCAATGTATTTAATCTTAATGTCCTGTATTTTTGGGCATTTTATCAGCCTCCATCATCTCTAGAACCTCTTGGGAGAAATCCTAGCATCGACCTTCAAGATTTGAGCTTCTCCTCTCTCGTCTCTCCTTTTTTGGATGTTTTTCATGTTATTTTAATGAAATAAGAAGATCAAGAATGTTATTTTAGTTGCAAGGAATGATGCTTCAAGTTCGGATCCATCAAAGGCACTACATTTATGGACCCCATGTATTGAAACATGAAGTGACCCTCAACAACTAAAAGTTGTGTTGAAATACCGAAGACCAGTTTTGTCTGTTGGGTTAGAAGATCGTGTTAGATGTTTAGTTCTGAAGACTTTCGAGATAATACTGAAGACATGGAATAGCAAAGTAAAGGAGGTTGACCCGAAGAGAAGCTTGTTGTCTTTTGTGTGCCGAAGTTTCAGAAAATTAATGTTCATATTTTTCTAACATTTTGTGTTAGATGAGTTATGTCAGTCCAAGCGTGCAAAGCATAGCTGCATGACTTTAGAATATTTTATTGTTTATCATGTACCACATTTTGCTATATGTAGATGATCATGTTGATCGATCTAAGCACCATTTCCTATATTTTCAGTGTATTACTCTTATTGAATACAAGTCTCTATTATCTTCATTATCTCTTATTTATGTTGTTCATCATTTACTAACTTGTGTTTGAATGCAAACCTTACGATTTAACTAAGTATTTTTACTTACTTATATTTACTGATTAATCTTGTTTCTCTCTCTCTCTCTCTCTCTTTATATATATATATATATATATATATATATATATATATATATATATCATATTGTATATTACTTTATTGTTGAGCTTATTAAAAGATCTATTGAGATTAGCTTACTTTTCTGCAAATCTATTCAAAGTTATTCTCTCAATAATTTGTATCAGAACCATAGTGGCTGCTTTTTAAGTTTCTTTCAAAACACAACTTGTTTGCAAAAGAAAAACTCTAATTTAAAAGGCCTTCTATACCGCTTAGCTCATCTTTTTTAAGGAAATATGGCACATGCTTACTCTCTATATATCCAATAGTGTTAGAGGCTCTTATCGAGCTCCAATACTTGTTGCAAGTGAATATCATTACTGGTCTCAACGTATAGAAAGATATTTAAAAAGGCTTGGTAAGGAAGTTTCGAGATCTGTGGAAACATGACCACATATACCTGTCCTTACTCCCATTGTCACCGATGAAACTCAAAACAGAGTTGGAGGTGGTCAAGCTGCCATGAGCAGACCTACCAACGATGACATTGAAAATATGGACAAAGACGAAATTGCTTTCTATGAAATCTCTTGTGGAGTTCCTCTTGACAGTTTCAATTTTATTATTAACTGTAAATCAGCAAAAGAAATTTGGGATGTTCTTAAAAATCTTTTGAAGGAACAAAGAAAGGTCAAGAAAAGGAGCTGACCACTGCCCTGAATGATTTCAACAGCTTCAAAGCTCTTCCTGGTGAAAGTCTTGATGATTCCTTCAAAAGATTCAACCTTATCGTCACTAAACTCTTAAATACAAGCATCACTCGAAGTGATCATGAAACAAACCTGCAGTTCCTAAATGGTTTAGGAAAGTAGTGGACCATGGCAAAGATGATAGTTCAAGGTGACGACAAGATCAAAACTCTCTTATTATAGAAGCTTTATGGTGAACTACAAGCTCAAGAGTCTACGGTGATGAAAGATTGCATGAATCTAGGTGAACCACTCGCCTTGGTCACTTACTCACCACAGTCGGCTAACTGATCTCCTTAGTGTCATCATACGGGAGAGTCATCATACAAAAACTCATATGATGACACACTGTAGTCATATGAACCAGAGATGCAACCTGATGGCCAAGAAGCTTTTCAACACGCATTACCCCTTGTCAGCCAACAGTTTAACAGACTCCCTCCACCTAACTACCATAAAAATCTACAGTTCACCAGACCTCCTTTTAACCGCAACTACAATCCTCAAAACAAATCCCATCAACACGATCCTCATCCCTCCAAATATCCCAGAAATTAACCATATCAACAACAGTCTCAAAACACACCCTTGATGCTCACAAACTCCTCTAAAGCACCAAAAGAAGATAAATCGTCAGATACCATAGATGGCACCAAAGAGAAAAAAGAAGGCAATCTCATATACCATAAGTGTCATAAGGAGAATCACTTCTCAAGATATTGTAAAGCCAACATTGTGAAAGACAAAGCATTCTATCTTAAAATGGCTCAAGAAGCTGTAGACAAGGAAAAGGTTGAGAAAGCATTTGTAGCACAAGTGAGGAGAGATCATGAAGTATGGCCTTTGGGAGATGAAGATGAAGATAATGACAACAAGAAGAAACGAGGCAAGTTGTGTCTAGTTGAAAAGAAAAAGGAGAATACCAAAGAGCTGAATAAAAAATACTGCTTTATGGCGAAGGAAGGGAGTATCAACATCTTTGAACATGTAAAATTTATGATTCAGTCAAATAATTATTACATGCATGACTTTGAACCACATCTAGAAAAAACTTACTCAAACGTGTGCTGATGTCCTTTCAGACTTTAAAAAAGCCTTAGATGAAAAGAACATATCGACCCAAGAGCTGTATCACCCGGGAGGTAGACTAGAAGACAAGAAGTTTAAGGTCACTATGTTAGAAGCAAACTTGACACTAGAAAAACATGATAGGTTGCTTAATACAACTTAGTTAGATGTTGGTTTTAATCAACAATATTTACCCCCGAGCTGAAATTGTACATTTAAGCATATTAATAGAAAAGCTCTTTAATGAAACTGAAGCTATTGAAATTCTGGTCAATAATGGGTCTATAAACAACACTCATAATTGGGGATGGTCAAATGGATACAACATCGGAGAGAAATATCCACCTCAGTTTGATGCCGAACATATGTCCCACCTGAAAGGACATTTTGTTTCCTAATCAATGATAAAACCTATCCTAAAGACATTCAATGTCATTTTGGAAAACTTCGTGTGTTGAGCAACAACTGTGTCATTGAAGAGATTATCCCAGAAACACTGGGAATCTCTGACAAAATTCATTCCATACCATTCGTTGGAAAGATATATCTTAGATCAAGATTAGACATGGACGAAGAGATAATCTTAGAAGGACCCGACTTACCTCCCATTTCAAATGTCCCAAAAAAAGTGACTATTACACCCTCTGCAATATTTAAATATATGACTGTAGACTTATTAGATCCACCACTAAGATTTAAAATCTTCCTCAAGGAGTAAGAACATACAAGTTTGAGATAAGACAATGCTCTAAATGCCAAGAACTCTGTAGTTCTGATGACTCTTCTCCTAGAACCATACCGAAGTCCAAACTTTTTCAGAAGGAAAAGACATAAACTGAATAGATCTGATATTTTCTCACCAAAAGATGAAGCAAAGCAAGCCTTAAAAGTTGAAATCAAATCTCGTATTGAGAAAAGGCAAGCTGAGTTGAATATCAAGGTTACTAAAAACAAATGGTCACCATTTTCAAAGAAAACATTGCCAAAAGAATCTACGGTTGGCAAACCCTTTCAAAATAACTCTACGCAAAAATATTTTGACAAATCTAACTCTTCGCAGAAGTTAAACAAGGAACAAAAAATCAGAAGTCCTAATAGATCACTAAGTCCCAAAAGATCTCAAACCTATGAGCCCAAACTAGTCAAGAACAACAACACTGTAGTTGGTGTTCCTCTAAAAAAAGGCCTGACCAAAAAATCAAGTCGATCAAAACTGATGACACAACAATTGTCAATCAAAGGGACAAAGAAAAATTTGAAATGAAACAAAATCTCAAGAAGCATATAGATTATGTTCTAAAATCCAAACCTAGGCAAAAATTGTGGATAAATGAAAAGAAACTCACTTTTACTTCGTATCCACCCATTAAGAAAAATGCCTTTAGATCTAATAGGAAGATTTTTGTCCCAAAAAGGATTTGGAAGAAAAAAGAGATAAAGAACAACACATCGTTAAAATTCACAACAAAACCACACACTACATATTTTAAAAAATCGTATTATGATGTTGCGGGCTCCAAATAAGTTTGGGTGCCCAAATTAACTAACTAATATTGTAGGTATTGTGCAAGGAGGATCATGAAATAAAATGGTTAATCGATCGTGCCAACTCCTTGCACATGACAAGAAGGTTGGAATACCTTCGTGACTTTAAGGAAGTCACATATGGTTATCACATAACTTCTGGAAACGATGCAAATGGAACCATTCATGGATATGGAGTTCTTACAAATGGAAACTTTTCAATTCAAAGGGTTGCATGTGTTGAAGGGTTAAAACACAATCTCATTAGTGTTGGGAAACTCTGCAAAGCTGTTTATCTTGTTGAATTTGATGATGAATAGACCTACATAATGAATAAAGATAGATCAAGATGTCTAATCAAATCAAAGGGGACTGGAACAATGTTCCCATTAGACATATCACTATTCATTAGTAAACCACAACTGTGTTTTCTTTGAAAAGCAGTTTCCGAGGTCAATTGGCTTTGGCACATGAAACTTGTACACCTCAAATTTTGGTATATCAACAACTTGGTTACCAGAGAGATGGGGTGAGGATCGCCTCTATTCAAAATGACAGTGACACTTTATGCCCTGCTTGTGGGTGTTGAAAGCAAACAAAGGGAAGTCATCCATTGATACTTGGTTCATCCGTCGTTGAACCTTTGGAGTTACTTCATATCGATCGCGGCAGTTCATCAACTTGGCAACCCTACATCACAAGAAGTACATTATGGTCATAGTCGATGATTACACTCATTTCACTTAGGTGTTTTTCTTGAGACATAAATCAGAGACACCGTAGACACTAGTTAACTTCATCAATGAAATTAAGTTACAAATCGAGCTTCTCACTCGAAAGATTCGAAGTGACAATGGAACAGAATTTACAAATCGATTACTCAATGAACTTCTGGTTTAAAAAGGATCAATCAAACCTTTTTGGCATCCTACACATCACAACAGAATGGTGTGGTACAAAGAAGGAACAAAACTCTTATAGAAGCTTCCAGATCAATGCTCAACTTTACAAACTTGACTCTCTATTTTTGGCCAGAAGCCGTTTCTACCACATGATTTGTTCAAAACCACAACATCATCAACAAACTTCTCAACAAGACTTCATATGAAGGTTTGAACAACCGTAAACCAAATCTTTGTTTCTTTCATATTTTTGGTTGCAGGTGCATTATGGTTAATAACAAGGAACACTTGAGCAAATCTGCACCCAAATCTGATAAAGGTATATTCTTGGGATGCTCAACAAACAAAGTGGCATACATAGTTCTGATATGAATAACAAGCCTCTTAGAAGAAATCTTTGATATGAAGTTCGATGATTTCTATGTATGGAAGACTGCTCCTCTCAATGAAACCAAGTTTATCATGGAGATTGACATTCCAATCTAGTTCAGACCTCTCAACATCATAGAATTCAACTATGATAGAATCTTCGATCCTCCATAAACTATAAGAATATTTGAAATTCTAGTCTCTCTTTCTGTGCAATTACAGCATACCAAAGACTTAGGAGCTTCATTATCTTAAGATTCTTTGCATATGACTTCCACCTTGTTGGTTGAGGAGGAAAACATCCCCTCCAATCCTAAATTAATCACAACCATCGAGGTTCCACTCATACACCAAGCCATTCCAGTTGTCAATACCAATTGATCAATAAACTCTGAATAATCAGAAGGTGATGTGGAAGATATAGAAACTGGTGAAGTTCCCAAAGTTCCTATAATTCCTATTGCTTCAGTCCAAGGGGAACCACCAACTTCGCAGGCGGAACCTTCACCTCTAGCAGAGCAACCCAGTCAAGATTTATCAGCGGGATGTTCTCAAACTGAGGGAGATAATTGTAACGCCCGTAGATCCGGGCTAGTCAATTTAGAGGCAATAAGGGTCGAAAACGACTTTTCGACAAAAGATTATTTAGAATAAATAATCTTAACCAAGTTGTAGTATATGTCACGAGGTTTCCGTACATATAAAGAACGCCGAAATCTGAGTTATAACGAAGAAGTTATGGCCCGTCGAAGTTTTACGGCAAAACCGGCACGACACCGGGAAGCGTAAATAGTGAATTTACGATAGAGCGAGATTTAGCCTTAGCGATCTAAACGGAAGTCGTAGAATATGTTAAACTAAGAACATCGATAAAAAGAACGCCCAAATCTGACTTCGTATGAAGAAGTTATGATTTTTCGAAGTTTCGGACTAGCAGTGTACAGCCCGAAATTCGAATATTAGATCGAGCGGTTTTTAGCCGACACGACCTAAACGAGAATCGAAGATCTCGTTGAGAGTAGCGTAACGAGAAAAAGATGGGCGAAAACGGATGTCGGATGAAGAAGTTATGAGGATTTAACGGACCAATCGTGTCCCGGCCCGTTGATAATATAAAAATTAAAATCGAGCCAAAATTAGCCAACGAAGTCTAAACGAAAGTTGTAGAGTACGTTCCCACCTTCGCGTGGATATAAAGAACGTCGAAAACGGAGGTCGTACACGAAAGTTATGAATTTTTAAAGATGAGCATGCAATTTGCGAAGGCTGATAAGGAGCTGATGACGTGGCGCATTGTGGGCCGTCCATCGCTGATCAGATCTCGCCTCGGATGAAGAACACGTCGCCCTCGCTTACGCCCCGCGTCCGAAGCCAGTACGCACCGCGTACCCTCGCCCTTATCTCTTCCGGAGTGCAAGCCAGCTGGTCCGAGGTGGCGCCCTTATCCGATGGTTACGCCCCGCGTAGGTCCGAGGTACGCCCAGCGTACCGAGGCCTCGCAGGGCTATAAAAAGGGGCCGAGATTTCTTCATTCTTCACACCTTTCTTCACTCTCTCTCTAACTTCTTTCTCTCTCTAAGTGTTCTAAACCTCCCTTAAGCCCTAGTTAAACCCCTAGCACCCTAGGGAAGCCCCGAGGCTCCCGGAATCCCGAGAAAAAGGAGTTTTTCGGTTTCGAAACGCTGCTCCAATTAAGTTCCGGTTTTCGATAAAATTCGCTGTAAGTATGCTACGCTTACGCAATTTTTAATATAGCTTTCAAATAATTATAGGAATGTTATTAGGTCCTTAAAATAATTATTTGGGCTATAATTATGAGTTATATCGAGTATTATTAACGCTTAATAATACTCGGACTAATTAATTTGTCGCGGTTATCGTTAAACTAAACCCTAGTGGTATCGATACTAGGTTTTATCGAAGGAATATCGTTTTGAGAGTATCGAAGCGCTGTCCGAGTGCTGAGTCACCACCTACTCAGGTGAGTGCATGGTCCCTTTCATCTTACACATAGATATGAAGTATTTTAATATAAATTACGTGCTATGTGTGCATATTGTTTGAATACTTGTTGTCTATGCTGGATGAATGATTTATACATGTTTTAAATGATTTAAAATGTATATTTATTTTATATCTACAAATATGTTGGGATAAAACATGGGTAGATGAAGTAGTTTGTGAGTGATGAAATAAAATTATGAGAGATAGGTGATGATAGGAAAGTGATGATAATTAGGTGAGGATAGATAGGTGATTATGAATCGGTGATGTAGGATACTACGACCTCGTCCGACAATGTGGAGATGTAGTCATCTACCAGACTATAGATGGCGACCACGGACTATTATAGACAACCCCGTGGAAACACCAGCAGGCTAGTAACCTGTAGGTGATGAATTACGAGTTCAGGCGATGTTGCAACTACGTATTCATGCGATGATAGTCTAACCCTTATGATGTACGAGTCCAGGCGATGTTGCGGCTACGTATTCATGCGATGATAGACCAACCCTTATCATGATTTACAAGTCCAGGTGATGTTGTGACTACGTAATCATGCGATGATACCCTAACACCTGCTAGACACATATTGAGGGAGTAATCCCCGGATTAGTATTGTCTATGCAATGTAGGCGATGATCCTTAGATAAAGTTCGTAGGAACAATCATATAAGGAAATACGATGTAAGGAGATGAGAAGTAAATATGATATAGGAGATGACCCTTGAGATAATATCTTTAGGGAAGACTAAAAGAAGATAATGGGGATGGGTAATTGGGTTGATTGTTTGATTGTTTGAACATAATAATTATATTATTGTGGGTTGAAAACCCTATGTACTCACCAGGTTTCCCAACCTGACCCACTCAGTTTATGTATATCACAGGTGACGAAGTGAAGTGACATTACACTGAGAGATTTAAAAGAGATGTAGATCACTAGTGTAAATCATTGTAAGTTCTGTTTATGCTTATGTTTCGGTATTAACGATGACATCCCAAACATTTTAAAATGAAATAAATACGCTTCTTCGAAAATGTTTTAATAACGTATTTACCATGTTTTTCTGGGAACAAATTCCGCAACATTTTTATAAAATGAAGTACTCTGATTTTTATAAAGCATAAACAAAATCGGTCTTTTCTGGCCGTGAAAATGGGGATGTCACAGATCAATTTAAAGATTTTGAAAGAGAAACAACTCTCGAAGTTGAAAATATTCCATCCAATGCAGCTGCGAAACATCATCAATCACATCTACACATTTGTACAAAAGATCATTTGTCTGGCCAAATAATAGGAAGTCCTGCTGCAGGTATATGTACTTGCTCTTTTGATGATTTAACTAAACACTATCATTATGCAACTTTCATGTCCTCTACGTAGCCCAGAACCGTCAAAGATGCACTTTTGGATCATGACATGATCGTTGTAATGCAAGAAGAGCTTGTGGAATTTGAAAGAAACAAAGTTTGGAAATTGGTCTCCAAACAAAAGGGACATAACATAGTTGGAACTTGCTGGGTATTTTTCAACAAATTGGATGACTCAAGTGTTGTAATAAGCAACAAAGCCTGACTTGTAGGTAAGGATTACAATTAATTGGAAGGATTTGACTATGACGACATATATGCTTCAGTCGCAAGGCTAGAGATGATACACATCTTCCTGGCATATGCGGTGCACAAGAGTGTAAAAGTACATAAAATGGATGTAAAAAGAGCTTTCCTCAATAGTGAATTGAAAGAAGAGGTATACTTACAACAACCTCTAGATTTTGAGAATCTTGATCTTTCGCATCATTGTTACAAATAGGAGAAAGATGTGTATGGCTTGAAGCAGGCACTAAGAGATTAGTATGAAACTCTTTCGATGTTTCTTATTGAGTCTAGATACAAGCATGGGGTCATTGATCCTACCCTCTCCCAACGTTCAAGTGAAAATAATGCTTGTATAAATATATGTGAATGACATTATTTTCGGTTCAACTGATCTAGTTATGGTAGTCAAATTTGTCAGTATCATGGAAAATAAATTTCAAATGAGCATAAATAAAGAGATTAACTTCTTTCTTGGTCATCAAATCAAAAAACATAAGGAATCTTCATTCATCAAGAAAAGTATACCGAAAAACTACTAAAGAAATACTCTATGGATAACTACTCGTCGACAAAGGTTTCGATGGCCTTTGGATACAAGATCACCATAGATCCCACCGGAGAGTCAGTTCATCAAAAGGTATATCGAGGAATGATTTGTTCTCTACTGTACTTGATGGGAAGTAGACCAAATATTGTCTTCGCAACGGGTTTGTGTGCTAGATATTAAGCTGATCCCAAGGTCTCTCATCTGAATGCAGTCAAACATATTTTCAGATACCTCAAACGGAGTAAAGCTGTAGGTCTTTAGTACCCAACGGGAAATGACTTTAGTCTGCAAGCCTTTATAGACTTAGACCATGCGAGATGTCATTTAGACCACAATATCACTTCCAGAGGATGTCAATTGCTCAGTAGGAGACTAGTTAGTTGGTCTTCAAGAAAGCAAAACTACATCTCACTCTCCACTATAAAGGCAGACTACATTGTCACTGCTGGCTGGTACTCTTAAGTCCTCTGTATGAAGGTTTGGATTTTATTAGATACATTTCAAGTATGAATAAGAAAAGAAAAACTAATCTAAGAAAAATAGTCTACAGAAAGTATACAACATAAGAGTTCTCTAAACGTTCCTTTCACTAAGAAAAGAGGTTTTGGCTTCACCTAGAAGACGGGTTTGTTAGAAAGACAATCGACACAAAGCCACGAAAAAAACTACTTGACCACAACATTAGGTCTTTCCCTAATTGTATATATATATATATATATATATATATATATATATATATATATATATATATATATATACATACTAATCTATACATGTATATCCCATGATTGATGGGATTGTATCTAATCTATACCAAGAACCGATCTTATCATAAATATACGAGATCTAATATCCATTCTATATTTATTTATAATAAATGCCTAATATACAAAAGATTCCAATCGGACAAATATTCTATAAGCTGACGTTGTTGAGCTTGTGATGCTTGCGTTGTCGACTTGTAGACACTGATGCTGATAGATCAGCATGTTATGTGTTTGACTCATCAGATCATAAGGCGTGACCTTACAATCTTCCCTTATCTGATGATGTCAAAACTAATCTTCAATGAATGCTTTTTGACTCATGCTCCCCCTAAGAGTAAGAATAGAATCTTGACTCTTACAATTTTAACAAATGCCCCCTGAGAAGATGAATGACTTATCAAGGATTTATGAATTGCGGTAGACGGAAAACGAACAAGCTTGAGCTAAGCTTGACTTTAGCTTGAATCGACTCCCCTTTAGAATATGCTTTTCCATAGTTCTGGTAGCAAGATTTTTTCAGCGAAATTTTCAGTTTTACCAAGATTCTCTCCCCCTTTTTGACATCAGCAGTTAACTTCAAGCAGAATAGAATATAAACTTGTAGTCTAGTAAGATTGTGATGTCACCTAATAGCATGGGCTTAAACTACCATTCACTGGCATATTATTTCGAGATCTCATTAGTGTGTGGTGTCATACGCTGAATCATAAATCTCTTTTATTAGAAGAAAAATGGCAAGAATGGATAAATGCGTGTGATAGCCTACGGTACATAGACTAACCATTGGCATAAACTTTCGAACTTTTATCAGTGTGTGGTTTTACAAAGTGAATCATCAATCTCTTGTTAAGAAGAAGAAGGAGAAAATGGATTATTCTAGTCATGCTAAGGTGAAATTTGCATGAATCATTAATAGTTTAACTCATCAATAAGAAGTGGTTTAAATTTCTATATCATAGAGTAAGTTTTAATCTAGAATCAAAGATTCACCGTTAATTCATAATGGTACCATGTCTACATCAAACTAGGAGGTTTGGGACATGAACAACCCTTTGTCATTTAAGGACCTGACAAGTATCTCTTACGTTGATAACTATGCAATCAGGGTAAGCCAGTGGGTTATGCCCGATTTTTTAGTAGAACATGAGACTTGATGCATACGACAAGCATGCTTCTAGGGATAGGGTCAGGTAAAGATGATTAGCTTAAAAATAATAAACACCCTAGACTTTTTAGCAATATTTTTTTCTTTGGACCAGGCTATCTCACTTTGATAGTTTAAACAATGCTAGACAATCAGCATGAAAGGGTGACTTAATGTTCTCAGCAGATGGTCTTGCTGATGAGAGACTTAGAAAGATTTTTTCACATATATCAACATGTGTCTAGGGACGATGATGTGTCAAAAGTTGCATACTAGGCTCAAAATTGCCACCATCAGATTCCTTTGAAAAAATATGGTATGGAATGAGAATAAACAATATAAGAATATAAACAAAAGAATTAGTCAAACAAGAAAAAATAGTTTAAACAACAAAATGTGCAGCTTTTTCACAAAGGTGATCAAGACTCGATCCATCAAATCTTTGGAATTGAATGGTCATAAATATACTTCCATTTTCGAAGATATCTACCACTTGAAATTTCAGCTATAAAAGAGAACAAACAACGGTAAGTACATCATCAAAAAACACACAATGCATGAAGCCTTTTATTATTAAAGTGTCATAGATGGATTCCAAGCTTCATTAGGAGCAAGAGATAAGTAGAGATTAGTCTTTGTAACCAAGGAGTTAACTGACTTGAATCCATAAAACCATTATTTCTTTATGATCATCATGAGGGAATACGAGGTTTTATTGGATTATGAGTCAGTAGATGAAGCTAAGACTTACTGCTTTGATGGTTGCTCTTTTCATCCATAACAGTGAGTGGACGAGAAAGAGGGTATCCTGAAGAGGAAAAGGACACAATGCCACTCTTTTTCTCAATACCAAGAGCATTGAGATACTTCATGACATCTTCAGTCATTACAAATAATATGAAAATAAATTTTTAGATAGGTTTGATAGGAAATACATGTAAATAATAAATGTAAGATTTTGCATTCATAATAAAATAAGCAATTGTTTGTTTTTCGAGTTTTTAATAAGACCAGAAAGAGTTTAATTAACAATTAAAAATAGAAAGCATTCCAAGATCAACAATTAATTTTTTCAAACTCTTTTCATCGAATGCCTTGTTGAAGATGTCAGCTAGCTGATCTGTGGATGGAATATAGAACAATCCCACTTTTCACTTTTGAACTATGTCCCTAATGAAATGATGGCGAATGTCAATGTGCTTGGTCTTGGAATACCACACTGGATTTTGAATCATCTGAATTTAACTAGTGTTGTCACAACAAATGAGTTTCTTTAAGAAGTTTAGACCATAATCCAAGAGTTGATTCTGAATCCATAGAATCTGAGCAGAACACCTTCCAACAACAACATATTTAGCCTCAGTAGTAGAACAAGCCACTGATGTCTGATTTTTTCTGGACCAACTTACCAATCTATTTCAAAGCATTTGAGCTCCTCCTGAAGTGATTTTACGATCAATCCACACCCACCATGATCGGAGTTAGTGTATCCCACCAGCTTGAACTCAGAGTCATGAGGATACCATAACCCAAGATTGGGTGTATGTTTTTAGTACCGGGAAATCGTTTTGACAACATGAGAACGCGATTCCTTAGGACTGGCTTGATAGCGAGCACACAATATGTGGCAAACATAATGCCAGGGTGACTGGATGTAAGATAAAGTAGAGAGCCTATCATTCCTCGAAATAGAGTTGCATTCACATCAGTGCCACTTGGATCAGTACCAATAGATGCTGATGAAGACATCAGAGTCTTTTCCGGTTTGCAATAAGAGGAACCATACTTCTCCAGCATATCTGCAACATATTTAGCTTAACAAACAAAAATACCATCAGTTAGTTGTTTGACCTACAAGCCCAAAACGAAAGTTAGTTCACCAATCATGCTCATCTCGAATTTCTTGTCCATGACCTCCGCGAACTCTGAACTTAGCTTTTCAGCAATGGATCCGAAGATAATATCGTCCACATACACTTGAGCAAGAATGATATGAGATCCTGATTGTTTTATGAATAGAATATTATCGATATTTCCTTGTTTGTATCTAGTTGAGAGAAGATACCTTGCCAACGTATATTAACATGCACTGGGAGCCAGCTTTAAGCCATGGTCAACTTTATGAAGACGATACACATGATCTGGAAAATCTTCATTTTCAAACCCTTGAGGTTGTTTTAGAAGGACTTCTTATTGAATAACTACATGTAGAAAGGTAGTCTTGATATCCATTTGGTAAACTTTGAAGTTTTTGAAGGAGAAAAAAGCTAGAAACAGACGAATCGCTTCAAGTCTTGCAACTGGAGCAAATGTTTCATTATAGTCTAACCCTTAGAGCTGACAGAACCCTTGAGCTACAAGACTAGCTTTGTTTCTTATGATAATTCCATCTTCATCCATTTTGTTCTTGAAAACCCAGAGAGTGCCAATGATAGTCTTTTCTTAAGGTTTGGGAACAAGAGTCCATACACGATGACATTCGAATTCATTTAGCTCATGCTACATGGCCTTAAGCCAGTTAGCTTCTTTCAAGGCATCAATAATATTCTTTGGTTCGATCATTGAGATGAAGTTTACAAACATGCAAAAGTTGCCGTTGGCTTTGTTGCGAGGGAGAATCCCATAATTTATATCACCAATGATTTGAGATTTAGGATGATCTAGAAGGATTATAGGATTAGAAATTTCATTTGTATTTCTATGGGCAGAACCTTCCTGATTTGATGAATCAACTTCTTCATAGACAACAGGATGATCTTCAGGGATAGGTTGAGAACTGATTAAATAATCAACATTGGGAACAATGGGATCAACGTCATTTGACAAGAGCTCGAGAATGGGGTCTAAGGACTGAATGTATGTTCATTCAGAATTGACAAGGGGAAATCAAATCGATCATGAATGAATGAATCCTCATCAAAGGTGACATGAATTGTTTCTTCAACAATTTTCTTTAAAGGTTACATACTCTGAAATCCTTGGATATGCTGGAGTATCGTAGAAGCACTCCCTCATCAACTTTAGCCTTAAACTTCGAACACTAATATCTTTGATTCAAGATGTAACAAACACATCCAATCAAATGAAAATAAGAAATGTCTGGTTTTCTTCCTTTCAATAGCTCATAAGCAGTTTTCCCATGATGTTTGAAAATAATAGACCGATTTTGGGTATAACATGTTATATTGACGACTTTAGACCAAAATAACAATGAAAGACCAGCTTCAACAACCATAGTTCTTCTAGCTTCCTAAGTTAGAGCAAAAAAGTTCTAACCACCGAAAAGTTTTGAGAGATTCCTGCATTACCATTTTTTTGGGGACTTCTAACTGCCGAAAAGTTCTGAGAGATTCCTGAGTCAGAGAAATTTTTTTCCAGAGAAGAGTTTTTGAATTTAGTTCCATGATCACTACATAATTGCTTTACTTTATGATCATAGAGGACTTCCCATTGCTTAATGAGAGCAATGATTTCATCCGCGACATGACTTTTCTTTCTTGAAAACACTACCTATGTAAACCTTGAAAATTCATCAATAATGACAAGAGTGTATTTCTTTCCAGCTCTTGACTTAATCGGAATTGGTCAAAAAAGGTCCATATGAAGGATATGAAGAGGTTTTATGATTGAAGAACATGACTTTGGTTTTAATGAAGACTTGGTTTTCTTCCCCTTTTCACACGTTGAGCACACTTTGTATTTGAAAAATTGCATCTTAGTAAGTTACTCTCATAAGCTGATTCCCTGTAATCCTTGAGATATTCTTGAAATTCATATGTGATAGCTTTTTGTGCCATAGCCAATTTAGATGAGACTGAACACGAGAGAAGAAGCAAAGACGGAGAGATTTGTCAGCAAAAAACATATCCATAACATAGATGTCGTTTTGTCAATTTGTAGAAAGAACAATGATGTTCTTTTAATCAACAAATGTTCCTTCTTTCTTCTAAAAGAGAATATCATAGCCATCGTCACACAGTTGACTGATAGAGATGAGATTATACTGAAGACCTTTCACATACGAGACATTCTTGAAAATAACAGAATTGCACTTGACATTTCGATACCCCTTTGTAGTTCCCTTGCCATTATTTCCATAAGTAACTGACGAATCATCCTTCTTTATGAAATCTTCCATTAGAGATTTGAATCCAGGCATATGTCTTGAGTAGCTGCTGTCTAAATACCAATTATGCTCTTTACCCTGAAACTAAGATGGACAATAAGTCTATAACATACACTAAATATACGCTGACCCATTTGCAAAAGATCACTAGGAAAAGATGTTATAACAATCATCAGGGAGACAGTTCAACGAGTTTCCCTTTTTGATCCTCTTATCATTTCGATTCATGGTATTATCAGCATGAACGGTGTTCTTTTCAAAAGAGCACTCATTGACTTTCTAAGAGGCATCACCTCATCGATAACAAACCTTAATTCCAATATATTTTCTTATAACATTAGATTTTGATTTCTTTTCGCTGGATCTAAAGAGCTTCGATGATTTGATTAAGAGTTCTTTATTTAGCTTTGGAGCAATGAGTGTTATCAGTGGTATCCGTATATACTACCTTGTTATAAGACTCGAGATCCTTTAAAGAGTTGTTCAGAGTAAAAGGCTTTGACTGATCTTTAGATTCAAAATTGCTAACAGAGAACTGAGGAGACATGCTAAGAATTTTGTTTACATAATGAAATTCACCATACATATAGGAAACTTTAGCCAAGTCTTAGTGGAGGAAAGAACATACTCACGATGTGAATGTTGAAGAGAAGGATCAAGAGCAGACAATTTAGTAACACATTTAGTAATGCCATTAGAATCAATAGAGTAGTAAGTATTGATTAGGGTTTGATTTATAAAGTAAGAACTCTGAAATCTACTTTTAAAGTCTTCTTTTAAGTAGTCAGATTTATAAAAGGTTTGTTTAGTTTTGACTTTGTTTAAAGATACAACACCTTCTATATCACCTCCAAGAATTTTCTTAGACTGGTATGGAATCTAAGCATTAATAATTCTTGTGACATTAAAGTGAGAGGATGCCCATAATTTCAAAATAAGTTGCGTGCGATTAGCATAATCAAGAACTTTTTCTTTTTCATTGTGAAGAAAATTATTGATAAGCAATATACAAGCGTTTTTCTTTTTTAAAATAGAAAGAGATTTTTCTATAGAAAGAAGTTTTTCTTTGAGAATCTTTAACTCATGACGAAGAGAAGATTTTTCTTTATTTGAGATTAATACATGGAAACGTAAGAGATCGATCGTGTCATCTTTTTTGATATTATCAATAGAAGAAAAATTAATATGATTTTTTACTTGATACGCTTATGCATCGTTCCATTCTAACATGAGGTTATCAACAGTAGAAGGACAATTAGCGATAAGAATCCCAACGTTGTTAAGTGAAGACTCGACGTGAGATTCAAAAGTGGAGCCATGACACACTCAACATCTCTTTAGCAGTGGAGCAGTTTTGGACTAAATGATAGAAAGAAGAAGGAAGTGAGTTTCCAATAGAAATTCTAGTTTTTACATCAAGATTCAGCATCCTGTTCCCTTCCTTGCTCTATAACAGGGAACCAACTTCCCTTTTAGCTTACTGCCAGATGCACCATTACTTAATGATTGATGTGAAGTAGCTATAGGAACTTTGTTGATGATGTCGAGCATATCGAATTCCATGAACTCTACAACATTCATGGCCTTTGATTTCCAATTAGAGAAGTTGTATTGTTCAAGCGGTGGAATCTTGTTACAAATAGATGACTTAGGAACTAAGGAAGACGACATGATTACTTGAGTATATGACAAACCTGATATGATACCAATTGAAGTTTTCATTTGATCGGATACACTTCAAGTATTAATAAGAAAAGCAAAACTAATCTAAGAAAAATAATCAACAGAAAGTAAATAATATAGAAGTTCTCCAAATGTGCCTTTCAACAAGAAAAGAGGTTTTATCTTCACCAAGAAGACGAGTTTGTCACAAGGACAACTGACACAAAGCCACAAACAAAACTACTCAACCAAAACATTAGGGCTTATCTAATGTTGTATATATATACTAATCTATACATGTATATCCCATGATTGACGGGATTGTATCTAATATATACCGAGAACCAATATTATCATAAAGATACGGGATCTGATATCTATTCTATATTTATCTATAATAACTGCCTAATATACAAAAGATTACAATTGTACAACTATACTATAAGCTGACGGTGTTGAACTTGTTATGCTGCCGCTGTTGAGTTGTAAATGTTGGTGTTCGTAGATCAACATGTTATGTGTTTTACTCATCAGATCAAAAGGTGTGACCTTATACTATGGCCTTTGGATACAATATCACTGCAGATCCCACCGAAGAGTCAATTGATCAAAAGGTATACCGAGGAATGATTGGTTCTCTACTATACTTGATTGGAAGTAGACCAGATATCATCTTCGCTATGGGTTTGTGTGCCAGATATCAAGATAATCCCAAGTTTTCTCATCTAAATGCAGTCAAATATATTTTCAAATACCTCAAAGGGAGTAAAGCTTTATGTATTTGATACCCAACAGGAAATAACTTCAGTATGCAAGCCTTTACAAGCTCAGACCATGCGAGATGTTGTTTAGACAACAAGAGCACTTCTAGAGGATGTCAATTCCTCGGTGGGAAACTAGTTAGTTGGTATTCAAGAAAGAAAGATTGCGTCTCACTCTCCACTGTGAAGGCAAAATACGTTGCTGCAGCCAGATGCTACTCTCAAGTCCTTTGGATGAAAACACAACTCATGGATTATGGTTATAGAATGTTACGAATACTGATTTATTATGAATCTGAGAGTGCAATTGCTATTTCTGATAATCCAGTTCATCACTCAAATATGAAGCACATTGAACTTCAGTATCACTTTCTCAAGGATCACATCCTGAAAGGTAACATTGAACTTATCTTCATTCCATTCATTGAAGAAATATCAAATGTTTTCACAAATGCGCTTGACTCCACCAAACATAATGGATTTTTAGAAATATTGGGAATGATGAACCTTGATCCTGAGTTTTTATTGAAAGGATAAATTGTGAAGTCCTCAAGTCTTCGCATCTCGCAAATAGATATGCTGCATTCATCTAACCGTTGATCTTTGAAGCACATATAATTCTCTATGATGTAAAATTTATTTCTTTTAAGTCTAACTATTAAGCAAAGATTTCATAAATTCCTCCTCGATATCTTTTGGTCACCAAAAACTATTTATGATCCATGTAATCTCTGGGTCAATTTGTTGTTTTTATGTCTAACCTGTAGTGCTCAAAATTCCACAATTGTCTATCTTCCGACATATTGCAGTTCATCCTTCAAGAACATGAAGTCTTGTTTTGTTTTTTTGGCAACAAATAAAGTTTTTTTTGGTGTTCTATTTAATGAATTAGTTAAACTTTTTGAATGTTTTTATTCCTTTTCATTAATTTTTTTTGCACCTTAAAAGGGTATCTTTTCAAAAATCGTACCTTTTTCCTTTTTAAATAAAATGAAGATTTTTATTTTCAGTAAAAGTACTTTTACCAAATATTTTGTGAGATAACTGTTCCAAATTCAACCGTCAAATGAAAAGTAACCTTTCTAACCCATGATTTATGATAGTTATCTTGACCATCACCCCACGTTTACCCATTTCATCATAACCTTCATTTAGTCCAACCCTTAACTGCATTTAATGTTGATATTTTCAGATAAATACTTTTTATTAAAATAATCCAAATGGTAGAAACCCTTGGATTTTTACAGCTGTTAAATTTTTTCTGGTTTGGATTCCATTTTCAAGTCGGGAGGTATAAAACCCCCATGTCCTTCCAAGAAAGTTGTACACTTTTGGCATCCTAATTGGCGATCATCTTCTTCCACATCTCGCTAAACCATTTTCTTCAAGTTCTTCAAACCTTTATCAAATCAATCATGGTGAAATATGGAGACCGTAAGAAGCAATCAAAGCCAACTCGTTCAATCTCAACTACTAAGAACACAAGCCTTACGATTGCAACAAGCAACTATCGGGCAATCTTCGAAGATTATGATCTCTATAATGCTGCAATCAAGTTGATGATCCATTAGTTGCCCAAACACCCATTTTGGACCCTTTAATGCCTTCACTAAGGTTGTTCCTCAATCTATGCTCTTCAGTTGTGCCTTCTCTTAATTACTTCCTTTGGACAAACTTGATGAAGTTCATTTGAAGCATACTTATGAATCCATGGTGGTCCTCACCAAACCAAAATTTCTTGAAGCCATCAACCTCAGAGTTAATCCTTCAACGACCTTCAAGAACCCTATCAATTTTGACATCTTTAGTGCTCTTTACAAGATGGGTTATCAAGACAAACTCAAATTGGAAAATTCAAAAAGGGGAACTTCTAGCTATTTGGCAGTGCGTTTGTCAGTATGTCATCAGATGCTTATCTGGAAGAACTGGAGGAACAAAAAACATAGGGAAGCAATTACTCCACATTGTATAGACCATCTTCACTAAAGAAGTAGTTGATTATGGAATCATACTTTGTGATGATTTCATTTAGTATGTTGGAAAGTGATATACTAAAGAAGGCCTTACTGATCTCACATCTGCTAGGTTCTAGTCTCTATAGCTGGTGGATCTTCACAAAGAAGCTGACATCAATCTTGGTGATGAACTCAACTATTTTTCATGCCAAGATCTCAAAAGGTACTCTCTTCCTAAAGAACAATATGTTTTTGATCCCATTAGATAGTTTCCAATGCACATCTTCACTACCATTGAACTTTTTGACTCTACGGTCACTGATCACATCGAGGCTACGAGTGATATAGCATCGTATCGCTCTACCCCGCCTTGCCACATACCGTAGACTATTGGTCACGTCTCTGAACCAAAAAACGGAAAAAGTCATGAATTTTTCCAAGAGGAAGACTCCATCAAAAACTATAACCAAAGGAGCTAGAGTCTTTAAGAAAAGAAAAACTATCGCTGAAGACCCCAACGTGACTGAACCCGAGGGACATCCTGGTGGTGACTGAACATAACTTAATTGTAGATGGTAGTTGGACCAATCACCAACAATCCACCGAATCAGGGAAGAAACAATTTGAAGCTTTTAAGAAGGCCCTCTATGTAAGAAATCAAAGACAACCCTTCCACTAACAAAGTAGGGAAAAAGAAATCAAGCATGTTGCTGCCTATTGGGCCCATTGGATCATCAACTTGAAGACCATTTATAATATTCAGACTGCTTAAAGATGGATTGATAATATGGATGCAACCATGAAAAAAGATCAACAAACCGAATGGAACTTAGCCAGAGGATCAAAGCCTACTCCACCAATTGAAATTGGTGACTCCAATGATGGCAGTACTAAGATTCAAATCAGTCAGGAACCAGAATTTGATTTCGGTTTTCATGAAGAAGAAGAAGTACAGAAACAAGGTCAACTTGATGATTTTGATATGTTCTTCAAGGATGATGAATCTAATGGATCTCAACACTCTACTTCCAAGCCGAAGCAGAAGAAGAAAAAGAAGGTTGTAGTATCAAGAAAAGAATTTCTTGATCTGAAAAACATGATCGATAAAATTATCACTGTTGTATCTTCTCAAGAGCCCCCATAGCCTTCTGCCAACCATCCTTTTCAGTCTTTTAAGGATAGGCTCAAAGGTATTAAAGAAAGAGAAAAATGGAATTCTAACAGGATTTTGATACGCATTGAGATGCGGATCCGGAAACTTGATCAGCAAAGACAGTCAGATCATAAAGAGTTCATCAAGAAAGCCAAAGACTCTCTTTCCGATATCAAAGATTTGAAGGATCATTTAATTAAGATGACCAATGAACAAGAGGCGAAGTTAATTTTTGATTGACGAAACACACAAGACATATGAACCTGGTTATTCTCTGAACTTCAAGAAACAATCCTTAATATTTGTTGATCAATCTCTTCCAAAAAGAGTATAGATGAAATCCTCACCATTTTAAAGGACATCTATAATCATCTAACCCATCTAGCAATATTGACCACCAATGATCTCAATGGTCAAATCCTAACCCAGTTCAACAAAACCTTTTCGATGCTGAAAGATCTGCAGGCTTTATTTGAGGAGAATGGAAAGTCTTCTTCCTCAAAAGGGGAAAAGATTAAGCAACTTGAGATCAAGCAATTCAAGTGGATGAAAGCACAAGATTCTCATTTGAAACTGAAAAATCGAAGTTTCCCCCAAGGTCTCCTCATAAAATTAAAACTCCAACTCCTCCACCAAAGAAACCTTTGCCATTCGTTGCAGCAGAACCTGAGCCTTCTATGTCCGTTGACAATTCCTATGACTCCCCAAGACATGAAAACATAAGCTAGACTAGAGATCAGCCAAGCTAGCCGAGTACATTTTCCAAACTCAGGTATTTGATATAAGAATGGATGAAACTCTTATCAATTCTTGGTTAAATCCAACGCAAAGACTCTTGTACACTGATTATGTTCCTCATCTCACCTACTTTAAACCCTCTGGAAAATACTAGGATATTTCTCTCTCCCAATGTTAAATACTTCCCAATGTTTAATCCTTTTGACAAGAATATCCATAATAAGAGAAGGATGCCCATGGAGTTTGAAAGATAAAACTTGTTTCATAAGAAGTATAAGAAATCAATTGAGGAAATCTGGTTAAGTGACATACCCAATGTTGTGACAACATGCAAACCAAGGTTTTTGAAAGGAGAAACGCATTATCAATACACTCTTTCACGCTAGGAAAAAGAATAACATAGAACTCAAGCCGACTTCGTCTTCATGAATCCAAAAAAATCTTTCTGATTGCAAGGGTCTTCTAGTTCACAGCTCAAAAATACTCAAAGATTGACGATACGTATATCAGGGTTGTTAATTTCCTCAAACCCCTTATTTGTGACTTCGGAAAAATTGATGCTAAGATCCATTATGTCCTTGCAGAAAGGATGAAATTCCCTCCATTTGAGCACCCCAATCACATTACCAAAGGAATTCGAAATTTATGCCTCGGAGCAACAAGCTTTCTAGAACTTGGCATTTCATGCTCTCCAGAGATAGTGAAAAGTTCTTTCTACCAGCCATTGCGTTTCATCGTTGTTCTCCTAAGCAACTGGAAGGAACTCTTTCCATGGCTTAGAAGACCAAAAACACCACTGAAGTGGTAAGGTATGAAATCTCCAGGAGGATCAAGTGGATTGTTAAAGTTAGGAAGTTTTGGTGGCTCATAATTAAGTTTCTCGAACTTAATCAATAAAAGTGATAGGTGTGATGTCACTTAGGGGGGAATTTTTGAAACATGAAGTGACCCTTGGCAGCTAAAAGGTGTATTGAATTACCAAAGACCATTTGGTTGTTGCGGTAGAAGATTTTGTTAGATGATCAGTTCCAAAGACCTTGGAGATAATACTGAAGACTTGCAGTACCGAAGTAAAAGATGTTAACCCGAAGAGAAGCTTGTTGTTGTCTTTTATGTGCCGAAGAGTTAGAAAAGTAATGTTCACCTTTTCTGACATTGTGTGTTAGATGAGTTATGTCGGTCCAAGCATGGCAAGCTGTCACACCCCCGGTCGGCAGCGGAAACACTAGGTTGTGTAACTGAATTTTTGTATCACAATTATCAAACATACATTAAAATTACAAAAGCATTCTATAATTTACATACCTTTATTGATAATAGAAAGTTACATTGTTCCTATATTGCTAATCATTATTACATATTATCCAAAATATTCCTAATCATTATTCCATACCAACAAAAAGATAGTAGTATTTGTCAACAAAATTTCCCCTACTCAAGTAACATTCCAGCTAATTAAGTTCCTGAAAACACATACGTTTTGAAAATACATCAACATAAAGTTAGTGAGTCCACAAGTTTTGACTCTGAGTAAAATAGTACTTTTTCAAAGTTCGAAAAGTATAAAACATAGTTTGAAAGTATCATTCAGACTCATACTTATCTCCAAGATATTGTATATATCCTAGGTATACTGATTTACTTACTAAATAAGTGATATACCTACCATTCCCATATAATATGAGTATAGATTTTTGTAATAGATCAAGGAAGGTTGGTATGTGTAGAACTTATTTCAATTCTATACGAGTATGTGTGCTAGGTATAATTGTTTACCTAATGAATAAATAGAATACCTACAAGTTCCTTGTACTTAAAGTATAAGTGTTTAAGAAACTTATACTTAACATTAATACTTGTATGTCGACAAAGTATAACGTTTCTAGAGTATAAGTGTGCTACCATGAGTCCATAACCGCGACTATATAACTAGTTTCAAACCTCAAATTGATGCTACAGGTGTCACACCTTAGTTATAGACCCCGAACGCTTCATCGACGTCAGGATAGAATGGGAAAGTTCGTCATCCACCAAATGTTGGGTTGTAGCTAGCAACCATGGGTGGGGGTGTCAGCTCGCATAGATCTATACACAACTTCCTCGCTCACACGGGATTAGCGGTTACAGGTTAGAGGATTTCCCCTAAGATTTTCAGTCTTAGTTGATGAATTGCATAACTCAAGTAGACTTGTCGAGTTCCATTAGTTCGAATAGTGAAAGTATATTCATGTCTAAAGCCTTAAGTTATTAAACTATGCTCACAACTTTACTAGTATAACAACTATAATTCGAAGTAAAACCAGGTATTAACTAACATAAAACCAATAATAATAACACACTTAATAAGTCTATATAGAACTTCCGACTATAATTCCGGGGCTATAACACAAAATAGTTTATAGAAGTCCTGAGTATAACTCAGGGGCTATAAAACAAAATATTATATAGTACCGAGTATAATTCCGGGGATATAACACAAAATAGTATATAGAACTCCCGAGTATAATTTCGGCGCTATAACACAAAATAGTATATAGAACTCCCGAGTATAATTCTGAAAATATACTTGTAAAATCAGATTTTAAACAACTTCAAATCCATGATAATAACATGCTAATAAATTTAAGATATTTGTATGATTTTAAGATATTAGATATATCATGCTTATATATGATACAAAACAACTATATCTCTGTTGGTACAACTATTTATGTTGATATGAACATACTATCATATAAACATAATATTAACTTGTATACAATATTTAGCATGCGTTCTCCCCATAAATATTAAAAAGTGGGGCCATGAAACTCACCCTAGTAGCGTGATTTGATAGAATCTAACTAGAAATGGTCAGCGGTTGGTGATCTTATGGCTCGGGACAAGGAACACCTTCAACAAATGAGAGAGAGAAAGGAAATTTGGTGTAATGAGAGTTAGGGTCGGACTTCCTATTTATAAGCTGTCCAAGGCCCTCTCATGTTGTGAGGCCTGGTTGCATCACCTCGTAGAGTTTCCATTTGGGTTTCTAGCTTCAGAAGGTGTTCGAATGACATCTCACTTCGTGAGAATAACATGCTCACGTCGTGATCCCTAAACTTATTACTCCGTAGACTTTCCATTTGTATTCTTGCCTTAAGAAGTGTCCTGGAGCACTCTCATGTCGTGAGAATACATGATCACGTCGTAAGCTATGGCATATTAGGGTTTCCACCACGTGTCATGCTCTCAGATTTCTACATCTTCGGAAGATCATATCTTTTGCATACAATCTCCGTTCTTGACGTTGTTTATATCCACGCGTAGGTATTCCCGAGTACTACAACTTTCTTTTAGATTCCAATAGCTAACTCTCACTATATTTTAAATTCTTCTAATTATAGAGACTTATAGTGTTAGAGTTTATCATAACTTCTTCATACGAAGTTAGATTGAGGTTTGTTAAAATCTTTTGGAATTGTACGGATGTCTACTTTTGATTTATACCATAATGTATATACGAAATTTCATATCCGTATTATAATTTGCCATGAACTATAAAGTAAGTTTATTACATTACTTGTTTGACATGATCATATGTGATGTTGTTGACCTATTTTGCCTGATGTTACATTCTCCCCCCGTTGAAATAATTTCGTACTGAAATTTATCTTGTGGAAGGGGTATTGTTAAATAGTTGGGGGTATATATGTTTCATATGATCCTCTCGTTTCCAAGTAAATTCAGGTCCTCGTAAAGAGTTCCATCGAACTTTCACTATGGGAATATGACTTTGTTTCAATTGTTTGACCTCTCAATCCATGATTTCAATAGGTTCTTCTATAAAGTTGAGTTTGGTATTGACTTGTATCTCATCGAGGGGTACAACAAGAGTGTCATCGGATAGGCATCTCTTGAGATTTGATATGCGAAAAAAATTGTGTACATTGCTTAGCTATGAGGATACTTAAGCTGATATGCGATAGAACCAATTCTTGCTAGAATTTAAAAAGGTCTTAATGTTGAATCATGGAAGTGACCCTCTTAACTTAGTCTATTGCAACCCTCAAGGATCTGCAGTCAAGATCTCATCAGCAGCCTCATCCGAAGTCAGCTATAGAACCACAGTCTTACTTACTTTACTTAGTTTAATTCTATCTACTTTTCTGTAATACTCTCTATTGTCCAGTATGCCTTGCATGGCTACTCATAGAGAGATGATCAAATGTAATTCTTGAGTATCTATATATAGAGCTCATTCTTTCACAGTTAAATATCTATCTGAACAATCTTAAAGTCTATCTATTACATCTCTCTATTACGCATCTCATATCTCTTCTTACTCTCAAAATCCTCTAGAACATAACTGAATATTATTCCTCTTCGGAGCTAGTCATTCGTGACTTCATCACTAAGCTTGATCTCACTCACTAACTTGGTCTGAATGCATTCCATGTTATGAATCAACTTATGTGTTTAATTGATATATTACCTGATGTCATTTATATTTCCTTACATTTCCGCAACTAACTATCTAACTATCTAACTCGTTAAATTATTATTGTTGAGCCTTTAGATCCTTTGAGATTAACTATTCCGCAACTATACTTGTTCTAACGTTTGTTCAAGTGTGTCTCAAGTTTTTCTCTCAAAAATTGGTATCAGAGCCATAGTGGCTGCTTATTGAAAAACAAAACTCTGATTTTCAAAGGGCCTTCTATACCACTAAAGCTCATTTCTTAAAACAATAAAAGGAACAAAAAAAAAACAAAAATGGCACAAGCACTATCTCTGAATGTTTCCAACAGTGTTGGTGGTTCAAATCAAGCTCCAATATTGGTGGCAAATGAATACCATCACTGGTCTCAGAGAATGGAAAGATACTTAAGGAGACTTGGTAGAGATGTATGGTGATCCGTTGAAAAAAGACCACATGTCCCTGTTCTTACACCAGTTCAAACTGATGGCGACACAACCATATTAGGAAGAGGACAACCAGTCATGAACTGTCCCACCAAAGATGATCTCGATAAAATGGAAAATGATGCTGTTGCTTTTTATGAAATCTCTTGTGGAGTTGCTCCTGACAACTTCGACATTATCATAAACTGTAAATCAGCAAAAGAGATCTGGGATGTTCTCAAGAATTTGTACGAAGGTTTAGAACAAGCTCAAGATAAGAAGCTCACTACTGCACTCAATGAATTCAACAACTTCAAAGCTCATACTGGCGAAAGTTTAGAAGAATCTTTCAAAAGGTTCAATCTGATAGTCACTAAGTTATCAAATGTTGGCACCATCCGCAGTAACCATGAAACAAACCTTTAATTTCTCAACGGTTTGGGAAGACATTGGACTATTGCTAAGATGATAGTCCAAGGGGATAGAAAGATTCATTCATTCTCTCTCTACAAGCTCTATGGGGAACTGCAAGCACAAGAATCCACCGTACTCAAAGACTGTGCTGACTTCGGAGGACCACTTGCTTTTGTAGCAGAAGCTCCACATAATTAATCTTACTCTCCCTTGTATGACACTACACCGCAGTCGTACGAAGCCGACTCGGAGTATGATGATGAAGAAGAATTTCAGAAGGCTATTGCTATTGTTAGTAAACAGTTCAACCGGCTACCACCTCCCTCCTTTTGCAAGAATCAACAATTGAACAAACCTCCTTTCAACCGTAACTTCAACCCACAAAACAATCACTCTCATTCCCCTAAAAGTTCAAACCCACCACCGCAATCTCAAAACACTCAACCAAAGGAGGCACCGTAGTCCATTCAAACCTCTAACTCCGGTACCCCTCAAAAGACAAAAGTGATGTTGTAATATGTCACAAGTGCAACAAAGAGAATCATTTTGCAAAGGATTGCAAAGAAAATGTGGTGAAAGACAGAGCATTCTACCTTAGAATGGATCAAGAATTGGAGGAAAAGGAAAAGGCTAGGGCATACGTGGCCCATGTCAAAAGAGACCATCATGTTTGGTCATCCAGAGATGAAGAAGAAACCATCATCAATATCAAAGGAAATGTCAAAATCTGCATGCTAGCAACTGCTGATGATGATGAGTCTACAAAGATGGAAAAGAACTACTGCTACATGGAAAAAGATGGAACTCTAAGCATCTTCGAACAGGTAAAACTCATGATTCAAACACTAAATTATATCATGCATGATTCAAACACCGTCCTTACAGACTACAACAAAGCCTTAGATGAGAAGAACATAGCTTCCCAAGAGATGTTTCGTGTAAGAGGACGACTGGACAACAAAAGACTTAAAATGGCCATGTTAGAAAAGGATTTAGAGTTAGAAAAAGATGCAAGAATGTTGAGTGAAACACAACTAGAGATTGCTTTGAACCAAAGAGATTTAGCTCAGAGTGAGATTGTATGCTTAAATCTATTAATAGAAATTTTTTTCAATGAAAGTGAAGCTATTGAAAAATTGGTTAATAATGGAATTGTGGACAATACATACAATTGGGATTGGTCCAATGGATATCCTACCGCAAAGGATTCCTCACCCAGGTTTAACAAAGATCAACTGTATGTCCCTCCGGACCAAGAATTTCATTTCCCAGTCAATGACAAGACTTTTCCCGAAGATATCAAAACCCACTTCGGTAGACTTCATAACGTAAGTAATAATTGTGTCATTAAGGAAATTGTGCCTGAGGTTTCGGGTCACACAAGTGATCAAAATCCAATCTATGGCACAATCAACTCAAATTCTCAGCCCTCATCTGTTATTGATGAAGAAATTGTCATAGAAAGTCCCGAAGTCTCACAGGACTTTCCACCTTTGTCCTCAGACCGCAGTGCCTCTCACTGCATTCATGATCCTCAGAAAAGTCCCACTGAAGTCACGACTCAGACTTATGCTACGATAGCTAAGTCTTCCTTACCACAGTCCACAATAAAAAGCTCTGTGACTTTTCAACCAATTCACCATGAACTACCCATAGAAAACTTTGAAGTAGGTCAATGCTCTCAAAACCCTGAATCTTCAAGTTCTGATGAGTCAAGCCCTCGTTGTCAAAACCTTTCAAAGGTTTCCAGGAAACCGCAGTTGAACACTAATGACTGCGGTTCTCCAAAAACTTTAGCAAAAAAGGCTTTCAAAGAGGGTATTCGATCCCGAGGCACAAATCGACAAACTTTTTCTAAAAATAAAAGACAGAGTCTCGAAAAGTTTGTTTTTGCTCACTATTTTTCAAAAAACTCTCCCATCAAGAAAACATACAAAAAGGAATGTACAGTTTCAACATCCATTCCCAACTCATTTGACACAACCCAAAAGAAAGAAAGGTCTTTTCGAAGCAATGGTTTTCAAATCTATTCCTCAGATGATCCAAAATGGAAGGGTATCTTACCCATTCTAACACTTTTAAAATCACATCAAACTTTCAACAATTGGAAGGGAATTTTAGCAAATCCTAGGAAATGGTCCAAGGTATCTACACATGCTAAATCTTTTTCCAAACAAACTTTTTAAAATTCCAACAACACAAATGTCAGATTTTACAAACCTCGGACCAGTCACAAGCCTACTTCATCTTTCCGACCGCTTACCAAACAAAGTGTCAAAAAAAGACATGTAACAACATAAATTTCAAAACAAAAATTTCATTTTCCAACAACCAAATTCATATAAACATTCTTCAATATTTCCAATATTAGTTTTTTGAAACATAGCATATCCCAAGATCATAAAATCAAACTCTCTCTCTCTCTCTCTCGTGTGTATGAATCACGCCGACACTTTCCCATGGCCCTCGCTAGTACCTGAAACACATAACACAACAACTGTAAGAATAAATGCTTAGTGAGTTCCCCAAAATACCGCATACAACACATACGCCACTCGAGGCTAATATACGACCCTCTGGTCGATGTGTCTCAGCGGGACCCTCCAGTCCCGTAGCTCGTTGGACCCTCTGGTCTGGTCATAGCTCGTTGGACCCTCCGGTCCGGTCTATATCATCATACAACATACATATATCACATAGCACATAATCTCATACATAACACATAAGACCCTCTGGTCATAAGATAATACCACTCTAGGTAACGTATAGTGAGAAAACTCACCTCAGGTGTCTCGGTAAGTCTCTGACTCGGTAGAAAATGTGATCTAGCCTCCGCCTAATCACACAAAGTAAATACTCTCATAAACACAACTATACTCAACCCTAAAAGTCAACAAAAGTCATTGGTCAAACTTTGACCCGACTCGTCGAGTGCACTTGGGCGACTCGGCGAGTCTACTCGTGTCCACTGACTCTCTTAGTCCCTCTCTTGGCACGTCAAGTACTTCCCTTGACTCGACGAGTCACACTTGGCACGAATCGCAGGGCCACCCCGACTCAACTCGCCGAGTCTCAAGAACAACTCGGCGATTTCCGCCTTGAACTCCAGTCCCCTTAACTCTCCCTGACTCACCGAGTTATTCCCCAACTCGACAAGTCTACTCACGAAGTGATTTACGGGAAACCCTCATCCTACTCGCCGAGTCTGTT
This sequence comes from Lactuca sativa, assembly GCF_002870075.4. NCBI lineage: Eukaryota > Viridiplantae > Streptophyta > Magnoliopsida > Asterales > Asteraceae > Lactuca > Lactuca sativa. The sequence continues at coordinate 37,554,364 of NC_056631.2, read as the reverse complement.
CTTCGGACTCGGCGAGTTCATGCCATGCACAAACTCCATAAGCCTCCTGAGGCCAGATCTGTTCCTTACATTCATAGACCTGGTCTTCCCAAGCATGATAATCACATAAAGTTCAGACCTTGACACTCATATAACATCTAAATGGTCTAACTTGGTGATTTAGCCCCAAAAATGACATCCTAAGCTCATGGCTCCCAAAATGACTCATAAAGCTCCAAGGGTTAAGGTATCTGGACCTCTTTGGGTCTAGATCCAAAACATAGACTCGAGAAGGGACCAAATGCTCCACTTATTCAACCTCTAAAAGGGTTAGAAAACCCTAACACTAAGAATCAACACCAAAACTGAAGAAGTTCCGAGCAAAATACCTCAATATGATCTCTATGAACTTAGAAGTCACCAAAATCGCACCCCCTTCAGCCTCCTCTTGCCTTGGTCACCTCCTTCTTGCTAATACACCAACAAAAGGATCAAGAATGGCCTCTCCTTCCTCACAAACGCTTTAGATCTCTTAGGGTTTCTCTCTGGGGTTTGGTAGCCGAAAATGACGGCCTAAAGGGCCTTTAATTAGGTCCCAAACCCAGGAAATTGGTGTTTCATTAAATAGTGTGGACTCGCCGAGTCCACTCATGAACTCGCCGAGTCCGGCTGTGAACCCGGATACGAATCCGCGACCATACTCGGCGAGTTTAAACACCAACTCGCCGAGTCTCCTCACAACTTCCACAAATAAAAGAATAAAATATTATACCTGGAAATCCAGATGTTACAAGACAAAATTTCAGCTTATCAATATTAATGTAGTTGTCAGAAAAGGTTATCTCATGTCAAAATTGATCCTTTTCAGAAACGTCGTAACTTTTCAAAAAAACACAACACTCCAAAAACTCACAAACACCTAAGACTAGGATTAAAAGTTGACACAAAACCAGTCCCTGCAACCCCGATTCATGCATCAATCAGAAACTCATCCTTTGTCCCAGGCTCCAAACTAGTTTGGATGCCTAAATTAACCGTGTAATTTTCAGGCCTTGTGCAAGGAGGAACAAGAAGAAGAATGGTTAATCGACATTGCCTGCTCCTTGCACATGACAGGAAGGTTAGAATACCTTCGAGATTTCAGGCCAATTTGCAATGGTGGAAACGTCACATTCGGGAACAATGCTAATTGAATCATCCGAGGTTATGGTGTTCTTACTACGGGAAACTTCTCTATTCAAAAGGTTGCTTATGTAGAAGGCCTTAAACACAATCTCATCAGTGTTGGTCAACTATGTAAAGCATGCCATCGTGTTGAATTTGATGGCCAATTTTGCTACATGATGACAAGCGATAGGAGCACTTGTCTGATCAAGTCCAGATCCGAAGGTACTATGTACCCTCTGGATGTATCTCTAATCATAGGCAAACCGTAATTATGCTTCCTATCAAAAGCAGTATCCGAAGTCAGCTGGCTATGGCATCGCAAGCTCGCTCATCTCAACTTTAGATACATCAAAAATTTGGTCACCGGAGAACTAGTCAGAGGTCTTCCAATCCTCAAGTTCAACAATGATACTCTCTGTCCTACATGTGAATGTGGAAAGAAATTCAAGGCAAGTCACCCTACAGTGATTGACTCCTTAATTTCTGAACCATTGGAACTCTTACACATTGATCTCTGCGGTCCATCTACCGTAGCTAGTCTTCAACACAAAAAATACATACTGGTCATAGTGGATGACTTCACACGTTTCACATGGGTCTTCTTTCTTCGACTCAAGTTAGAAACACCGTAGGTGCTGATCAAGTTCATAATGGAAATTGAACTTCAGATCAAGTTACCAGTTAGACGTATCCGCAGTGATAATGGAACCGAGTTTACTAACCATCTTCTAAATAGTTTCTTGGTTTCCAAAGGCATTTCTCACAACTTCTCAGCTCCCCACACACCACAACAAAATGGGGTAGTAGAACGAAGGAACCGCACTCTAGTAGAAGCTGCCAGATCTATGTTCAACTTTGCACACCTTCCTCTCTACTTCTGGGCCAAAGCAGTGGCCACAACCTGTTTTGTACAAAACCGAAGCATTGTGTGAAAACTTCTCAACAAAAGACCATATGAGGGTCTTAACAACCGCAAGCCAAATGTTCGATTCTTTCATATATTTGGGTGTAGATGTTTCGTAATCAACAATAGAGACCACCTCAACAAATTCGCACCAAAGTCTAATGAAGGCATCTTCCTTGGCTACTCCACTAACAAGGTTGCTTATCGAGTTCTCATTGGACGCACAAGGCTGATAATTGAAAGCTTCGATGTAAAATTTGATGACTATCACATCCGTAACACCACTCCAACAACCAAAACCACAACAATTCTAGAAAGTGATATTCCTGCCTCTTCGGGTCCGTTAAATCTAATTGAAGTAAAATATGACGATCTCTTCGACCCGGTAGAAACAGCCAAGTTATCTGAAGTTCTTGTATCCCTGGAAGTTCAGTAGCAGCATGCTGACGTATCTGGTCCAACTCTGTCTGATGAAGTATCACTAAATACTTCCACCTCGGCGGTTGAGGGTGAAAACTTAACTCCGGACCATACAACAACCATCGAGGTTCCAGTAGTAGAAGATGCAGCTCTAATCATCATCCGCAGAGATTGTCATCCATCGAATGTTTCTTCAGATTCGGATGATGAAAACATAGAAAATATTGACACAAGAACAGATTCAAGGATTATCACACTCCCATCTGCAATCCAGGGGGAACCTTCGCAGGTTCTAAGGGAACTCCCATCCGCACTCCAGGGGGAACCTCCACCATCTACCTAAGAAAACTCTGATCCATCCTTCCCAGTTCAAGACAATTCAGTAGGATGTTCTCAAGTACAGGGGGAACTGCCCTCTCCAACCGCAAATTCTTCTGATATTGAAGATATTACCTCCACCGCAGCTGCTGATCATCTGCAACCCCGTCTACATGTTTGGACGAAAGACCACCCACCAGGTCAAATCATCGGCAATCCATCCGCAGGAATCCATACTCGATTCTCCAAGGACTTATCCGATCACTGTCACTACGCAATGTTTCTGTCCTCGGTCGAGTCCTGAACGATCAAAGAAGCATTACTAGAACCGGACTGGATTTCCGCAATGCAAGAAGAGCTAGAAGAATTCAAAAGAAACAAAGTATGGCAGCTTGTTCCGAAGCCGCAAGGCCACACCATTTTTGGTACTAGATGGGTGTACAAGAATAAGTTGGATGAATCTGGTGCGGTTGTCAGAAACAAGGCAAGACTAGTTGCCAAGGGATATACTCAACTGGAAGGTATTGACTATGATGAAACGTATGCTCCGGTAGCACAAATGGAAGCCATCCGGATCTACTTAGCGTACGCAGCGCACAAAAACATAAAGGTTCATCAAATAGATGTGAAAAGTGCTTTTCTCAACGGTGAATTAAAAGAGGAGGTTTATCTTCAGCAACCTCCGGGCTTCGAAAGTCTTGAATTCCCAGACCACTGCTACAAGCTTGAAAAAGCAGTCTACGGTCTAAATAAGCCCCAAGAGCATGGTACGAGACTCTCTTTGAATTTCTTGTCTCGTGCGGATACAAAAGAAGAGTGATTGATCCCACTTTATTTAGAAAAGCAAATGGTGATCATCTAATGCTTGCACAAATATATGTGGATGATATCATCTTCGGTTCAACTGATCAAAAGATGGTGAATGAATTCGCTAAGCTCATGACCAAGAAGTTCCAAATGAGCATGAATAGAGAGAGATTAACTTCTTTCTAGCACTTCAAGTGAAACAAGTCCCTCAAGGGATATTCATTCATCAAGAGAAATACACCTCTGAACTATTAAAGAAATATTCAATGGACAACTGTTCTTCGGCTATGGTCCCCATGGCCTTCGAATATAAGATATCTGCTGATCCCTCAGGCGAATGAGTTGATCACAAGACTTATAGAGGTATTATTTGCTCATTGATGTACCTCACCCCAAGCCAACCAGATATCGTCTTTGCAACAAGTGTATGCGCAAGGTACCACGCTGACCAGAAAATGTCACACATGACCGCAGCCAAGCAGATTCTACAGTACTTAAAGGGTAGCAAGACTCTTGGATTATGGTACCCCACAGGGAACGATTTCAGCCTACAAGCATTCACAGATGCAGATCATGTCGGATGTAAACTGGATCATAAAAATCACCTCAGGTGGATGTCAATTTTTGGGTGGAAGACTCGTCAGTTGGTCATCAAGGAAACAAAATTGTGTATCATTGTCTACCGCAGAAGCTGAATATGTGGTCGCAGCCAGCTATTGTTCACAAGTTTTATGGATGAAAACACAACTATTGGAGTATATATACAGAATGTTGCGGATACCAATCTATTGTGACTCTGAAAGTGCTATAGCAATTTCTCATAATCTAATTCAGCACTCCAAGAACAAACATATTGAACTACGATATCACTTCATCAAAGACCACATCCTGAAAGGTAACATTGATAAATGGTTTTGAGATATCCTATGTACCGCAACCATATATCATACTTATACTTCAATGGTCCTTACTATTTGTTATAACTAATCTTTGTTCAAGTGCTCTCCTCAGTTCTTCTACCACAGTCATCCACCCGATGGCAAATGATCCATCCGCAATGAAGTTTCAATCCACAGTAACTTTAATTGTTTTTTCAAACTGTTACATTTAAAAAAATCATGGTGTGCTATTTAATGATCCTTCATTAAATAGATAAAACATTAAAAAAAACATTCTTTGTGTAACTGTCCCATTCTTTTTGAATAAACCTCGTGTCAGACCTATTTTAGGTATGATGACAAAAAGAACGATTTCCCAAAATTAAATCCTTTTTAAACTGTCTCTTCTTATTACCCCAAAACGTCTAATCCGTTACAACTTCCACTTTACACAATGGATTAATCCATCCCTCACCACACGTTCTTTAGACGTGGTGTTGCAGTCTGACATTTCATTTAATGCCAACCCTTTTTGGTAAATCTCAAAAATATAGATTAAACCCTTTTTCTTAATCTGTGGCTGAGCTTATCTCTCTTAATCCAAGAAAAACACCCAAACATTTTTCCTAATTTCACTTAGGGTAAAATCGTTTCTGCTCCATATTAGTCACTATAAAACCCCCTTCTTCTTCCCCAAGAAAAGTTTACGCTTTCTGAACCTCGAACCTTTTTATTGCACTATGTTTTGTCTCCTGCAAAGCTTCTTCAACCTCCTACAATGGTGAAATCAGGCATCTCCAAGAAACACTCCAAGGCATCTGGATCAGTAAACCTTATTGGTTCAGACTCTACTTCAAGACACCCAACGCCAACGATTGCCTCAAGCAATTTCAGGGCTGTGTTCGAAGAGCATTCCTTCTACAATGCTCCAACAAAGTTGATGATCAAATTTTTGTCCAATCACCCACTGTTTGGACTCTTCGATTCATTCACATATGTGGTTCCACTTTCAACCCTTTTCAACTGTGCCTTCTCAGCGTATCGACCCCTCGAGAATCCTCAAGAAGTGCATCTGAATCTTGTAAATTACTCTTTGGTCATTTTGACTAAAGAAAAGTTCCTCAGCACCATCAACCTCCTTGTTCATCCTTCAATCAAGGTTTTCACTTCAAGCATGGCGGGCATCCTTTCTGCACTTTACCAGACAGGTTATCAAAAGAAGATCAAAGGCATAGGAGAATTCAAGAAAAATCAACTGCCTGCGGTATGGGAATTTGTTTGCCACTCTGTGATCCGCAGCCCGTCCGACAGAACTGGAGGCACGGATAATATATGTCTCAAGCTCCTGGAGTTAGTGTGGAGCATCTTCACTGGCCATGATGTCAACTACGATCAGATTCTATGGGACGACTTCTTGCAATATATTCCCAAGGAAAGTCCAAGAGAGAACCCTACCGAACTCACGTTTTCCAGGTTCTGGTCTCTATGCAACTCAGATCTCCATGCGGATGCAGGACTTAGCATAGGCAAAGACATCAATCTCTTCGTTACTAAAGATCTCAAAAGGTACAATCCCTCTTCTGATCAATCTGCTTTTATACCTATCAGACGACTACCAGTTTACATTGTCTCTACTCTTGGTCTTGAAACTGCTGATGTCTCAGACCACATTGAGGCTACGAAAGTTATTGCCCCATACCTTCCTACCCCGCCCCATACCTCCCTTTAGTAGTGATTCTGGTGAGGACGATCAACCCATCTCAATCCTTAAGAAAAGAAAAACCAATCCCACTGGCCAAATCCATGACCAGACTGATACCGCAGCATCTCAAAAGACTCCGGTAGTCCTTGGGGTGGCCGCACACCCATTCGAATCAACCATCCAATACCACTCAGACGCAGACGGTGCGTCTGTTTCACCACAATGTGGAGACTCACCCCCAGGTCAATCCCAAGAGGATGGAACTGGCTCCCGCCCTAATATCTCCAGGGCTTCTCGTCTACATTTCTTTTCCCCTGAGGAGTTGAAATCCATACTTTTGTGTGTCACCCAAACACTTCAAACACCTTCCCAAACGCAAGGCGACTCTTCAGCCTTTTCTAGAACTGAGTCGAGGCCAGACTTGACCCCAGGTCATGGAGACTGAGGAAGCTCAGGAAATCCTACTCTTCTTACATCTTTTACAGGTGGTTTAGGCACGGTTAGCACCGATGTGCAATGATCTGTGAACCCGAGGGACACCTCGGTGCGATTCCAAGGAATTGATGAAATTGACCTCAACGATTCGTGGATCAAGTATCAACCATCAAATGAAGCCGATGCCAAGAAATATGCCGCTTTCCGTAGGGAATTCCAAGCAAGAAAGGCACGTCAAACAAAGCAGCTTTAATAGAAACAACAAGACATTCAGTCCGTAGCGAAGTATTGGGAAGACGCAATCAATAATGCCAACACCGAATCTACATTCTTTAAAGTTCAAGCTTTGATGGACGACATGGCTGATACAATCCTCAAAGCTCAAGATGCAACTGCTGGTCAAACTCCTTCAAGCCCCCCTACATCTCCAACTGCTAGAGATTCTCAAGACGGAGGCACCGCAATAGAAGTCAGCTCTGCTCCCACCTTCTAATTTGATGACATTGATATGAATGAGGTTAATCAACCTAATCCCTCTAATGATGATCTAATGATGTTTGATGATGAAGAGGAATCGAGTGGTTCTTAACACTCTACCTCTAAGCCCAAGGAGAAAAAGAAAGAGAAGAAGATGGCCATGTCAAGAAAAGAATTCTTAAGTCTACAATCCAAAGTAGATCAAATTCTTGCCGCAGTCAAGTACACTCAACCGCAATCAGAAGAACATCTAGTACCGCAGTCCTTGATCGAAAGGATTGAAAGATTGGAGACTAGGGAACGTCTAGCTGCTGAGAGGATTTCTCTCAAAGTGGAAATGGGGATTCAGTCCCTCGACAACACTCATCAAGCAGATCACAAGGAATTCATGGCGGCTACGGAGCGCCTCATTTCTGAGGTATCCGCAGAAACTGAAACTGATAGCTGAAACTCAATTCATGGCGGCTGCAGAGCGCCTCATTTCTGGAGTCTACAAACAGCCATTGTGGACCAATCCACTCTTTCACAAAAACTGATAGATGAAACTCACACTGCTTATGAGTCGACTATCTCAGTCCTTCATGCCACCATCAACAGACTTCAACGATTCGTATCGTCAAATTTCCATGGTCCTGAAATTCTCCAACTGACAAAGGAGATTCATCGGCTACTCTTCAACACCACCATCCGAGAAAATAAGCAACCGGATGATGTTCTCAAAGCTCACTTTCAGGAGGTGTGTGCCAAGGTCGATGGTCTCAAACAATGGCTTGAGGAGGATCTGGGTCTGAACTCCTCAAGAGGGGGAAGTGAAGAAGATCATCATGAAGAAGAACATCATGAAGAAGAACATTATAAAGAAGAACATCACTCAAATAGTGCTTCTCATCATAGAAGCCCTCCCATCATAACAGAAAACATTCCCTCACCGCAACCACCTACTCACCAAACACCACCGCAACATCCCTCTCCCTCTCAACAGAAAATTTCTTTTGAACGACCTGAGACTCCCCCTCATTTCAATAATATAGCTTTCGAAATGTCATCCCTAAGCTCAAATGACTCTCCCGTCACAAAACAGAAGAAAGCTGACTGGAAAGCAGCTAAGTTTGTTTAACTTATATGGAGAGAATGCAGTTTCGACACTATCATGGATGAATCCTTGATCAATATTTGGATCAATCCCCACCGCAGACTATTGGATGATGACTACAAACCCTACCTTACCTATGATGAGCCCCCTTCTGATGGCTACTGGGATGTTCCAATCTCCCCAAATGCTAAATACTTCACGGTATTTGAGCAATTTGACCGTAGCCTACCGGATCACAAAAGACCGCCTATGGAATTCGAGAGACTCAACCGATTCTATGCCAAATATGCCTCTTCCATAGAGAAAATATGGTCTAATGATAGACCATCCGCAGTCAAGAACTTCAAACCTCGGAAATTCATGAAGGCTGACTTCATTCAATATACACTCACAATAAGGAATCAGGACTATGTCCGCACCCAAGCTGACTTCCATGTATGAACCCAAAATAAGTCTTTCTAATAGCAAGGGTGTTCCAAAACAAGTGTGAAAAGTATCCAAAAATGAAGATAACACTTGAAAGGGAAAGCATTTTTCTGAAGGAAACCGTCTGCGATTTTGCAAAGATTTATGCGGACATCTACCCAACAATTGCCAAGAAGTTCGATCTACCACTACTTGATCTTGCACCAATGCCTACCGAAGGTTATCAAGAGAGATCCCTAGGTGCAACAAACTTCCCTAAACTTGGAGTCATTTTCAAAAGGAAGGTTGATGAGATCAAATACTTCATTCCCATGACCTCCATGAATCGTCTTACAATAAAGCAACTTGAAATCTGTCGAACCGCAGTAGAAAAATCAAAACACACGACTGCCAAAGTCAAGTTCGAGATTTTAAGAAGGATCACCTGGTTGGAAAATATCGAAAAGTTTTGGTGGATTCTGATCAAGTTTCTGAAACTTGATAACTGAAGAAAAGTTAAATAGGTCACTTAGGGGAAATTGTTGAATCATGGAAGTGACCCTCTTAACTTAGTCTACCGCAGCCCTCAAGGATCCGCAGTCAAGCTCTCATCAGCAGTCTCATCCGAAGTCGACTATAAAACCGCAGTCTTACGTACTTTACTTAGTTTAATTCTATCTACTTTTCTGTAATACTCTCTATTGTCCAGTATGCCTTGCATGGCTACTGAACAATCTTAAAGTCTATCTATTACATCTCTCTATTACGCATCTCATATCTCTTCTTACTCTCAAAATCCTCTAGAACATAACTGAATATTATTCCTCTTCGGAGCTAGTCATTCGTGACTTCATCACTAAGCTTGATCTCACTCACTAACTTGGTCTGAATGCATTCCATGTTATGAATCAACTTATGTGTTTAATTGATATATTACCTCATGTCATTTATATTTCCTTACATTTCCGTAACTAACTATCTAACTATCTAACTCGTTAAATTATTATTGTTGAGCCTTTAGATCCTTTGAGATTAACTATTCCGCAACTATACTTGTTCTAACGTTTGTTCAAGTGTGTCTCAAGTTTTTCTCTCAACACCTACATATCGCTGGTTTAGTTTGTCTCGTTTCCCGAATCGAATCATGCCTTTCGAAGGAGAGACTTTCAACATTACTTTATCTCCAACTTGGAATTCCAAAGGCTTACGTCTTACTTCAACATAGCTCTTTTGATGATCATGTACAGTTGTTAATAGATCCTTAATTTGCTCGATCTTTCAGTTGTCTCGTGGATTATTTTTGGCCCGGTTCGTAAGGTATCACATGTATGTTCTCTGGCCAAGTGTGTGTCTCTAACTTCTACCCAACATATTAGGGAATGACATTTTCGTCCATAAAGAGCCTTAAACGGTGCAACCTTAATGCTGGTGTGATAACTATTATTGTAAGAAAACTCAATTAATGGTAAATGAATATCCCATGCATTTCTAAAGTCTATTACGCAAGCTCGGAGCATATCTTCTAAATTTTGAATGGTCTTTTCACTCTGACCATCAATCTATGGGTGATAAGATGTGCTCATATCTGGATGTGTTCTCAAGGATTTTTGTAGTGATTGCCAAAATCATGAAGTGAATGTACTATCTCCGTCGGGGATAATGGAAATCGGAACTCCATGAAATTTAGCGATTTCTTTGATATAAGTTCTAGTCAATTTCTTTATCTTGTCGTTCTCCTTGATTGGTAAGAAATGGGTGAACTTAGTTAATTTATCGACTAATACCCAAATAGTGTTGAAACCACTAGGAGTTTTGGGTAGTTTAGTGATGAAGTCCATTGATATCTGCTCTCATTTCGAATCGGGTATTTTTGGTTGTTGAAGTAAACTCGAGGGCTTTTGATGTTCTGCCTTTAGTTTAGAACAAGTTAGGCATTTTCTCACATAAGTGGCAATCTCAGCCTTCATGGTTGGCCACCAATACTATTCTTTTAAATCTAAGTACATTTTGTCAGATCCTGGATGTACGAAATATCTGGACTTGTGAGCTTCTACCAAACCACCGAACTTAGGCATCCAAATTCGGTTCATAAAGTGTCGCATTTCGTCATCCTTTTGTATAAATTGGTTTTCCATTCCCTGCAAAGCTTCGTTTTTTATGTTTTCTTCTTTTAGAGATTCGAGTTGAGCTTCTTGAATTTGTGTGGTAAAGTTGGAATAGATAGTCATTGTTAATGCTCGTACCCGATGACATTTAATATACTATTTTTGGCTTAAGGCATCTGCTACTACGTTTGCCTTTATGGGATGATAACGAATCTCACATTCATAATCATTCAACAATTTGACCCATCTTCGTTGTCTCATGTTAAGATCTTTTTGGTCGAATATGTGTTGGAGACTCTTGTAATCGGTAAAGATGGTACACTTTGTACCATATAAGTAATGTCTCCATATTTTTAGTGAAAAAACCATAACTCCCGATTCAAGATCATGGGTAGTGAAATTATTCTCATACACCTTAAGTTGTCAAGATGCGTAGGCGATAACTTTTCCCCTTTGCATCAACACACATCCCAATCCTTGATTTGATGCATCGCAGTATAGGATGAAATCTCCTGTCCCATCTGGGAGGGATAGGATTGGTGCACCACATAGCATTTGTTTTAGTTACTGGAAAACAACTTCTTGATTTTCTTCCTAGTTAAACTTCATGTCTTTTTATGTTAGTGTTGTGAGTGGCATGGCTACCTTGGAGAATTCTCTATGAATCTACGGTAGTAGCCAGCAAGCCCTTAGAATTAACACACTTCTGTTGGAGTTTTCGGTGCTTCCTAATTCTTGATTGCTTCAATCTTGGAGGGGTTGACATGAATCCCTTTATTACTAACTACATGCCCTAAAATTTGTACTTCTCTAATCCAAAATTCACATTCGGAGAATTTAACATACAAATTTTCTTTTCTTAGTAGTTCCAAGATTATTTTCAAGTGTTGACCATGTTCTTCGTTGGTTCATGAATATATCATCGATAAATACAATTACTAATTTATCCAAGTAGGATTTGCAAAAACGATTCATGAGATCTATAAACACTTCTGGGCATTGGTCAATCCAAAAGGCATAACTAGGAACTCATAATGGCTATAGAAATTGCTAAATGTTGTTTTTGAAACATCATCTTGTTGTACTCTGAGTTGATGGTATCCTGATCCGAGATCTATCTTTGAGTAGTAGCTAGATCCTTGAAGTTGATCGCATAGATCATCAATTCTTGGAAGTGAGTAACGGTTATTGATTGTTAATTTGTTCAACTCATGATAATCAATACACATTCGAAAGGATCCGTCCTTCTTAACAAACAAGATCGGTGCTCCCCAAGGTGAGAAGTTTGGTCTGAGAAAGGCTTTGTCAAGAAGTTCTTATAGTTGGCTAGATAGTTCTTGCATTTCAGATGAAGCTAAACTGATAAGGAGATTTCTCAATTGGTGTTGTTCCTAGAATTAAGCCGATTCGGAATTCGACTTGTCGAACAGGTGGTATTTCATTTTCCAGTAAGAAAATAGGAGGAGGAAATAATATGTACTGATATGGGAGGTGAGGTTAAAGAGTTGGTCAAAAGAGGTTTTTTTGCTAATGTCCATGATTTAATGGTTTTATTATGATTATTATATGCTAAATTATATATTTATCCTTCTAAGATTTGTTAATTATTTAATTATTCCAAAATTCCTATTGGTTCCTACATTCACACAATAGATATAGAAAACATATGAATGTATCTCTCTCTCTCTCTCTCTCTCTCTCTATATATATATATATATATATATATATATATATATATATATATATATATATATATATATATATATATATATGCGCTCAAATGATAACATTCTTAAATCGAGAACATTTGAGAACAAAATTTTAGCCTATTTATTCAGAAAACATCGCACATCATCCAAGTACGACCCACTAATTTTAAAAGCTTATTTCTTATTGTATTAATTAGACAAGTCCCAAGGAAAGGAAATGAAACCTAGGATCATTGTCCATATCCTTCACCTATACTCCTCCTACCGTCGGAACCATGTCCATCCGTCTCTTCTCTCCGATGAAAAGTCAATATGGTGCAAGCGGCAAGCACATGCTTTAGATTTTAGGGTTAGGGTTTATCGATTAGGTGTACCAAATAACCAACCAACTGAACCTCGATTTCATCATTTTAAAGGAATAGATGGTGTAGATCTATGAAACGACGGTGGTAGCCGTAGCAAATTAACAATCAAGGAGAAAGAGGAATAGTGAAGTAGACGCCGATGTTCATAAGAAGCTCATATACAAGAGATTTGAAGCATAAATATTTGCAAGTTTTGATACTCGCCATCGAATTGGATGTTGAGTTCATTGAGATCGACTTTGAGGTTAGTTTCAATTATTGTTTTTAAAAGCACATTCTAGTGATTTTTTACTGAAGACTTGTAATGCCCCGATCCTCAGGTATTTATTTATTAAGAATTTCTAGATAAAGCTCTACTCGACGAGTTGGTCCACCTACTCGTTGAGTAGCAGCGGGGTGAGAACGCGTGTTTAGTGACCTAATCGGCGAGTCCACTATTGGGACTCGGCGCGTAGGAGTTGGCGGATGAAACCCTAAATCCGAGGTTTGCACCCCTATTTAAAGGAGCCTCAGCCTCCTTTGGGCTTCCTTACAGTCTTTGAGAGCCCTTATAAACCCTAATTCGTGTGTGTGTGCCTTGGTGTGGTTTTAAAGCTTGGAAGAGAAGATTCTGGTGGAAGGGAGTTAAGAGTGCAAAGGAAATTGAAGCAAGAAAGGAGGGGGAATCGGGTTTTACCTTAGCTAGCATCTTTTAAAGGTATCAAGGTGCCATTCTTACTTCCTTTTCTTTCCTCTTGTTGAGTTCTAGGGATTTTTATGGATTTTCAAGTTGGGATGTTGGGCTATAGGCTAGATCTGAAGTTGTAACTTAAGATCTGGACCCTCCTTGGGTGCTAGAGTCATAAAGTTGTTGTATTGGGTGTGGTTGAAGTCCTCTTAGACTAGAAGCTCCATTAAGAACTTAAAATATACATTTGGAGTCTTTATAACCACGCATGTACGTAAAGTTTGCAACTTTACGTGGTAAGTATGCCCTATAAGCTTGGATCTGTGAATTGGAGCCGCTGCATGGCTCAAAACAAGTCTGTATGGAAAGAGGACCGGATGTACTCGGTGAGTCGCAAGGGTGACTCGACGAGTCACATGAAGATGGTCATTGAACTTGGTGAGTCCTATGAAGATCACCATAAAACTCGGCGAGTCGGATGGCTTTTCCCTTGGATAGGCTTGTGTGTGTACCCGTCGAGTTTCAAGGAAGAACCTCGATGGGTGGCCCTTAAGGATTAATCAAGATTAGAAGGAACTCGACGAGTCACTCCAATGACTCGGCGAGTTGGAATGTGCTCCATGGGCTCGACGACTGGCCGAGTGCACTCGGCGAGTAGAGGTCAACATGAACTGTTGACCTTGACTGAGGACTCTGACCTTGATCAGGAATTACTAAGAGGTTATGGGGTGTCTCATAAGGGTAAGAACTTATGAGTATATTATGATATGGTTACAGGTGGTGGAGCTTGTGTCAAGTGATCCGATAGTTGGAGTTTGCTTTCGAATCGACATCTGCGAGGTGAGTTATCCGCACTATATCGATAGGGTCTACGACACCAAGGCCGGCCCTTTATGATTTACATCCTGATTTAGGATGGTCGCTTGTTATTGCCATGCTAGAATTCATCCTGGTTTAGGAGGGTGTTATGTTATTGCTTTGTTAGAATTTATCCTGTTTAGGATGGTTGTTATACTAGAGATCGGTTAGATCGGTTGTTATGGTATGCTACATATGATTCTGATCTATTAGATCGGAATCAGGATAGATAGTATGTTATGCTTTTATGATCCGTGAGGATTGGTATGTTAGTGACCTGTTAGGTCGATACTCTAGTTACGAGTGAAACTCTATGATTGATGGTAATTGAGATAGATATGATTGCTATGTGTATAACCAGTATATGATAGTATGCGTACATGGTTAGTTGCTTGTTGGTTGGGTTGAGGCGGTCTTGCTTTGTGCTGAAGGCCAACACACCCTCTGAGCGGTCCGGGGAGAGTGTAGGCCCACGCGGCGGACCAGTCATGCCGAAGGCTCGGGATAGATTCAGATAGACTGTAGACCCAGTAGGGCGGACCAGTCCAGCTGTTGGCCCAGTATGTGTCTTGTTTGATTGATCGTTATGCCTATGGTTCCTGCCAGTGTGGTGTTGGTATTTTGGGGGTAGCTCACTAAGCCCTCGGGCTTACAGTTTTCAGTTTATTGTTTCAGGTACTTCAGGAGAGCGAGGGAAGGCGAAGGTGTGACCGTACCGCACCTCATCCTCGTGATCTATTTTTGGGACACTCTGATGATAAATGAATTGGAAATGTTTTGTAAAAACAATTAATATATGACTCTTTTGTTAGTATTAAAAGTTTAAATTTGGTGTAAATTTTATGGGTGTTACAAGTTTGGTATCAGAGCCTTGGTTTGAGCGAATTGGAGGAACACTTGTGTGAATCCAGTCTCAAACCGAGGAGATTTTTGGAAAACAAGTTTTAAACAAGGTTTAAAAATAAAGGATGGAGGATGCAGAGGGTACGATCAGCCGGAGCCTGTAAGTAAGCCCCAAAATACCATACAGTTATTTAATATCCCGATATGATTAGAACAGCATGCTAGTGCTAGGCTAGGTATTTTCAGGAATCACATGATAGATTAGCCTGATTATATGATACCTATTAGCCTAGGGTTTCTTGTATATGGGATTGACATCATAACTGCAGATGTTTAGTGTATGCACCACGGCTGTGGATAGTCAAGATCTTATAATCTGAGAATGTTCGATTCGACCTTAGTGTAGGTACGGATATTCGAAAGTCTATCGGGTCCAGCACTATATGCAGCCAGTGTACACTAGCGCTGTAGGGGATGATCGAAGTTTCATGGATGTGTGAGTGGTGCGGAACTACAAGATTAGTTACTAGTTAGGTGATGTCCCCTGTTGGTGAGGGTTGAGCGCATATTATGTTAAATATAGTTTAGGGCGTTGTGGTGATACTTGAGACAAATATGGGTAGGTGTGGAAGGTAGTCAGGGCCCATACTACTGAAAGTACAGGACCCATACATGTATCAAGGAAATCACAACCCCTAGGGATTGAGGGTAATTGGTTTTCCGTCATTATATGATCTGTCTGAGACATTGAGTGTGTTTGCAGTATGGTGGTGACGAGATGTATTGCTTCGTGATTGGAGGTGCCGGTAGCACCTGAGCCTGTGGTTCAGATAGGGACTGAGGAGTTGGATGCCTAGATTCGGGAGATCATGCATGATGAGATTGCTGTTGCGTTCCGAGCGCAGCTGCCATAGATGTTTGGGTTGATTAAGACCGCGATGGTCGAGTATTTTGATGAGCGGTATGTCGTTCTAGCAGAGACTGCTGCCGCTGCAGCCACCTCGGCGGTAACTTCTACAGGGGTTGGAGGAGGAGGAGGAGACGGCAGGGATTTCCAGTACCGGGACTTCGACAATACGAAGCCCCCGACATTCAATGGTACACATGATGCTATTCGGGCTATGAGGTGGTTATCTGACATGGAGGGGTGTTTCTTGACGTGTTCATGCCCAGCTGACCAGAAGGTCAGGTGTGCCCTGAACCTGCTGAGGCTTGAGGCGAAGGACTGGTGGAGGCTGATGACTGGGTTGTATACTGATGATCAGAGGGCTGCAATTACCTGGGAGCAGTTCTGGGATATGTTTCGCACCCGCTACGTTTTGCGCATGGAGCAGTAGCGGCTTGCTCATGAGTTTTTGACCTTGAGACAGGATGGGGAGTCTATGATGGAGATTACCCGTATGTTCATGGAGAGGGCTATGTTTCGCCCGGACTTTGCTTTAGAGCAGTCTTAGATGACTCGTTATCCGAGTATGCTCAAGACAGATATTCTCCAGTTTGTGTCTACTCAGTGACGTGATACCCTCCTGGACCTATAGGAAGCCGCGCGGCGGCATGAGTTGGAGATAGAGATACAGCTGAAGGAGCAGCGTCAGGCACCGACATAGTTTAAGCCAGCGCCTAAGAGGTCTAAAACCGATGATACACGGTCCGGGGGTCATCAGAGCCACACTTGTGGAAAGTGTGGCAAGGCTCATTCAGGGGTTTGTCGAGTAGGAGGTAGGTGCCATAGGTGTGGCAAGGAGGGGCACTATGCCAGGGACTGTCGTCAGTCCGCCCCTCCAGCAGATATGAGGATTTGTTTCCATTTTCATCAATTTGGTCATGTGAAGACCAACTGTCCGCAGCTCGCCGCCAAACCGGCGCAGGGTTCCGTGCCATCTACTGTGAGGATTGGAGATGGGAGGCCGGTCAAGATGGAGCCTCCGAAGGCTCAGGGTCGTGTCTTCCAGCTCACGGCCGAGGAGGCCAAGGCAACACCAGATGTGGTTGCTGGTATGTTTCTATTCTCTATCTCAGTTATTGTGTTTGTGCTATGCTTATTGGTTGTACCTATGATCAGGTACGTTTTCAGTAAATTCTTTTCCTGCCTTGGTTTTATTTGACTTGGGAGCGAGTCGGTCTTTCGTATCTCAGACCTTCTCTAGAGGGTTCAGTGTGCCGATAGATGATCTTGAGTGCCCGTTGCGAGTTTCGATCGCCAACGAGCAAGGGGTTTCTGCTTCTTCGGTCTACCGAGGATGCAAGTTGGAGATTTTCGGAGTGTCTTTTCCAATAGATTTGATCCGTATTCCCATGGGGGATGTATGCGTGATTGTGGGAATGGATTGGCTTATCCATTTTGGTGCCATGATTGACTGTGAGGGACAACGGGTGGTGGTTTGAACCCCAAGTGGGGGAGAACTGGTGGTATATGGTGAGGGCACCAGGTCGGGATTAGGATTCTGTTCGGCGGCCAGGGCTCGACAGTATATTTAGCACGGGTGTGTCGGTTATTTGGCGTATGTGGTAGATACGCGGGTTAGAGAGCAGCTCTCAGTTTCAAAGGTCCCTGTGGTTAGAGAGTATGCTGATCTCTTTCCGGAGGAGTTACCCAGAGTGCCTCCGGTGAGGCAGGTTGAGTTTAGGATTGATCTAGTGTCAGGTGTGGCCCCTATCGCCAAGGCGTCGTACCATTTGGCACCTCTAGAGATGCATGAGCTGTCATCTCAGTTGCAGGAACTGCTGGGTAAGCAGCTTATTCTTCCGAGTAGCTCACCATGGGGAGCACCGATCCTCTTCATCAGGAAGAAGGATGGTTCGCATAGGATGTGCATCGACTATAGGGAGTTGAATAAGTTAACGGTGAAGAACCGTTATCCACTCCCGAGGATATATGATCCTTTCGACCAGCTGCAGGGTGCATCTTGGTTTTCCAAGAATGATTTGAGATCAGGTTACCACCAGGTCAGGGTGAGGGAGGAAGATGTAGAGAAGACCGCGTTCCGGACTCGTTATGGTCATTACGAGTTCGTGGTGATGCCGTTTGGACTCACCAACGCCCCAGCAGTTTTCATCGATTTGATGAATCGAGTCTGCAGACTGATGCTCGATCGCTCGGTCATTGTGTTTATGGATGATATCTTGGTGTATTCCAAGACCCGGGACCAGCATGAGGAGCATCTCAGGGAGCTGTTGGAGGTGCTGCGACGAGAACGACTTTATGCCAAGTTCTCGAAGTGTGAGTTCTGATTTCGTCACGAAGTTGCCAAAGACGGCAAAGGGATTCGACGCTATATGGGTCATCGTGGATCGACTGACCAAGAGTGCTCACTTCCTAGCTATTCGGGAGAGTTCGTCGGCAGAGAAATTGGCCGACCTATACGTCCGCGAGATTGTCTCTCGCCATGGGGTTCCAGTTTCCATAGTTTCCGATCGGGATGCCCGATTTACTTCCCATTTTTGGCAGAAATTCCACCAGGAACTAGGTACGAGACTGCATTTCAATACAACGTTCCATCCGCAGACTGATGGGCAGAGTGAGCGGACCATTCAGACCCACGAAGATATGTTGAGGGCATGCGTCATTGATTTCGGTGGGAGTTGGGATTCCCACCTACTGCTTGTAGAGTTCGCCTACAACAACAACTATCATTCTAGTATTGGTGCTCCGCCTTTCGAGTTGTTGTATAGGCAGAAGTGTAGGACCCCAGTCTGTTGGGGCGAGGTTGGGCACATGGTGATGGGTCGGACAGAGGTAGTTCTGCAAACTACCGAGATGATACAGGAGATTAGACAGCGGCTGTAGACCACTCAGAGTCGACAAAAGAGTTATGCCAACCGACGCCAATCTGAGTTGGAATTTCAGGTGGGTGACATGGTTCTCCTGAAGGTCTCACCCTGGAAGGGTGTGATCCGTTTCAGGAAGAGGGGAAAATTGGGTCCCCGATTCATTGGGCCATTCAGGATTGTTGGCAGGGTTGGCAAGGTGGTTTATAGGCTAGAGCTTCCGGAGGAACTTAGCCGGATCCACAGCACATTTCATGTTTCGCAATTGCGAAAGTGCGTCATGGACCAGGAGGCAGTGGTATCGTTGGCTGACATTCAGGTCGATGAGCGCCAGAACTATGTGGAGAGGCTTGTAGCTATCTTGGAAAAGAAGAAGAAGATTTTACGGAATAAGGAAATACCTTTAGTAAATGTGCAGTGGGAGCATCGGAGGGGATTCGAGTGGACGTGGGAGCCGGAAGCGAAAATGCGCGAGCATTACCCGGAATTGTTTTCTTCAGCGGACTTCGAGGATGAAGTCTAGTTCAAGTGGGGGAGAATTGTAACGCCCCGATCCTCAGATATTTATTTATTAAGAATTTCTGGATAAAGCTCTACTCGACGAGTTGGTCGACCTACTCGTCGAGTAGCAGCGGGCTGAGAACGTGTGTTTAGTGACCTACTCGGCGAGTCCACTATTGGGACTCGGCGAGTAGGAGCTGGTAGATGAAACCCTAAATCCCGGGGTTTGCACCCCTATTTAAAGGAGCCTCAGCCTCTTTTGGGCTTCCTTACAGTCTTTGAGATCCCTTATAAACCCTAATTCGTGTGTGTGTGCCTTGGTGTGGGTTTGAAGCTTGGAAGAGAGGATTTTGGAGGAAGGGAGCTACGAGTGCAAAGGAAATTGAAGCAAGAAAGGAGGGGGAATCGGGTTTTACCTCAGCTAGCATCTTTTAAAGGTATCAAAGTGCCATTTTTACTTCCTTTTCTTTCCTCTTGTTGAGTTCTAGGGATTTTTATGGATTTTCAAGTTGGGATGTTGGGCTATAGGCTAGATCTGAAGTTGTAACTTCAGATCTGGACCCTCCTTGGGTGCTAGAATCATAAAGTTGCTGTATTGGGTGTGGTTGAAGTCCCTCTTGGACTAGAAGCTCCATTAATAACTTAAAATAGACATTTGGAGCCTTTATAACCATGCATGTACGTAAAGTTTGCAACTTTACGTGGTAAGTATGCCCTAGAAGCTTGGATCTGTGATTTGGAGCCGCTGCATGGCTCAAAACAAGTCTGTATGGAAAGAGGACTGGATGGACTCGGCGAGTCGCAAGGGTGACTCAGCGAGTCACATGAAGATGGTCATTGAACTCGGCGAGTTGGATGAACAACTCGGCGAGTCCGATGAAGATCACCATAAACCTCGACGAGTTGAAGAACAACTCGGCGAGTCGGGTGGCTTTTTCCTTGGATAGGCTTGCATGTGTACCCGTCGAGTTGCAAGGAAGAAACTCGACGGGTGGCCCTTAAGGATTAATCGAGATTCGAAGGAACTCGACGAGTCACTCCGATGACTCGGCGAGTTGGAATGTGCTCCAAGGACTCGGCGAGTAGAGGTCAACATGGACTTTTGACCTTGACTGAGGACTCTGACCTTGATCAGGAATTACTAAGAGGTTATGGGGTGTCTCATAAGGGTAAGAACTTATGATTATATTGTGCTATGGTTATAGGTAGTGGAGCCGGTTTCAAGTGATCCGATAGTTGGAGTTTGCTTTCGAATCGACATCTGCAAGGTGAGTTATCCTCACTATATCGATAGGGTCTATGGCACCAAGGTCGGCCCTTTATGATTCACATCCAGATTTAGGATGCTCGCTTGTTATTGCCATGCTAGAATTCGTCCTGGTTTAGGAGGGTGTTATGTTACTGCTTTGTTAGAATTTATCCTGTTTAGGATGGTTGTTATACTAGAGATCGGTTAGATCGGTTGTTATGGAATGCTACATATGATTCTGATCTATTAGATCGGAATCAAGATAGATAGTATGTTATGCTTTTATGATCTGTGAGGATTGGTATGTTAGTGACCTGTTAGGTCGATACTCTAGTTATGAGTGAAACTCTATGATTGATGGTCAATGAGATAGATATGATTGCTATGTGTATAACCAGTATATGATAGTATGCGTACATGGTTAGTTGCTTCTTGGTTGGGTTGAGGCGGTCCTGCTTTGTGCTGAAGGCCAACACACCCTCTAAGCGGTCCGAGGAGACTGTAGGCCCACACGGCGGACCAGTCATGCCGAAGGTTCGGGATAGATTCAGATAGACTATAGGCCCAGTAGGGCGGACCAGTCCGGCTGATGGCCCAGTATGTGTGTTGTTTGATTGATCGTTATGGCTATGGTTCCTGCCAGTGTGGTGTTGGCATTTTGTGGGTAGCTCACTAAGCGCTCGGGCTTACAACTTTCAGTTTATTGTTTCAGGTACTTCAGGAGAGTGAGGGAAGGCGAAGGCATGACCGTACCACACCTTATCCTCGTGATCTATTTTTGGGACCCTCTGATGATAAATGAATTGGAAATGTTTTGTAAAAACAATTACTATATGACTCGTTTGTTAGTATTAAAAGTTTAAATTTGGCGTAAACTTTATGGGTGTTACAAGGCTCCTTAGAATCTATATTGTTTCGTAAGGGTTTTGGTTAAGTTGTGAATTGTGATGCGATGTTATTCAGTTGGCTTTTGATGTTATTGATGAAATTATGCAAAAACCAAAGTTATAACCCTTAGAATCTACACTTCATATTGAAGGATCCTTAGAATTTCAGCTATCTTTCATTTGTGCTCTTCATTTATGGTAATTTTTGACTAAAGGCTCCATAGATTCTATAGTTTTGATTTTGGATTTGGTTTCTGATAAAAATGTATAAGAATGGTTTTTTTTTTAAGTTATAACCCTAAAAGAAATAATTTGTACCTTTTTCATACGTTTAGCAATTTCAATGAATGTTTTGTATTGTTTGAAGTGCCTCTTAAATAGGTGTATTGAATTATTTTTTTAGCGTTTTTATTACTTTTTAATTTGTTTTCTTCGCTTGATAAACAGTTTTATGTTTCTGTTGTAGTCAAACGAGATTTATGATAAAGAACCAATCTTTTTCTCATATATATATATATATATATATATATATATATATATATATATATATATATATGATGGGTTTCGAGCAATACATCATTCCTATGGTGTACATGCAAACCCTAATAGCTTTTGGATCTAGTTTGTCTAATAAACATGCAATTGAATATCCAAAGCTATAAACCCTAGATCTATCATATAATAACTGAAATAAGGGTTTAGTAATTACCTTTGATTGTTATATAGCAATAACAATCTAATCCTTGGCTTCAGAAAGCTTAGTGCCTCAAGTGTTGCACCTCTAATGGAGTCACAAACACCACTAAGCAACAAGATGAAGAAGAGAAGAGAAAGGAGGCTCCAAAATGTCCAGGAAACCCTAAAGGAACCATTCACCAAGTTTTTGGGGCTTAGGGTCTCCTTAAATAGGTAGGCAATTAGGGTTATCTAACAAGGAAACCCTAATTTGACTGCTTAAGACCTAAGCAGCCCATGGACCCCTTCTGGAACATGCCTTGGACGATTTCTAATGGGCTTCCCCATAGAATTCTTCCAACCTATTATTCCAAGGTGATCCATAGCCCAATTGCAATTATCTTATAATTACAATTCCAGTCCCCTAAGTTTAATTAATCTCTTTTAGCAACAAAATTAATTCTTAATTAATCTTAACTAATATTAATTAAACATTATGATTTCTCCTTTAATATATTATTCTTATAATATATTAATAAATCATAATTAAACCTTTCTCTCCTTAATTCATCCTACATATTGCTATGGTGAAGGCAACCCAAAAGGACCATGCTCATAATCGGGTCAAGTACATACAAAAATAGTTATGGACTTAGACACTAATCCAACAGTCTCCCACTTGGATAAGTCTAATAACTATTTTGTATAACTTCAGAACCTGATCAACAATCGTAGTTTTCAAAAGCCGCTGTCAACTCTGATCTTATCAGATACGCGTGTCCTTTAGATAAGGGATCATATATTCCTCCATTCTCAAGATATCGTATAGACATAAGACATGAATTTTAATCATTCTCTCTATACTGTTTCCCGACTTCCGATTTATGACGAATGACAACATACTACAATTGAACATATCAACTTAGTCTCGGCTTGGCCAAGCGCTTAGGTGTCATCACTAAATCATCGAGGGGCCCACAGATATTGATTACACTTTTGTTTAAACACCATATTGATTACTCATTATTCATCGTTTACTGTTTCAAAAAATCAACTTATTACTCAAATTACAACAATAGTTGTCCCATGCACAAAGCATGCACACTATGTTTCCTATGGTCCTTACTTTGTGAAATAGATCAATTGAAAACTTTTCTAATGATGCTCATTTCACAATTCCCAATCCTTATCATTAGTGTTAGAACACAAGTTTCTTGCCACTATTAGAATATGCTAGATTCTAACATTTTATGCAACGATCCTTTCGCAAAGTCATAGCACAAATGTCACCAAGACTTGGCCAATGAAATTACAAATTACTCTATCGGAAATTGTTACAAGACAATTCCATAGATGCGAAGTCTCACATTTAAAGTACGTTCCTTTGAACATCTTTCTTGCATAAAAGTTTCTAATCTAGACATAGACTCTCAACATCCAACTCCCAATATGGAAACATTTCCATATTTGACATATGACAACTCATTCTTAATAGAATCTTATCTATTCATAATAATGTCGATATGGTCCATCCAATACCATACTTCTAACTACTCACAAGCGACCAATCCTCAGCGAACTTTGGATCGTCATTTGATAGTTGTTTAATTATTTTAGTCAAAACCGATTCTAGTCCTTTTTCCCGCTTAATGCGCTAGACATTTGGAAAATTTTAGAATGGTCAAATATTATAGCTTTTGCAATCGATCCTATACCCAAAGCGTATGGGACACGATGCATAATGTCTTATATAATGATATGATACTTTATCAATCTTCTGCCATAATATTTTATGTGTCACGTTCTCACAATTCGAACTATGAAGATGGATGCTGTAATCATAATCGAAATTTAAGAACACACTATGTATCCTTTGACTAGATTTATTAAAATTTCTCAATCTAAGCTTTAGATTTTGAAACGAAGTATAATATTCTCTCCCTTAATTATAGCAAAACAACTTTTCAACCCATGCAACTTTGCAAATTGAATCTTTGTTTTTCTATAATTAATATTGCTAACATGCAATACTTTCCATAATAATCATACAAGCATAACACTTATGATCCCACTATCATGATGATTATTATCATATAAGCATAACACTTATGCTCCTACTAGCTTTGACATGTACTCAGAAAACAGCTGAACTTCCATAAAACAATGCCTATTGAATTTCTGAAGTTCATATTTCTAATACCAGATGCTTCGATAAGCCTTTATCTAAGCTTCTTAAACTTATACACCTTTGCCTTAGATAACTCATATATGTGTCTAAACAATTCATAACTTATATCAATAAGTCCCAAATGTTAGACAAATTGCCAAATCTCACAATTCGAACTATGGAAAGGGATGTCGTAACCATAATCGAATTTGAGAATATAATTTTCACAATCGCTATCTTCTTAAAATCTCTCTCAGTGAAAGCATTTCCTCACAATCATTTTCATGAAGGAGGGAATCTTATGACACTTAGATTTTATGGTGTATGAGTTCCTATCCATGTGAATTTGCCAAAACCAAAGTTTGCGACAAATCTAATCTCAAATGGACCGAACTTTCTTAAACGTGATTTATTGCCTTATGGTAACACGAGTGCCCACCATGTCTTCCAAGTAGTTTAGCAACTTATCCTTACATATCAATGTACTTTCCATCGATCAAGGTGCTTTGTCTTTATGCATTGAAATGAGAACTCATAGAACTCACATACATAATTAACTCAATTGGAATGGCACAAAAACAAAATAATGTCAACACGATAGGTTGTAAACCTCAAGTCGTGTGCTAGTGATGATCGATAAGGTTTATTCTTAATTTGTTCTTGAAATCTTCTTCAAGATCATTAAAACTCCCACTGACCTCTTGACATATATGATTCTCTTGTCAGGAAACTTTCCTAGACAAAACAAATATTCAAGAGTTAGTGCGAAATCCTATCAAGACTAACACTTCACACAATTGGTCCCAGTTGGTCTTTGTCTTATCCAAGACATCACAAGTTACCAATTTCAAATGTGCCGGAATAAGAATACTTTTTCCAATTCCACATTTGTTGAGTGTTATAAACCTACTAAAGACATGTCACTCAATTCACAATCTTGGAGTATAACTCTAAGACTTGATATTGGAATGAAGTATGATTGACTTCTTGATTTAACCATTTCCATAATTCTCGATTCCTCTTCTCAGACATACGAATGCACTAAGATTCACTTAGAGGATCAATTGAGATATGGTTCTTAATCATTAAGACTTATCATAAAAGAAAATAAAAGGTACTCTCCCTTCTTCTTAGAATAGAGGAACTTTTATCTTTCTGCATACTGGATTCTTCTTTATTCGTTCTGGTATTCATTGAAACTCTTTCAATCAACTCAGAATTACACTTAATCTTATAAGTATAATCATATTTACTAAACTTTTAGTAAATCATATCTCTCTTTGTGGTGGACCTGATCAACGCACAACCTAGTGTACTCGGTTTCCTAGTCCTTCACTTGACACTTTGTCAAAGAATTAGTCTAATTTCCAAATATGAAAGTTTTCCTTCATCACGCAACCAAGTTGTATGATTCCAAGTTTCTGTCCAATTGAAACTTAGGCGATGAGAAACTCTCCCTATTTGGTAAATTCTTGACATTTCCACAAATAACATAATTAAGAATCAAATCCATTATTGCTAATAATAGAAACTTTCAAACATCAAATTTTCATACACACCATTGCAAGGATAAATAAATAAGATAAAATCAAAATTCATTTTGTTGCGGAAAAATTTGTCCTTACAATGCAATTTAATTGAAAAACTATGTTATTACATATTTCTTAGCAATGTATTCTAACTCCAAGTAGTAGCTCAAGAATCCAATCTTCAAGCAATGCGATCGAAATCCATTTCCTTACGATTAGATTTAGCTCACCTCTTCCCTTAAGCTTCCTCTCTTTTCTTCGATCCTACAAAACATCAAAATGTAATCTTATCACATCATGTATTAAGAATCTAGAATAAAAACTTAAAAGAGTTATTTAATGGATTTTTACCTGAAGTAGAGCCATACGTCTTGACTCTCCCATCTCTTAGATCTCTCAAATAAATAGGGCAGATTCATCTCCAATGCCCCTTCTCTTGGCAATAAAAGCAAATGGACTCTTTTGGAATGACACAAGGAACTATCTCAGAGTTTACCTTTTCTGGATTTCCAATGTCACCATTTTCAATGTCCATTGAAGTTTAGGAGTTTGATTCACTAGACAAATTTGCTTGACCAGCACGCCAAATTATTACTGATTCAGCAACTATAAGCAAATAGGTGAGATCAATGAGGGTCACATCATGATCAATCATATAGTACTCTCTAACGAACTCACTATATGATTCAGGAAGTGACTGAAGAACCCAGTCAACAACCAACTCAGCTGAAATCTCGACACCCAACATCCTTAACCTATCAATGTGTGACTTCATCTCTAAGACGTGTGGACACACATGTTTCCCATCTTCGTGTTTACTTGCCAAAAGGGCTTGAGTGATCTTGAACTTTTCAAGCCTTCGAACTTGTGGGTTAGGGAGAATAATTGGAGGATGTGGAGGAAGTGAAGCATGATTTCTTGTTCCTCAATCATATCGTGGAACATCATCTTCATTAGGAAAGCTTGTTCCATGGGATTTGGGAAGACCATGATTGTCATAACTAGACATCTACAAAACGGGAGAAAATTCAAGTTAAGTTGATTAGAATCCTTGATGTAACACCCAAATGAAACATTGAGGGTAGGATCCAACACAATACTCTACAACCTAGAAGAGGGATGTCGTAATCTAGTTGCAGAATATTTGAAGGTAGGTAAATGACGATTTACCAATTTCCACCATGAAAAACGAAAAGGAAGTTTAAGTTTTAAATGAATTGAAACTCCTAGATCTTTTGAGATTCATTGAACTTTTCAGTGGCATGTTTAAATCTCGATTATGCCCTTCTATTTGTGATTGGGATGCCGAGGATCACAAATAAGGTGTGAATAACCGTACGAATCACGTGGTGCACCCAATGCTACTATCACCTAATCAATGTGCCAGTTAGCCACACACGCTCCATTGATCTATGATAAGCATCGAGCCACCCTTCGCTACCAATGTCATCCTCAAATTAGTGTGCTGGTTAACCACACACGCTCCACTAACGTTTGACAAGGGTACGAAGTGTAATTCCATGGATTAGCATACAATTTCACATTTTTCCTAAAGTGACTATGATTTGGGAATTTGTAAAAGCATTTAGTTACTTTGTACTTCATTATACTTATAATAGAAGGTTTTTATCCTATCCTACCCGTTCGGCTAACGACCCTCCACTAGTCAAGAGTGCGGTGGGTAAGAGTGGATACCCATTCAATCGCCATTTTATAGGCAATTTCCTTAAACACCCCTTATAGACCAGCTTCCTGAATGAGACCTACTAACGGTAAGACTGACTCTTTAGTCATATATATATATATATATATATACACACACACACACACATACACACACACACACACATATATATATATATATATATATATATATATATATATATATATATATATATATATATATATATATTAGACTTTTAATGTTACATATATATAGTATAGGGTGTATTTTACACTTTTAAAATACTAGGTGGTTTTATTAACTTTCTATTTTAATTAAACCTTTAATTAATTTAACAAAACCATGAGGGTGTAATTTGAACCTTTTTCAAATACTAGGGTTTCAGAATTTAACATTTCAAATTTAAACTTTCAATCAACTTTTAAATTCCAAAACTTGAGGGCAAGTTTGGAAACATTTCAAAACATTAGTGTTCAACTATTTAAATTTCAAAAACTAAAAGTATTGAGTTTAAATTTAAACTATGAAACCTAAAGGGAGTAATTTGAAACTTTTCCAAGAACATTCTAGATCAACAATTCAAATAAGGCAGTTATCTAATTTTGACCTAGTCAAATTTCTTGCATGATAATTCATCAAATAACTCAAATAATTAAACATTATCTTATAAGGTAAAAAATATTTGATTAAATGGTAATTATCTACTATTTTGTTAAGGATATTCACCCAAAATAAATAAAAAATCGGATTTTATTATTTAAAACTGTTTTGGTAATTATCCCACGACAAAATAGGCAAGAAAATCACAAAAATAGGCTGCCAGATCCAAGGACTCGCCGAGTCAGGGATTAGACTCGCCGAGTTCATCCACTGACTCGCCGAGTCAGTAAGGCAGAGGGCAAAAAACTTCGTTTTTCATGCAAAAATCGATCAATCAAACATCAAATTCACTAACAAACAGCCCTAGGCTCTGATACCACTGGTGGGTTTCGAGCAATACATCATTCTTATGGTGTACATGCAAACCCTAATAGATTTTGGATCTAGTTTGTCTAATGAACATGCAATTGAATATCCAAAGCTATAAACCCTAGATCTATCATATAAGAAGTGAAATAAGGGTTTAGTAATTACCTTTGATTGTTATATAACAATAACAATCTAATCCTTGGCTTCAGAAAGCTTAGTGCCTCAAGTGTTGCACCTCTAATGGAGTCACAAACACCACTAAGCAACAAGATGAAGAAGAGAAGAGAAAGGAGGCTCCAAAATGTACAAGAAACCCTAAAGGAACCATTCACCACGTTTTTGGGGGCTTAGGGGCTCCTTAAATAGGTAGACAATTAGGGTTATCTAACAAGAAAACCCTAATTTGACTGCTTAAGCCCTAAGCAGCCCATGGACCCCTTCTGGAACATGCCTTGGACGATTTCTAATGGGCTTCTCCATAGAATTCGTCCAACCTATTATTCCAAGGTGATCCATAGCCCAATTGCAATTATCTTATAATTACAATTCCAGTCCCCTAAGTTTAATTAATCTCTTTTAGCTACAAAATTCATTCTTAATTAATTATTGATTAATATTAATTAAACATTATGATTTCTCCTTTAATATTATTCTTATAATATATTAATAAATCATAATTAAACCTTTCTCTTCTTAATTTATCCTACATATTGCTATGGTGAAGGCAATCCAAAAGGACCATGCTCGTAATCGGGTCAAGTACGTACAAAAATAGTTATAGACTTAGACACTAATCCAACAATATATATATATATATATATATATATATATATATATATATATATATATATTATTTTTATGTTGTTGTGTCTAATTGTTCTGGTAGTGGCAGTAGTAGCTTCTTTTTATTACAATTTGAAACATGATGTAAAGAGATACATTTGCTATTCAAATCATCTGTCAAGTATATTTTGTGAACTCTGATGGTTCTTTTTTGGGTTATGTTGCAAGCACCTTATTTATATTTAAGATTAAAAAGCACCCAATAAAGATAATCAAATCATCGATTTGTAATTGTTGTACTTGGTTTATGAGTTTTAGTTTTATTATTGGCTAACTTTTTGACTTTATTTATTAGATTTAATTTTAATCATTAGTGAAGATGAATATACAAATCTATGAATTGTTTTTATTTGTGGAGGTGAAATTTTTATTTTGCACACCTATTATTTTATAAAAGTGTTGGGTTTTAATATTATATAAAAGTTTGTTTTTTCATAAAAAGCTGCAGGAGAAGACTTTAAAATAACAATTTTATTTTTAGTTCATTACAAAACCAAACCATTATGGATCCATTTATAGAGGTTATAATGAAATAAAACCAACCATATGATGTTTTAGAGATAATATAATGATTTTTGGGCATATAGATCCAACAAAAAGTCGTCCTAAAAATTTTCATATAAGAGTTGGATCTGATGAAGCTACCTACAACAGTGTGTATTGTTTATGTTTTTAAGTTGGTTCCTGTTTCTTTTTTCTATAAGATAACTTATAAATGTTCATATATGAACATTGTGATCGTTAAAGGTTGGACCAGTAAGTGAACATTTAATGAGACAAAATCTTTTTGTTATTAGTTGTACTCCATTTATCTGATTACATGCCTTTAAATGTTGTACACATTTTATTTTAAGGTTCTAAGTGAAGAATATGGTAATAGGTTTTGTCACATGTGATTAACTATATATATTATCATACGTCATTAACTTCATATAAAGATATGTGATTAAATACATAAGAAATTTTTTTAAAGCGACGTGACATGAATATTTTCCATATAATCACATTGATTAAATAATAGAGAACAACTATTGAATTAAGAGCGCAAAACGAACCATGTGCACATAAATCATACATTATATATATATATATATATATATATATATATATATATATATATATATATATATATATATATATATATATAAACATTTGACTAAAATACACAAAGTGAAATATTGAATCAAAAAATAGAAATGAACTATTGTCATGTAAATCATAAATCATTATATATATATATATATATATATATATATATATATATATATATATATATATATATATATATATATATATATATATAATCACATATGATTATATGTATCCAATCGCATATGATTTATGTGGAGAAGATGAATTTTTGCGTTGTTGATTCAATAATTGTTTTTTGTCCACTCTATTCATATGTGATTAAATACATATAATCATATGTGGTAATATGTATCTAATAAAATTTGATTTATATGAAAAAAGAAAAAATCGTGTCTATATAAATCATATGTGATAAAATACTTATAATAAAATATGATTAAATACATGATAAAAATTATTGAATTGAAAATGAAAAAATGAATATTGTTCATATAATCATATGTGATTACATACATGACAAAATATATGATTTGTTTAGACAAAATTCATTTTCGTGTTCTTGATTCAATATTTGTTCTTTAGAAACTTTAATCACATTTGATTATATGTATCTAAACACATTTGATTTATATGGATGGTGGAAGTGGGTAGTAGAGGTGGGTGGTGGTCTGTGTATCATGGTGGCTTTAGTAGGTGATGGGTGGCGGTGGTGGCGAATAATGGTGATGAGAGGTGGAGGTGGGTGGTGGTGTTGGTGGAATTGGCGATTATTGGTAATGGTGGTAGGTGGTGGTTGTTAGTAGAGATGGGTAGTGCCGATGGGTGGTAGGGGTGGCAGTGAGTGGTAGTGATAATGGTGGGTGGTGAGTGGTGGTGAGTGGTGTTGGTGGGTGGTAGTAGTGTTCGTTTTGGTGGGTGATGGGTAGGGTGGCGGTAATAGTTGGTGAATGGTGTAGGTTAGTGGTGGGTTGTGGGTGGTGCTGGTGACATGTGGTTGTGGTGGTGGGTGATGTGTTGGGTAGTGGTGATGCGTGATGTGTCACACCCCTAAGCCTGAACGGTGGAAACGTTCGGGGGCGGAGGACGTCATGCTCAGTATCATAACTATAGTGAAGAAAGTAAACACAACCATCATAAATATAATTTAAAAGGGTACATCGTTGCAAAACAATACATGTTTCCAAATAAATTACATATGATGTCAAAATAGTTCAAAAAAATCTGCATCTTAGCATCTTGCCTTCAAAAATCTTGTTGTTACATGTATTACTGAATACCTGAGAATACAAGTCGTTTTTGAAAGAGTATCAACATTAAAGCTGGTGAGTTCATAAGCAATTTATGAATGAAAAATGGATGTTGTTCCTTAAAGTTTGTTTCCATAAAATCCAATATTTCCTAAAAGGTTTGTTGTAGTCTTAACTGAACCAAGACTTAGTATATGTAAGTAAATCGTCACACTTATTCGTGGTTTTATATTTAATAAAACTCCATTCTGTGAAATCCTTAAATTCCCGTGAACTGTGTGTTTTGTTAATTCCCCATGTGAGTTGTTATAACCATGCTAAGACTCGAACACCTCGTACTCGATGTTCTTCAAGCGTCGGAATGTTATGACACTTGTCACCCCAGACCTGCCGGTCTAGCTGTTGCAAACAGCTTAGGTGCGGGTTTGTTAGACCTAATATATATATCTATACACAACTATCACACTATCCCTACAAGAGATTTCGGCTATAACTA
Organism: Lactuca sativa; assembly: GCF_002870075.4. NCBI lineage: Eukaryota > Viridiplantae > Streptophyta > Magnoliopsida > Asterales > Asteraceae > Lactuca > Lactuca sativa. The sequence continues at coordinate 37,522,125 of NC_056631.2, read as the reverse complement.
CATGACTTTTCCATTGTACTTAAGAGTACCCCGAAGGTGAATGTCTCACAAATTTATTCATTAACATGTTCACGTAGTTTGTAACGAAATACCTGTTTTGTAAATCGATTGTGTTACTGTTTCTTTGTTAAACGAAGTGTCCAAACTATACCTATTATAGTTTATCAAGAGTGTTTTATGTTTTAAATGAAACCTTGTTATGCATGACTTTGTATTTCAATAAAATGACATTAAAATACTAAGTATAAAATCTCACACACCTTGCTCAACATGTTACAAGGTGTGAATAACTCTAAAACTTGTTTTGACAGTTTTGCCCTTAACTGTTACTGTTTTAGAATATTTATAGAAAATTCATCGTAAGACAAAAACTGAATCCGTAAACTCGGAGAGTTTGGAAAAAGAGTCTACTATGTTCATAAATTTTCATATAATTTTTGGTGGTCTCAAACCAGTGTGAAAATGTTCATCTTCACAACCTGGTCCGATTTCGTTGCTGCAGTGATAGGCAATATTGTAAAAATCACCATAAATTTTAGAAAAATCTTATGGAGATGTGCAAGTAGTCATTTTAAAGGTATAAACCTGAACTATTTTCATATTAAACAGTTTTGAAAAATATTAAGTTTAAGTTGGGTAAAATAGTTTGTAAACATGTCACAACTTTTCTGTTGTAAGCTGTCAAGTTAAGTTTTAAAAATGTTTTGGTGTTTTAACTTTTATTCACCCCTCCCCTGAAAACTAAAGAAAACTGGAAAATGTAGGGGTATGAACTCACCTTGAGTGATTTCTTGAAGAACGGAAGGTCGAAGACGAGGAGTATCAAGTCAAGAACACTTGATGAACACGTGAAGGCTTGGATGATCCTAAGAACGATTTTTGGTGTTAAAATGTGTGTAGATGATCCAAGAGTGTTATGAAAACATGGAATAACACTTGAGTCTAGATGAAATACTTACCAAAAAGTGAAGTAATAGCTCAAGAACACTTTCAAAAAGTGGCTGGAAGTAGAGAGAAACTAAACTTCCTTCTGGGGTAAGAAAAATGTAAAAGTGTGGAAATGATCAAAGTAAATCAAGAGATCTTCCAAGGACTTCTATATATAGATGTGGCTGGAGCAACTTGCAAGGTTGAAGGGATTTTTGCCTTGGTTTGTGTGATGTGGATAAGGTTGGACTAATGAGGAAGTGACACATGGAAGGCAAGTGGGCACACTTGACCCACTTATGGGGTAGAATATCCTTAGATATTTTTATTAATGAAATAATGATTTTAAATTAATAAATCATTGGGAAATAAATAAAATATGAGTTTTGGGGGTTTAAAATGGTAAAAATATGAATTTGGTGAAAAATCCCCGTCAAAAATGGGCTTAACAGGCGAAAGTTGTCGAAAACCGGACAATAGAAGCGAACATGCGAGGGTTCGGTCCTTAGGAGGTGAGAACCAAGAGAAGGGAGAAGGGACCGAAGGTAGGTTTGGGGCCGAAGGGAGGGTTCGCTTCTGGTGCAAGAGGCTCGGTCTGAGGAGAGCAGTTCGGTTCTGACAGGTTCGCTTCTAACAAGTTCGGTTCTGAGAGGCTTCGGCTCTAAGAGGGTTCGGTTCATACGAAGGGTTTTGGCCCCATTTAGCTAATTTTCAAGTTAACTTCCCGTTTCAAGCGGTTTTTGGCCAAGTTAAGGGTCGGGATGACCCGATTGACTATAAAAAGTTAAGAGGGATTTTGGGAGAGATTTAATTTTAGCCATTATTATTGTATCAACTCACAATGCAAGGTTTGTGAACCTCGTTATGCTTCGTTTATGATTGTTTTAAGTCCCCGAAAGGGTCCTTAGTCGTGTTTTGATGCGTTTAACTCCCTTTTTAAGGTTTTACATTGCTAAACACATAAATTCTTCGAGACACTTGGATTCTTGACATACAAATGCACATTTTTTATACATAAAATAACTTTTATCATAGAAGTACAAGTTATGTTTGACCGGTTTGACTTTGACTTGAATCTGCCGGTCGTCACATGATGGAGGTGGGTGGTGGTGATAGTCGGTGGTGGTCTTGATGGGTGGTGGGTTGGGGTGGTTATGGAGGGTGGTGGTGGGTTGTGATGGGTGGTGGGTGGTGGTCATAATAATAGGTGGTAGGTGGGTGGTGAAGGTGGTTGGGCTAGTGTGGGTGGGTGTTGGTTTTGGTGACACCATAGGATCATATATTATTAACAATGTCACTCAATAATGATTCTTGATAAAGGCACACCTGCCCTTACATAGTTTTAAACTAAGGCGGGTAGGTACGGGAAACGTGAGTACGCGTTATTCTGACGTGGCAAGCAAAAAACGGCGTTATAACGCGCCGGACACCGTGTCCACCTCGCGTTTTTAGGCCTTACGTTACAAGGCGTTACGATGGTAACGCTTGACAACGGGACATTTTTCTATGCAAATTAACTCCAACGGATATATTTTTGATTTTTCAACCGTTGTAAAACGGTCAAAAAAGTAAAAAAAAAATTAATAGATTTTCAATCTTTTTACAACTATGTATATAGACATATACATCAACCTTTGTCTTATAAAAACCTTTTTACCTTCAAATGTTCAAAAAAAAAAAATACTCTTTTCCCTACTATGGATCAAAACCCCAACACTCCTCCTCCAAACAGAAATACACCTTCGTCTGTTAGTTTTGCACAATACGAAATGTACGCAAACATTCTCAACACACAAGACAACTTTTTCAACCCCGCCTCACCACCAACACAATTCCCTACACACCTTCCACAAAAAAATTTCAACCCATTTGCTACAATTCAACAAAATACCACACAACCACAACCCACCCAACAAATTGTACCCGAGAAGCAAGGGGGGGGGGGGGGAGTGGAAAAAACAACCCAAAAAGGGAGATCACGAAGGAAAGGAAAAATAGTTGCGGTGGAGCAATCGGACGATGAACCTCCAACATGGTGGACCGCGGACGAGGAGTACGCATTGGCGGTGGCTTGGTGCGGGACATCAAGAAATCCAACGCAAGGAAACGGCATTCGAAGAGTTGTCTTTTGGGAAGCCGTGATTGGGAAATTTCATAGCCTTTTGAATAAAGATGAAAATTACCGCAATCACGACATGTTGAGTAGCAAATGGACTCAAATAAGCAGGAAGTGCACCAAGTTCAATTCCACCTACAACAAGCTGTAACACTCTAAAAATTTCAACCAATTTAAAGTTTTCAAAAACAACCCAGTTTCATAAAGTTATTACAAAAAGGTTTTCAATACAATTATTATCAGAGTCTTCCCAAAACCACATCATAAAACATAATCATGAGGAGCGGTACGATCACGCCTTTGCCTTGCCACGGTCTCCTGAAGAACCTAAAAATATTAAACCACAACTGTAAGCCCGAAAGCTTAGTGAGATACCCCCAAAATACCAACCACATATACCATACACGCACAACATGCCATATCATAACAGAACACAGAACAGCCATGCACTTCGGGTCTACTGTGTGACTGGTCCGCCGTACCCGACCTTCAGTCCACCTGGTCCACCCTCCGAGTCTAGCCATATACATCGAGTCTACAATGTGATTGGTCCGCCCGCACCGGGCCTTCAATCCACCTGGTCCACTCTCTGAGTCTACAGTATGACTGGTCTGCCCGCACTGGGCCTTCAGTCGGCCTGGTCCACTCTCCGAGCCTCGGCATGTCTGGTCCGCCTGCGTGGGGCCTACAGCCTATCCGGACCGCTCGCTGGGCCTTCGGGATAACCGGTCCGCCCTGGGTATGTTGGTCTACAGCACAAAGCAGGACCCGCCTCAACCCAACCCCAGTCCAACAGCCATATGCACATAAACATTCAGTCATATAACAATTCATATCCAATCAAACCGATCTAGTAGATCACATAACATAGCATCATCCTAACCAGGATTCCGACCTAACCGGTCACTAGCATAGCATCATCCTATATACCAGGATACCGACCTTAACCAGGTCTCTAACACATACCATCCTAACTACCAGGATGAAAACATAGCAAAGCAATAACATAACAATGATACTCAGATTACAATCCGATAAAGGGCCGGCCTTGGTGCCGTAGACCCTGTCGATATAGTGAGGATAACTCACCTGCAACTGCTGACTGAAGAGATAAGACCAAGCTGCTCCGACCACTGGCACGATCTCCACCACTAGCCAACACCAAAACACTGAACTCAAAACAAATGCCAACAATTACCAAAATGCCCCTGGAAGTCAACTGGTCAACTCTTGGTCAAAGTCAAAGTCAAAGTCAACCTCCTGACTGACTCTACTCGCCGAGTCAACCCGATGACTCGTCGAGTCCCCATGCTCAGAACTTCCCAATCCGTGACTCAAATCGCTGAGTCGCCCCAAGACTCGCCGAGTCCAACAAACTCTGAGTCCTTTCTCACTCAACTCACCGAGTCATCCCTTGACTCACCGATTCACAGCTTAACCAGAAAAAGCTTAGGACCTTACGACCAGACTCGCCGAGTCCAAGGATATCTTCAACCAACTCGCCGAGTTGTTCTTCCAACTCGTCGAGTTCCTGCCCATCTTCAAGCAACTCGCTGAGTACACCCTTGTGACTCACCGAGTACCCTTAGGTCTTAATCCATACAGAGGCTTTCCAGGTCATGCAGATGAACCAAACCAGAGATCTACCCTTCTACAAACCATCCATCACGTAAAGTGGCAAACTTTACGTGAATCCAAAGAGATCTAAGCATATAACACTCTAGGGTTAGAGTTTGGGACAAGATGGCTTCACCAATCACTCAAGAACAGGGACTTTAATGTACTTTATGTTGGGTTTTGAGCATTCTAACACTTCCTAAGTGTACATGCAACCCTAAATACCTTGGATCTATGTTTTCTCTATTATACATGCAAATAAGAACATCCAAGGTATTATCCTAATCTAGCATACAAAAACTATGAATGTAACAAGATAGAATACATACCTCTTGATGTAGCTTGATGTCTTCAAGCTTTAAGAGCTTAGCCCCAATAGTGTGGAAGCCTCAAGTGGAATCACAAATCACCAAGACACCTTGGAATACTTTAGAGAATATGATTACTTGGTTCTCTCTAGTGAAATTGGCTAGCCCTTCTTTAGTCTATTCACACTAGTGCCAATTTCACCAACCAAAGACATCTTTATATAGTATGGAGGATTAGGGTTAAACCCTAATACCCATGACCTTTCATTTCCTAGGATCCATGGGTTAAACACTCCATGGACTATCCATGAAAGCTTAGCCCAACCTAAATGAACTTGGCCCATTCCATATATATAAGAGTCCATATTTAATTAGTTCCTTTTGATCACTTAATTAATTATAAATTAATTCTTGATCAATACTAATTAAATAATATGATTCCATATTAATATATTAGAACTTATAATATATTAATATTAATCATAAACATACTATTCTCAAAAGATTATCCATATAAATTGTGTCGGTGAAGTGCAACCCAAATGGACCATGCCGGGTCGGGTCAAGTACATACCAAATATAGTTATGGACTTAGACATTAATCCAACAGTCTCCCACTTGGATAAGTCTAAAACTATTATTGCGTATGACTTCAAACCTAACTGGCAATCGTAGCTCTTAAAGCCGCTGTCGAACTCTGATCTTGTCAACGAACTTGTCCATTAGATAAGGGATCATATATTCCTCCATTCTAGATATCATATGGACTGAGACATGGATTATAATCATTCTCTCTGTCCATTTGTTGTTTCCCGATTTCCGATTTATGACGACTGACTAATTGAACGAATCAAATCAGTCCTGGCCCGGCCGAGCACTTCCATTTGTCATCATCAAATCATCGAGGGGCCCACAGATATCGCTTTTATCCCGAAGGTAAAAGGAATGGATAAACTTCGACTCATATGGCTTGTTCTACTACTTGTTGAATCATACACAAAGGCACGTTTTATAGCACCGAGTTACCAAATGCGTTTTCGTGCAATCAATGTACACCCAACTCATAGTAACAACTCATATCTCTAGGTTTGAAGAATATAAGATATTATCATCTCATGATCACTCGTGATAAAATCCATGAAGTGATTCCAATGAGCGCGGGTTGAATCCAATACTCAGAACTTATGAGCACTCATGAGTGTTGTAGCCCTTTGTCCAACACCTTAGACCTCTACAAGCCAACCCATGACAGTCTTAATTCATATCTACTTCCAACATATGACTGACTGTGGATGGTTTGAATAACTTAGTCATTCCGGAAGAATAACCTAGTTTATTCGGGAAGTCAAAACATGCAAAGTGAAACACAATAATAATTGAATCCAATATGGTATCAACCCTTTGAACATAAATAAAACACCTTTTATTTATCACCATATGATTACACATTATTCATTGTACACTGTTTCAGCTATCAACTTTATTCTTGAATTTAAAACAATAGTTGTCCCATGCTCCAAGCATGTACACTATGTTTTTTTTTCAAAACACTAGTCATGCCACACACCAAGTATGCATACTATGTTTTTCTATGATCTTTACTTTGTGAACTAGATCAATTGAACATAACTTCAATGATTCTCTTTTCACACCCCCAAATCCTTACTGCAAATGCAAGAATTCCAAATTCATGCCATTTACTGAAATCTGTTAGATTCTAAACTTATATGCATTGATCCTCTTGTAATGATTATGCACAAAGTCAGAAAGACTTGACAACAATCATTACAGAGTATTCCAAAGGAGATCAGCTCCTTGGAAACATCCTTCTTGCATTAAGTTTCCTAATCTTAAACAGATTGAAAATTCTAACTTTGAAACATTTCCAGATTCCATTTTGACTATCACTTCTGAACAAGAGTTGCCTCCTTACAGACTATGTCAATATGGTCCTTCCAGAATTATCACTATACTTCCAATTGTCCTTGAGCAACCAATCTTTGGTAAACCTTAGATTGTCCTCGACAATTGTTTAATCCTTTTAGTCATATCCAGTTCTAAACCTTTTCCCTTCTTAATGCCCCAGGCATTTGGAAAATTTTAGAAAGGATGAATATAGCACATGTAATCGATCCTATATCCGAAGCATATGGGACACGATTCATGATGTCTTACATAAAGACTAAACCAGTCTTTTGCTATAATATTTCCATTTCAATTTGCCAAGTTCTCATAATTCAGATTATGAAAAGGGATGCCGTAATCATAATCGAATTTTAGAACGCAAATAATGGACCCATATACAAACTTTCCTTATGTTGAGCCATTCCAACATGAAATTCATATATATCCTTGACTAAATGATAAAAACCTCACGATCTAAGCTTATAGATTTGAGATGAAGCATAATTTCCTCTCCCTTAATTATAGCAAAACAACTTTTTCCCAATTGAAACTTTTGTTTTCTATAATTAACATTGCTAACTTGCAATACTTATTATAATTATCATGCTCCCACTAACATGATGATTATTAGCATAACACTTATGCTCCCACTAGCTTTGACATGTACTCAGAAATCAGCTGGACTTCTAGAAATCAATACTTCATTGACCAAAGTTCAGATTTCTGATGCTAGATTGTTTTGATAAAGTTGTATCAAAATCATACACCTTCCCTTAGATAGCACACTTGTGAGTCTAACCAATTATGAAGAGGTATGCCGTAATCATAATGGTTAGACCTTTTTGCCACTTCTCACAAGTCCAGGTTAGTGTGCCGGTTAACCACACGCGCTCCACTAACGACTTTGAGAATGCAAATATCACAATTGCTATCTAGATAAAATCTACTTAGTGAAAGTGTTTCCTCACCATCATTTTCATGAATCGGAGAGAAACCTTATGACACTTAGATTTATATGGTGTATGAGTTCCTACCCATATGAATTTGTCAAACCATAATCACAAGACAAAGATAATGACAAATCCAAAACCATATGGATTGAACTCAATCTTAACTTCTTGCCACCTGGCAGCTCAAGGGCCTGCCATTGCTTCCAAGTTGTTATGCAACAAACTGAGAACTCTAAGAACTCATATGCAAAGCCAACTTTAACTGGAATGGGCACAGATATGTCAACACAATAGATTATAAACCTCAAATTGTGTGCTAGAGAAGAACTTTAGGTTTTATTCTTGATTAGTTCTTGAGACTTTCAAGACCTTTAAGACTCCCACTGTCCTCTTGACATATAAGACTCCCTTGTCAAACATCCAAGAGATAGTGCGGATTCTAATCAAGAAAAACACTTTACCCAATTGGCCTAAGTTGGTCTTTGTTTTATCCAAAACATCACAACTTACCAATTTCAAATGTACAAGAGTAGAAAACTTTTACTCTTACATTTGACAAGTGTTTTAAACCTTCTTTAAGACATGTCACTCAAATGACAATCTTGGAGTATGACTCTAAGACTTGTATTGGAACGAAGTATGACTCATCTTCTTGATTTAACCATTTCAACAATTCAAGTTCCTCTTCTTAGTCATAAGAATGCACTAAGATTTCCTTAGAGAACTAATTTTGATATGGTTTCTTAATCATTAAGATGATCACAAAACTGATACTAAAGTACTCTCCCATCTTTTCAGATTTGAGAAACTTTTATCCTTCTGCCTTATTTGATTCTTTTTATCGATCTTTAGTGGTGGACTTAATCAGTGCACAAGAATGTGTACTCGATCCCTAAGTCCTTTACTTGACTCACACATCCATGTGAACAAGTAATTAGTCTTAATTTTCCAAAACTTGAAAGTTCTCATTCATCATGCTATACAAGTTGCATGATTCCAAGTTCCGGTCCAATTGAAACTTGGGTGATGAGAATCTTTCCTTATTTGGTAAATTTAGACATTACCATAAATGAAAGAATCAATTTCATACTTCCACTCTTGCTACTAATGGAATCTTATAAGCAACAAAAATTTCCACAGATGCCATTGTAAGGATATTTTAAAATAAATAAAATCAGAAATTTCCTTTTATTTTAAAACTTTGCGGAAAAACTATCCTTACAATCCATATGAAAACTTGTTGTTATCTATTCCTAAGCAATATCTCATAACTCCTAAGAAGTAGCTCAAGAATCCGATTTTTCAAACTATGCGATAGAAATCCATCTATGCGATCAGATTCAACATATTCTTCCTTTAAGTTTCTTCACTTTCCTTTGATTCTTAAACCATCACCATGCGACCCGGTCACATCATGTATCAAGAATCTCAGAATAGAAACTTAACAGAGTTAGATAGTGGATTTTACCTGAAGTAGAGTCAAACTTATTGACTTTAACATCCTTAGGTAAATTTGGCAGCTTCGCAACCAATGCCCTTTCTTTGGCAATACAAACATATGGACCCTTTGATAATGGTACACAGGACTATCACAGACTTAGCTTTTCTCTTTACCATTTGGTCAACCGAGTTGACTATAGCCGATCCCTTTCCATTGGGAAGAGAATGCTTTACTGGATATCCAATGTCATCATTGTCAATGTCCATAAAGTTTTAGGAAGTTGATCTTAACAAATAGATAAGATCATTAAGGGTCTTGTCATAGTCTTTTTCATAGGTGTTCCAAAAGAACTCACTATGTGACTTAGAAAGTAGTTGAACCACCAACTTTCTCAAGACTTTGACACCCAACTCTCCCGGCTTGTCAATATGTGACTACATCTCCAAGATGTGACCACACCTAGACCTTGCCTTGCCTAATAGGGCCTGAGTGACCTTAAACTTTTCAAGAACTTGTGGGTTAGGGAGAATAATTTGAAGAGGTGAAGAAGTATGATATCCATGGGACATCATCTTCATTAGGAAACCTTGTTTCAAGAGATTTGGGAAGATCATAGGTGTCTAAACCAGACATCTTTTGGGAGATATTCAAGATAGTTGATTTAAAGTCCTTAATATGACACCCAATATGAAATATTAAGGCTAGGACCCAACAAACTATTTTATAACTTAGAAGAGGTATGCCGTAATCCAAGCTATAAAATATTTGAAGGTAGGTGAATGACGATTCACCAATTTCCACCAAGATAAACGAAATGAATTATTAGGTTTTAATTGGTTTTGAAACTCCTAGATCTTTGAGATTCATTGAACTTTTCAAAGGCATGTTTCAATCTCGAGTGTGCCCTTCAGGTTTTGTGACTGGGATGCCGAGGATCACAAAACAAGGTGTGAAGTAACCATGCAAATCACTTGGTACCCTTAATAAATTACCCCTCAATCGATGTGCCGGTTAACCACACACGCTCCATCGATACTATGATAAATATTAAGTCACCCTTTACCTACCTTGTTAAGTCCAAGTTAGTGTGCCGGTTAACCACACACGCTCCACTAACGACTTAGACAAAGTGTAAAGTGTAATTTCATGGGTTAGCACCTTATTCACATTTTTCCTAAGTAACTAAGATTGGGTATTATTAAGAGTTTAGTTACTTAGTATTATCATTAATACTTTTAATGAAGGAGAATTATAGTCTTGTCAAACCCGTTCGGCTAACGACCCTCCACCGGTCAAGCAAGCGGTGGGTGAGAGTGGACACCCATTAAGTTGCCATTTTATAGGCAACAACCTTATACCCACCTTATAGACCGGCTTCGTGAATGAGGCGTACTAGCGGTAAGACTGACTTTACTCTTATACATATATATATTATTAACTTATAATATTATAAAGTATAAGGGTTGAATTTTAACTTTTAAAATTCTAAGGGCTAACTTGGAATTAAAGTATTCATAAGAGAAAACTTTACAAATTCCAAAACTTGAGGGCAAGTTTTGAAACTATTCAAAACTAATTAATTCCATAACTTATGTGTTTAAAGTAGTTTTAATCCAAAAACTCTTCAAGTTCCATAACTTGAGGACAAGTTATGGAAGACTTTAAACTAATAAAAGAATTAACTTTTCTTTATTTTATAACTTATGGATTTAATTATGGTTACATATTTTTCTTTAATGAAGTGACTCTTGAACTTCCATAACTTGAGGACAAGTTATGGAGTCATAAAAAATTATTCAATGACACAAGACTCTTCATTTTGTAACCATTGCCAACTTTATGAGTTTTAAGATTCATAAATGTGACTTTTAAGTTACATAAACACATTTTATGAACTTCTTTTAGATTAATTTGGATTAAAACCAACTAACAAATAATATTTTTCATCAATCTAAATTAACTCATAAAACAAGATAACACAAAAAAAAACTTTTCATGTTCCATATCTTAAGAACAAGTTATGGAATTCTTTAAAACATTAAGACCAAGTTTTGTAACTCCATAAAAAACTTTGAATCAATTTTTTTTTAAAACCTTTTCAAATCCATAACTTATGGAGGTTTCAAAAATAAAACTCTTTAGATCAAACTTTTAAAACTAATAAAATAATCATATTATTTTATCTTTTATTAAATTTGACCTAATTCAACTCATAAAGCAAATTATTCAAATTTTACAAATAATTAGTTTTTTCACAAGAACAAGTAATTATCTTAAAATTTGACAAACTTCATGGTTTTTTTTTTTTTTTTTTTTTTTTTTTTTTTTTTTTCCAACTTTGAAAATAAAATATTTGCATCAATATAACAGAAAACAACCCGTGGCTCTGATACCACTGTTGGGTTTTGAGCATTCTAACACTTCCTAAGTGTACATGCAACCCTAAATACCTTGGATCTATGTTTTCTCTATTATACATGCAAATAAGAACATCCAAGGTATTATCCTAATCTAGCATACAAAAACTATGAATGTAACAAGATAGAATACATACCTCTTGATGTAGCTTGATGTCTTCAAGCTTTAAGAGCTTAGCCCCAATAGTGTGGAAGCCTCAAGTGGAATCACAAATCACCAAGACACCTTGGAATACTTTAGAGAATATGATTACTTGGTTCTCTCTAGTGAAATTGGCTAGCCCTTCTTTAGTCTATTCACACTAGTGCCAATTTCACCAACCAAAGACATCTTTATATAGTATGGAGGATTAGGGTTAAACCCTAATACCCATGACCTTTCATTTCCTAGGATCCATGGGTTAAACACTCCATGGACTATCCATGAAAGCTTAGCCCAACCTAAATGAACTTGGCCCATTCCATATATATAAGAGTCCATATTTAATTAGTTCCTTTTGATCACTTAATTAATTATAAATTAATTCTTGATCAATACTAATTAAATAATATGATTCCATATTAATATATTAGAACTTATAATATATTAATATTAATCATAAACATACTATTCTCAAAAGATTATCCATATAAATTGTGTCGGTGAAGTGCAACCCAAATGGACCATGCCGGGTCGGGTCAAGTACATACCAAATATAGTTATGGACTTAGACATTAATCCAACACTTTAGACCTTCTCTATTCCAGATTTGAGGTAGCAACCTCAGATCTAACCTTCAAACTCAAAATATCACAAGCTATACTTTCCAAAAACTCCAAAATGATGAATCTAGAATATCAGCCCAAGCAACGAAATAATACCTCAAAAGAAAGCTCCAACAGAAGAGAAATCCAAATCCTTGCTCCAAGCCTCTTAACTCTCCAAGATCTCTTCCACAAACATTCCTCCAAGGCTCAAATGCTCTCAAATTCACTCACAATCGCGCATTAGGGTTTTCTGGACTTCAGGGGAGAGTAAGGAGGCTGGGGAGAGGGTATAATGTCCTTTATATAGGGCTCAACCCCCAAAATTAGGGTTTTCTCCATACAACACCAACTCGCCGAGTCCAGCCGCCAACTCGCCGAGTTGGCCACTTAACACGCGACCAGAATTGCGACTCTACTCGCCGAGTCCACCCATGGACTCGCCGAGTTGCCCATTCACATTTTCACTTTGAACCCTGAACTTGCACTCCTGAACTCGGGATGTTACACAAGCTTTCCTCGCACAAGCAAAGTGGTGCGACCGATTTTGACGTTTATAGAGCGGCGAGGGAGCAATATCATGTGGATACCGGACACATTTTTGAGCACGAAAAAATTTGGGAGATTGTGAAGGAAGACCCAAAGTGGAATAAAACTGACACATTTACGGAATAACAATCGAAGAGGTCGCGCGGGTCGGGTTCGGTCAATGTTTTGGACGCATGCACGAACATCGACCTCAATGCGGACACGGATGAGATACCGGACGACTTGAACGACACTAAAGAGATCTCCCCTCCTCGACGACCAATAGGCCGCGGCAAAGCGAGGCGTGCTCAACGGCACGCGGATGAAACCGAAAGTAGACGACAAGAGCAAAACGAAATGAAAAAAAATTGACGAGCACAACGAAATCGCGCGTAAAAGATATGATTTGCAACGAGAACATTTTGAGTTCTTGCGTCGTGAAGCCGAGGATGATCGTATTGCGAAAGATTTGACAATTCTTCAAACTAGCGATGATAATTTGCCACCGAGATGGTTGGAGACACTCCGAAAAATGAAGGCGAAGATTGAGCAGAAATATTTAGACGAAGATTAGTGTTTTTTTTTCATTGTAATGTTTTTTTTTTTGTTATTTTTTTCGGACTATTTTTTTTTTGTTGGAATGTCGTTTTATGTTTTTTCGTTGTAATGTAGTTTTTAATTAGTATTTAATTTAATTGTGTGTTATTTAATTTATATGTTTTTTTAAAAATCATTACGACATAAATTAAAAAAAAAATAAAACAAAATAGAAAAATGGGAATTACAAACATAAAAAAAATTAAAAAATAAAATAGAAAATAAAGGTGTTATTACATGTTATTTGGTGATGCCCATTTCCACCTTTGGTGTTATAACACCCACTTATTACTAGGATAATGACGTGATACCTTTTGGATGAAGTAACATGTAATAACATGTTGCCCACACCCAACAGCCTAAGCCCTTGCTTAGGACCCCAATTCAAAGGGCCCCCACTTAACCCATAATTATAATAGACATTGACGATTTGATTCTCGGCAGAACGCAGGCACACATAAATCATTCTCGAACACAAAAATTGAATGCAACTTAGGCACTCAACGACCGTTCTTCTTCATCTTTGTCCTCTGATTTCGTTCTTTAACTGCAACAGAACCCATTACAACTACTAGTCTAATACTCTAATTTTGTTTCTCGATTCTTTCTTCTCTGATGATTTGAAAGGCTGAATTCTGAAAAGTGAAAAGATATGTTCTTCTTCGATTCTTCCTCTGATTCTCTGTTTCTACATAACTGATAATTTGTCCATTGTTGAATATTGATTCTGGATTTGTGTATTCTGAATTGTGATAATCTGATAATATATGATAAATATTGTTATTTTGATTAATCATTAAGTTAAATCTGTTTGAACTTTGATGTAAAAAGTAGAATAGTCTTGACTGATTCTTTTTTCTCGATTAAGGTTAATTTTTTTATCAGGTGTTTTGTATTGTAAATTGTGTATTATAATTTTGAGTTATGTTTCGTGAAAAGTTTGGATTATTGCTCTTATTTTGACAGCAGAAAAAGAAAATCACTGGCTTTGTATGAAAGAGTTAACAAATATTCTAGCTTTGAAGGCTAAAATCATAAATGTTCCCTATCTCTCCCATCTTCTTTAACAATTTGACATGTTTGAGTTGAAAAAGAATAAAAATTTTAATGCATAGTGATGTTAGGATTAAAAAATTAACTTTATGTCTTAAATATATTCATAAAAAACACATATATAAAAAATATTTAAGTCTACAGTTTATAAACATTTTAGTTTATTATTGGCGGTCGCAAGGATAAAAGATGAGGATTTATAACATTAAATATAATAAATGTCAATGGACTCCAAATTTTTAGTTCGCTTAGAGTTCTGAAACTCATTAGCGGTGGCCGGTTTTCATTAAATGTAAACACACAGAAACCCCGACAACCTTGAAAATGCATGAGAGTCGTGATCAAAGGTGTTTTGGGGATCTTTATCGGGTGGCAAAGGGGCTGATTGCCAAAGATTTATTTATGAGTGAATACAATGTTTACCAAAGAAAAAAAAAAAAAAAATAACTCATTTGATTTCCGTTGGAACTTTTCAACGCATATTCGACAAGTGATTTGATTTTTATCCAAAAAATAATATGACAACAAATCAATACATATATAAAAAGCATTACATATTATGCCTAGAAAAAGAATCGGTCATAGGCTTACAGGTGTGTTAATGATATAAAACAAATATTGAATACTCATATGTATACATACAAATGCAAGCAAATCCATCTTTATGCACAGTTTAATTACGTCTGATATTCTTCGCTGCCTGTTTTTAGCACCGAGGGAAGTCGGCAGGCGGTGGTGGCAACGTGGATTCCGGTGTTCCTCCGTTTTCCACCAAAAACGCGGTAGCTAGTCCCCATGGCAAGTGTACATCCAAATGACAATGAATAAACCACACACCTGGAAATTTATATAAAAAAACAAATAAAAAAGTCAAGAAGGTGAAAAGTTATTCGATAATTGTATTAGAGTATGAATATTCAGCTTATTTAGATGAAAATGAGTTAATCATGCATGGTCGCTTCAATAAAGCATAAGTCAAACACAGTATAATCCTGATCATTTCCAGCGAAACATGTGCTATGCTAGATAAGGTTAAGAAATAGTCAATAAAATCAAATTGCAGAAAAGGTCAACATTTTATAATAAATCAAATTCTGACGAGATTAGTCATGAGATGAGGTGATCACCTGGATTATTTGCACGGAATCTGATGGCAGCCCAACCTCCGGTGGGAACCCCAATCGTGTTCCGTTCTTGTGGGTTAACCAAATTAAACTTTCGAGGGTCGTTTATGGGATCATAATTGCCAAATCCTTGAGCCAAGATGTAGAAGTTCATTCCATGCAAATGCATGGGGTGATTTTCAATACCCACCAAGGCTGTGTTCTGAAACACGATTTGAACAGTTGAGTTAAACTTGAGCTTCTTCACACTTGTGGA
Source organism: Lactuca sativa (assembly GCF_002870075.4). Lineage (NCBI taxonomy): Eukaryota > Viridiplantae > Streptophyta > Magnoliopsida > Asterales > Asteraceae > Lactuca > Lactuca sativa. The sequence goes on along the minus strand of NC_056631.2, from coordinate 37,506,142 downwards.
CTTTGGTGTAGTCATAAGAGTCTGATTGAAGCTATTGCTAGTGTTGGTGTAATCGAATACAATCGGTGGTTGATTTGGGAAATCAGTCGTGTAAATCCCACTAACGTTTCTAAAAAAAGCTTCCAACATAGAGATCGTTGATGGTGAAACAAATGAATGATTGTTCATGCTTGCAGCCATTCTTTGCCCGAATATCCCTCCACATGTTTGGTTGTTTCCACACTCCGATATCCCGAGTCCCATGGTTACATACATGCTCTCGTCGACTGTTTTTGGAACCGGTGACCAGAATGGGCTAGTGACAAGTGCAGTCATGTTGCTTTCAAATCTAAAAGCTGTTGGTGTGTCATTCAAAGCAGGTAGGATTGGAAGAACTGGTGTTGTTTGGGTGGCGCTTTTGTAAGCTAATATCGCGGTGGTAGTGCTGTTATTGATCGTAACTCCGACTGCGCTAAGGTATGGACGCGCCGCCATGTAATATAATCCCGGTGATTGGTTTGCAGTCAATAGGACATCGGTGGTTTGACCTGGACCCATGACGACAACATCTGTTTGGAAAGGGTTTGTGTAGGCTGCATCTGCCCCAACCACTGTCAAGTTGTGGTTCGCTATCTTGAAGAAGAGTTGACCATTGAGAGCAGCGTTGATTAGTCTCAACAGATATGTTTTGCCTGGGACAACTTGAAGCGTGTATGTTTCTGATTCGAACAAAAACAAGAAACCTTTAGAAGATGATGAAGAAACTAGAAATTTGTAAGAATATCAGGTGGTCGGCTACTTACTGTTTGACGGGCAAGAAGGATACAAATCACCGGGCCACCCGTTGATGGTGTAAGCATCAGAGTTGTTAGGTGCCACTCCGGTAGCTAGTGCAGCGTTCTCAACATCGATAACGTTACCATTCCACCATTCTCCTGAAATGTTTTATTATATATTAATTACAGAGTTAAGACGAACATACTCCTACAAACGAAGGAAAGAAACAAGACATTCACATACCCAAAAGGATTGTCTCTTCACGATAAGGTTTAACAAAAGGGTATTTTTGTCCGTCTCGTGGGCGGATGACCAGAGCACCATAAACGGTTGCCCGGAGCCATTGAGTATGTGCATGCCACCATAAAGTGCCCACTTGTCCGGTGAGATTGAACCTGTAGGTATAGCTATTTCCTGGTCTAATCGGGCATTGTGTGATGAATTCAGGCCCATCCGCCCATTGAGTTCGCATTTGGAACACCCCATGCCTGCATTACAGCCATTACGTACGTTTGAGTTGCATGTTTTCACTCAATCGACTATATCATTTTTGCATTCAAAACATTCCATGAAAATAAATGTTACTAGTTACCAGTGGATAGTAAGGTTGTATGGCGATTTATTGAAGACATGAACAATAAGAGTGTCACCCTCCTGTACCCTTAGAGTTGGCCCTGGAAGGCTTCCATTTACTGCCACGATTACATGATTTTGACATAATCGACTCGTCGTCAGATTTTTTACCTACACCAATAAAGTTATTTGAAAAAAAAAAAACCATGTGAGTTTCAAGAAAATTACAACATATCAATTTTGTACATAATTTAATAATAGACCAACGAGCTGATAATGAAATACATCTGTTAGATATATCTGTCTTTATCTAAACATCTATTAGCTAGAGCATGCAATAGGGTTAGATCAATCAATGAATTGAAATGACAATTATATTTGATCATCAACTCATGTTTTCTTTCTGGTGTAAGAAACACGACAATGGAAGTAACTTAATATACAAGGAAAGTAGGATGTCGGTACATGAAATGAAGTCTCTACTATTGCGGCTGATGTTGTTGACAAACACAAGGAGAGAAAAACTAGTAGGATTCCAACCGGAAACAGCAAAGACACCATTGTCGACCGCATGATGCAAAGATAGGATGAATTCCCTATAAGATTTGTAAATGATTTGGGGGTATATAATGAGGCTATATATATAGAAAATTACTTGGCCCCTAAGGAATTTTTTATTGTAAAAAAGGATTCAGTAGTGGGTAGATGAGGCTATTGACAGAAGAACATTTCCATGGATTGCGTGAAGGACATGTGAGAGTTGAATTTTGGAAGGGTTTGAACGAGTTTAATGATGATGTAGTTGATCCTCCCTCCTCTAAACAGCTTAAATTGTAAATAAAATTTGTAGTGGTTAGACAATGGAACGGCAATAAACAAATTAATAGATAATAATAGCACAACAAATTAAGGATTAAAAAACAATTCACGATTTTGATAGTGCAACATAATGGCAATTGGCAGCCAAGCTGTCCCAATTGTTGTTTTTTAGTATACGTACATGTATACATGTATATGTATATATACATACAACTTAAGTCTATATGACATCGAAGAAATTAATTATAAACTTGGAGATATTGTGTAAAGTTTGGCCGAAAACCAAAACTGATATTTTTCCATTAAAGATTACGTTACATATAAGGAAATCTAGAGAGATAGAATACCGAATACAAAGTATATTGCAATCCAAAAATTTTAAAGTTATCTTTATCTCTAAATATATTATGTAATCTACAATATATCTTAATATCCTCCCTCAAGTTAGAGCATAAGGATCCAAAATGCCCAACTTGGAAAAAGTTGATCAAACTATTTTTTGCCAAAAGTTTTTGTAAAGATGTCTGTCAATTGATCAATGGTATAAATATTAGAAATGTCAATCAAACGGTCCTTAAGAGTATCAAGAACAAAGTGACAATCGACCTCGATGTGTTTAGTACGTTCATGTTGTACCTGATTTTGAGCAATATGTATAGCTGAAAGACTGTCACAGAACAAATGAATAGCTTTGGGATGGTGAACTCCTAAGCTGAGTAAAAGACCTTTGAGTCATATGAGTTCACAAGTTATATATGTTAGCCATTGCATGATATTCAGCTTCGGTTGATGATCTTCAGACGATATGTTGCTTCTATGTCTTCCAAGAGATCGGAGAATGACCAAGTAACAGGAAACATGACATGAAGCCCAATCAAAGTCGCACCATCCTTTTAAGGACAAATTACTATCAAAGCTTAATAAGCTACCTTGATCTAGGGAACCTTTAAGATACCTAACCAATCGTAAAGCCGCCTCCCAATGTTCTTGACTGGGTGCTTGCATAAATTGAGATAATACACGCACTGAATAGGCCAAGTCGGTTCTAGTAACAAATCAATATACCGGTCTACCTACAAGGCGCCGGTAATAAATTCTGTGTCAATAAGTTTTATTTCGGTAGCTAAACCGATTTTACAGTTTTGCTCAATAGGAAAGGATGCAGGTTTTACTTCCGATAAGCCAATCTTGGTTATGATACCCAGAGTATACTTTCGTTGGAATAGAAATAAGTTGGAGGAGCTTCAAGCAACTTCTATACCAAGAAAATACTTGAGAGTTCCCAAATCATATATTAGAAAACATTCACTTAAGTAAGTTTTGAAAGCTTGTAAAGCATCTGAGTTATTACAGGAAACAATCAAATCATCAACATACTCTAAGACATTTAGTTGAAAGTCATTCTTGATGTAAGTAAATAGGGAATAGTTAGAATAGAATTGAAGAAAACCATAAGCTTTTAGAGACATGACAAGCTTCGCAAACCAACAACAAGGCACTTGCTTTAAACTATATATTGATTTTTGTAAGAGACAGACCAAATTTGAGTTATATGACTCAAACCCCTGAGGCAATTTCATGTAGACTTCCTTGTTTAGATCTCCATGTAAGAAAGCATTAACAATATCCATCTGGTGGAATTGCTAATTTTTAGAGGTAGCAAAAGCAAGAAAAGCACGGAAAATTGTCATCCTTGCGACCTGGGAAAATGTTTCGTTGCAACGCATACCTTCAATCTAGTGATTGTCGATAACAACTAGACAAGCTTTTAGACATTCAAGAGTACCATTGGAATTGTATTTTCTTCGATAAACCCATTGCTTTCCCAATGCACATTTTCCAGGAGGTAAAGCATCCAAAGTCCATGTGTCATTGTCTTCTAATGCCTTGATTTCTCGTTGCATTGTACTTTTCCATAATTCATATTTTACTGCATCCTTCAATGATTTTGGTTTATCTCCCACAAGGACAACCACGAGAAATGCTTGTTATGACATAGTAAACTTATCACATTTAATAAAGTGTACTAAAGGATAAGGAGTACCTGAGGTGTGCCGTGGAAGGGAAAGAGTTGTGGATGATGGACTCTCGTGTGTAATGTGTTTAACAACATTGTATTTGTGAAGAGCCATGGGTGTTTTGATTTGTATTCCACGCCCCAAGGGTTCACTAGTGTTATTCGGAATCACATCAACACCAACATTAGGATCAATATGTAACTCAGTCATGTCAACATTGGTTGAGTCTTCTGATCCTGGATTCGAGTGTAGTGTGAGTGAAGGCTCATTATCTGGAGTATTGGTTGTTTCACGGTTTTAAGAGTCTAAAACTACATAGGTGGAAGGTACTGCATGGTTGTTGTCAAATTCCACAAAAACCATGTTAACCACTTCATCTGATTGAACACTAGGTGAAGGTTGATATACACACACACACACACACACACACATATATATATATATATATATATATATATATATATATATATATATATATATATATATATATATAACATCCCAAAAATTATTAGATAAAAAACTTCAATTTTAGTTCAACCATAAACACCATTTAATCATTTCAATCATTCAAAAGTATATTAGGGTAAAATAGTTGTCAGAGTACAAAATCCTAAAATCACATAATGCAGAAACCAAGGGTGGTTACAAGGCGATCAAGTCAGGCCCTTCCCTTTTGATCTGGAAGTACCTGAACATAAACTGAAAACTGTAAGCACAAAGCTTAGTGAGCTTCCCTAGAATACCTCATACCATACATACATAATAGTAAAAAATGTATTGGGTCTATCTCACTCCTTTGGTATCTTTCAACCCATACTGGGTCTATTTCACCCCTTTCAGTATTTTTTAACCGGTATTGGGTCTATTTCACCCATTTCGATATCTTTCAACCTGTATTGGGTCTATTTCACCCCCTTCGGTATCTTTCAAATGATATTAAGTCTATTTTACCCCCTACAACTGGTATATAATCATAACAGCAAGAATCACGGAGACAACAAACATATATAGGTATAATAGGTAATTTTCATGAAGACAATCATCATCATACAAACATAAGCTAGTGGGTCATCATTGTTGCCTTCGACCCATGAATGCAGTGAATGAAACTCACCTCATTCTGCTCACAATCCAACCAATGCTTGAGCTATTGGACCGTAGAATCCACGTGCTAACCAATCAAATACAATCATGATCGAAAATCAAGTCATAACTATAATCGAGACTTAATTCACTAATCTCGGCTCCTAGGGTAAAATACTTTTTTACCCTTCCCCTCAACTGTCCTAAAGACCAAGGCCCAAACTTAGTGGCACTAAAACCCTAATAACCGACCCAAATCCAAAATACACCTAAAGCCTAATACAGGCCCAATTCCATAAAGGCCCAAGCAAAAGCCTAAAATGTCAATTATCCGTCCTCACATCATGACCACCCCTTGATTAGGTCGTGAGATCTCACTCGGTCTGATTCCAACTCATCCTACTTTGGCCAAATCAATCAAGAAAAGTCAACGGAGTTAACCTCATGTCGTGAGAGCCTCCTCCTAAGCCGTTAGCTTCAAAAATCTAACTAGAAACAGGGTCATTCAACCTTCACATTGTTAATCCATAATGCAATTGAAAGTCGATGCTTTTAAGACATATACGTCCAATACATGATTCTATCTCATTTAGGTCACAAGTTGAAGAAAAGACATCCAACTTTCATGTAAGGTTCCAATAACTCAACCATTCACTACATTTAAACTCCATTATACTCTTAAGACCCTAATAACTCATAAAGTTATCAACTTTATGGTTTCCATTCATCATAATTGCACATTCAAGAGGAAAAGTGGGAGAAAACCTAGATCTAGTCTCATAGAACAATAAAGGAGGAATCTTTGATACTTACAATGATCCAAAAACAATGCAAGATGATGATGGTCTCCTCAACTTAAGATCACCTTCTTCTTCTTATTTTCTCCTTCTTCCAAACCAAGAAAAGCTCCAAAATGGCCCAAGATCAAGCAAGGATAAAGACTAGGATTTTTCTGAGGTGAAGGAGGATTCGGGGCTGATAAGAAACTCTAGAATGAGTTTAGAGATGCTTAAATACGAAGGAAACCCTAAAATGATCATGGGCTTAGGCTGCATCAGCTCTCATGTTGTGAGCTCCATGTCTCACGTTGTGAGATCAGTCCCAGACAAAAGTTTTCATGCAATCCATCTCACGTCATGAGCCTCCAATCTTACATCGTGAGGCTTCTTTCCTTCCAAAATCCAACCTTTTGACTCCTCGAAAACACTAATTCGATTCATCTTGGAAGGCGGGTGCTACAACTCTCCCCACTTAAGTTAGATTTAGTCCTCAAAATCAATCCTTACTAGCTTCTAGAAATGCCAGACATCCTGGGCAATACTCCCACAACCCTGATACAAACTGAGGAGTCGACTTATACATATAACAGCCTTCCAAAACTATAACTGAACCCAAACTTAGCAAGGCTCTCAAATCCTGTCAACGAATGGATCCTTGCCCCACTTATCTTTAACCACTGAGAGGAACCATCGTTACTTTGCCTGAAAAACATAATCCTAAAACCCTGTCTGACTCGCAGACAAGCAGCCTAAACTGAAGCACTACTAATTCGACTCCACTTCATATTCCAAACTGAGCATAAAATCTTCTAACCCTGGATTATCTTGTTAACCCAATATTTCATTTCCCCCACAACCCCTTCGCTTGTTTACCATGCGACTCCCTGCATGAGTCTCCAACACTAGTACCAACTCGGGCACATCTTGTTGTCCCATAATTACATTTATGATGCAACCGAAAACTACGTGGTCTCTTACTTACCTACCAATTAACCGATGAACTGGAATTCCTACTGGTTGTTGAGGCTGATAACCTCACACAGTCGCACCACGCTACTTCTGAATGAGTGTCTATCTGGAAAGAGCTACCCTAGCTCGCTTGCCATGATGGCTCTAATAACCCTCCTAATCCAACCAAAGATAACATAACCAACCATTCATCACGATTGAATTTTTCAATTGATATTAATGGTGACTCCCAATGTAAGTCTCAACCCCCTTGCGTCAACCGGGAACATAACTCCCATCCCGAAATCCAAAGATTTACACTTTCATCCTATCCAAAATCCTCTGATTCTAAGGTGACCGTTCACTGAACTGAAATATAAAATTTTCCACCTACTGCAGAGGCTAACAAACTTAGACCTAGTCCCTCCATAATACTTCTACTAAGAGTCCAACTAATAAGGGATACTCAAGCCTAACCACTACATGAATGCCAACCAATGGCCCTAGAGTCATCTCACTCTAAATGCAACCCCATACTTTGCTCAAGCCGATCCTACCGGATTGCACACACACTACCCAATCGAATGGGCCCCTCATTTCCTTAGATCCATCAATCCTCATACTACTCAAGGATTAGTCCTCCGTCAATACTATCCGCCTCGACCAAACATGTGTTGATCATTCTTCAGTCTAACTGACCACTCGAACCATGGCCTGCCTCATACTAGTGAATTCTACGATCCATTCATAGACTTGCAACACTTCCACAAATGCCTATCAATCTAGTGAATGATACGTCTACCACGCAGTCTAACAACACTTTCACACTGTCATGGACCCACTCATGGTCTTATTGATGTGTAATGAAACCTAAATATTCACCCTTGTGCAACCCTTAGACCAACGATTCTCTCCTACTTGGATTCGAATGTGCTCTTTCAATCTACAAAAAAGTGATAGGTTCCCAATCCATCTCTCAACCTTACAATTCAAACTTGTCAATAGCCTAAGCTTGCAAGCACTAGCACTCCATTACTAACCAATCTTAGCGGTCACACACATTCAAAATCCATATGTACACATCTCTGATCTTGGTCTACCAACAGTGGCAATCGATTCAAGGCCTGTATACAATCGAATGATCTCCCCCTGAGTGATACAAGTATTCCTGAATTCTGACTTCGTTGTCCGAGATGGGAACAACTAGCTTCCATGAGATCTTTTCTTAAAAGCTCCAGATGCGAGTACTACACTTGCATTCTTGAAGACATGAATTTGGTAGTTACTTATCCAGCATATCCACTCCGCACAATCCTTTACACCTATCAATCGTGGTAGATTTTCACCAACTTGAGCTCCAATAATCTCATGAACTTACTCTGCAATTCCTTTCGAGCCATGACGCGGAAACCAACATAATCGATCCAGATGATGATCCTCCAAGCGAAGCACTCATCTTATTCTTGTTGGATTAATGTCTAAGTCCATAACTATAATTGGTAAGACTTGACCCGACCCGGCATGGTCCATTTGGGTTGCATGGCATCATGCACTTGGATAGACTAAATGAGAGAAATAAGACACTTATGGTTATTAATATATTATAAGTTCTAGTATATTAATAATAAGAATAATGAGATTATTTAATTAGTATTGATCAAGAATTAATCTAGGATTAATTAAGTGATCAAAAGAAGACTAATTAAATATATGGGTTGATTGTGTAAATCATCCATACTTGTATAGTGGGCTAATGCTCCATGGATAATCAAGTTGGGCTAAAACCCATAGGATGGTCCATGGATGCTCCATGGTGTATTTGTACCCATGGATCCAAGGAAATGGAAAGTCATGACAATTAGGGTTTGCCCTAATTGTAACACTATATAAGCATCATATTGTTCACCAAAATCGGCACTGGTGGGTATACTAGAAGGGCTAGCCGATTTCATGAAGTGTGGTTTTTCTCTCAAGTCATTCCATGTGTATTTGGTGTTGTGTGAACCATTTGAGGTGTCACACTTGGGGCACTAGGCACTCAAGCTTCATGAAGACTTTCTTCTCCAAAGAGGTATGTATTCTATCTTGCTATAGTCATTGTTTTGTATGCTAGATTAGGATAATACCTTGGAAGTTCTTATTTGCATGTATAATAGAGAAAACATAGATCCAAGGTATTTAGGGTTGCATGTACACTTAGGAAGTGTTAGAATGCTCAAAACCCAACAGTGGTATCAGAGCCTAGGCTTGTTTTCTTGTTATACCTGCAATAGAAGCTGAAAAAAACGAATCTGGTGCTGTCTGGCCATCAGACTCGGCGAGTCCATCAGGAGACTCGACGAGTCCATGCCTAAAAAGTGATGAATTCGATCCAACTCGCCGAGTTTGTTCATGCACTCGACGAGTTGGACCCCCAGACAGCATATTTTCGAGTTTTTTGGCTAGAAATGGACTAGGAACATTACCCTAAGTTGTTTTTGATCTTATAAACTTGTTTTTGATGTGGTAATGTTCATGCTAATCCATTTTCAAAGATAATTGTCAATAGATTCATGTTTTGTATTAGTTTAAGGTTTAGACTAATTACATGGAAAAGTTTGATTTGAATTATCTTGTTCTTATGAGTTGCTTAGATTAATAGAAATGTTGAGTGAAATAGTTGTTTTCAATCCATTTTAATCTAAGAGTTGAGTATAAAATGTGTTTGTGTAACTTGTCCTCAAGTTACATGAAGAGTCACATTAAAGACTCATAAAATTCATAAGAGTTGGCAATGGTTACAAAATGAAGAGTCTTGTGTCATTGAATAATTTTTATGACTCCATAACTTGTCCTCAAGTTATGAAAGTTCAAGAGTCACTTCATTAAAGAAAAAAATATGTAACCATAATTAAATCCATAAGTTATAAAAATAAAGGAAAAGTTAGTTCTTTTATTAGTTTAAAGTCTTCCATAACTTGTCCTCAAGTTATGGAACTTGAAGAGTTTTTGGATTAAAACTACTTTAAACACATAAGTTATGGAATTAATTAGTTTTGAATAGTTTCAAAACTTGCCCTCAAGTTTTGGAATTTGAAAAGTTTTCAAGTATGAATACTTTAATTCCAAGTTAGCCCTTAGAATTTTAAAAGTTAAAATTCAACCCTTATACTTTATAATATTATAAGTTAATAATATATATATGTATAAGAGTAAAGTCAGTCTTACCGCTAGTACGCCTCATTCACGAAGCCGGTCTATAAGGTGGGTATAAGGTTGTTGCCTATAAAATGGCAACTTAATGGGTGTCCACTCTCACCCACCGCTTGCTTGACTGGTGGAGGGTCGTTAGCCGAACGGGTTTGACAGGACTAGAATTCTCCCTTCATTAAAAGTATTAATGAAAATACTAAGTAACTAAACTCTTAATAATACCCAATCTTAGTTACTTAGGAAAAATGTGAATAAGGTGCTAATCCATGAAATTACACTTTACACTTTGTCTAAGTCGTTAGTGGAGCGTGTGTGGTTAACCGGCACACTAACTTGGACTTAACAAGGTAGGTAAAGGGTGACTTAATATTTATCATAGTATCGATGGAGCGTGTGTGGTTAACCGGCACATCGATTGAGGGGTAATTTATTAAGGGTACCAAGTGATTTGCATGGTTACTTCACACCTTGTTTTGTGATCCTCGGCATCCCAGTCACAAAACCTGAAGGGCACACTCGAGATTGAAACATGCCATTGAACAGTTCAATGAATCTCAAAGATCTAGGAGTTTCAAAACCAATTAAAACCTAATAATACATTTCGTTTATCTTGGTGGAAATTGGTGAATCGTCATTCACCTACCTTCAAATATTTTATAGCTTGGATTACGGCATACCTCTTCTAAGTTATAAAATAGTTTGTTGGGTCCTAGCCTTAATATTTCATATTGGGTGTCATATTAAGGACTTAAGATCAACTATCTTGAATATCTCCCAAAAGATGTCTGGTTTAGACACTTATGATCTTCCCAAATCTCTTGAAACAAGGTTTCCTAATGAAGATGATGTCCCATGGATATCATACTTCTTCACCTCTTCAAATTATTCTCCCTAACCCACAAGTTCTTGAAAAGTTTAAGGTCACTCAGGCCCTATTAGGCAAGGCAAGGTCTAGGTGTGGTCACATCTTGGAGATGTAGTCACATATTGACAAGCCGGGAGAGTTGGGTGTCAAAGTCTTGAGAAAGTTGGTGGTTCAACTACTTTCTAAGTCACATAGTGAGTTCTTTTGGAACACCTATGAAAAAGACTATGACAAGACCCTTAATGATCTTATCTATTTGTTAAGATCAACTTCCTAAAACTTTATGGACATTGACAATGATGACATTGGATATCCAGTAAAGCATTCTCTACCCAATGGAAAGGGATCGGCTATAGTCAACTCGGTTGACCAAATGGTAAACAGAAAAAGCTAAGTCTATGATAGTCCTGTGTGTCTTTATCAAAGGGTCCATATGTTTATATTGCCAAAGAAAGGGGCATTGGTTACGAAGCTGCCAAATTTACCTAAGGATGTTAAAGTCAATAAGTTTGACTCTACTTCAGGTAAATTCCACTATCTAACTCTGTTAAGTTTCTATTCTGAGATTCTTGATACATGATGTGACTGGGTCACATGGTGATGTTTTAAGAATGAAAGAAAGGTGAAGAAACTTAAAGAAAGAATATGCTGAATCTGATGGCGTAGATGGATTTCTATCGCATAGTTTGAAGATCGGATTCTTGAGCTACTTCTTAGGAGTTATGATATATTGCTTAGGAATAGATAACAACAAGTTCTCATATGGATTGTAAGGATAAGTTTTTTCCCGCAAAGTTTTAAAATAAAAGAGAATTTTTTGATTTTATTTATTTTAAAATATCCTTACAATTGCATTTGAGGGAAAATTGTTGCTTATATGATTCCATTAATAGCAAGAGTGGAAATATGAAATTGATTCTTTCATTTGTGGTAATGTCTATATTTACCAAATAAGGAAAGATTCTCATCACCCAAGTTTCAATTGGACCAGAACTTGGAATCATGCAAGTTGTATAGCATGATAAATGAGAACTTTCAAGTTTTGGAAAATTAAGACTAATTACTTATTCACATGGATGTGTGAGTCAAGTAATGGACTAAGGGATCGAGTACATAGTCTTGTGCACTGATTTAGTCCACCACAAAAAGTTTGATAAGACTATTCGTCATGATTTACTTAAGTTCAGTAAATATGATTATACTTACAAGCTTAAGTGTAACTCTGAGACATTGGAAAAGGTTCCAATGTAAGGCAGAGCGAATAAGAAGAATCAATTTAGGCAGAAGGATAAAAGTTTCTCAAATCTGAAAAGATGGGAGAGTACTTTAGTATCAGTTTTGTGATCATCTTAATGATTAAGAAACCATATCACAATTAGTTCTCTAAGGAAATCTTAGTGCATTCTTATGACTAAGAAGAGGGATCTTGAATTGTTGAAGTGGTTAAATCAAGAAGATGAGTCATACTTCGTTCCAATACAAGTCTTAGAGTCATACTCCAAGATTGTAACTTGAGTGACATGTCTCAAAAGAAGGTTTAAAACACTTGTCAAATGTAAGAGTAAAAGTTTTCTACTCTTGTACATTTGAAATTGGTAAGTTGTGATGTTTTGGATAAAACAAAGGCCAACTTAGGCCAATTGTGTGAAGTGTTTGTCTTGATTAGAATCCTCACTATCTCTTGGATATTTGACAAGGGAGTCTTATAGGTCAAGCGGACAGTGGGAGTCTTAAAGGTCTTGAAAGTCTCAAGAACTAATCAAGAATAAAACCTGAAGTTCTTCACTAGCACACGACTTGAGGTTTATAACCTATCGTGTTGACATATTCTCTGCCCATTCCAGTTAAAGTTGACTTTGCATATGAGTTCTTAGAGTTCTCAATGTGTTGCATAACAACTTGGAAGCAATGGTAGGCCCTTGAGCTGCCAGGTGGCAAGAAATTAAGATTGAGTTCAGTTCATATGAGTTTGGATTTGTCATTATCCTTGTCTTGTGACTATGATTTTGACAATTCACATGGATAAGAACACATACACCAGTAAATCTAAGTGTCATAAGGTTTCTCTCCGATTCATGAAAATGATGGTGAGGAAACACTTTCACTAAGTAGATTTTAGCTAGATAGCAATTGTGATATTTGCATTCTCAAAGTCGTTAGTGGAGCGCGTGTGGTTAACCGGCACACTAACATGGGCTTGTGAGAAGTGGCAAAAAGGTCTAAACATTATGATTACGGCATACCTCTTCATAATTGTTTAGACTCACAAGTGTGCTATCTAAGGGAAGGTGTATGATTTTGATAAAGTTTTATCAAAACAATCTAGCATCAGAAATCTGAACTTTGGTAAGAAAGTCAATGGAGTATTGATTTCTAGAAGTCCAGCTGATTTCTGAGTACATGTCAAAGCTAGTGGGAGCATAAGTGTTATGCTATTAATCATCATGTTAGTGGGAGCATGATAATTATGATAAGTATTGCAAGTTAGCAATGTTAATTATAGAAAACAAAAGTTTCAATTGGGAAAGAGTTGTTTTGCTATAATTAAGGGAGAGGAAATTATACTTCATCTCAAATCTATAAGCTTAGATCATGAGGTTTTAATCATTTAGTCAAGGATATATATATGAATTTCATGTTGGAATGGCTCAACATAAGGAAATTCTGTATATGGGTTCATTATTTGCGTTCTAAAATTCGATTATGATTACGGCATCCCTTTTCATAATCTGAATTATGAGAACTTGGCAAATTGAAATGGACATATTATAGCAAAAGACTAGTTTAGTCTTTATGTGAGACATCATGAATCGTGTCCCATATGCTTCGGATATAGGATCGATTACATGTGCTATAATCATCCGTTCTAAAATTTTCCAAATGCCTGGGGCATTAAGAAGGGAAAAGGTTTAGAACTGGATATGACTAAAAGGATTAAACAATTGTCGAGGACAATCTAAGGTTTACCAAAGATTGGTTGCTCAAGGACAATTGGAAGTATAGTGATAATTCTGGAAGGACCATATTGACATAATCTGTAAGGAGGCAACTCTTGTTCAGAAGTGATAGTCAAAATGGAATCTGGAAATGTTTCAAAGTTAGAATTTTCAATCTGTGTAAGATTAAGGAAACTTAATGCAAGAAGGATGTTTCCAAGGAACTGATCTCCTTTGGAATGCTCTGTATTGGTTGTTGTCAAGTCTTTATGACTTTGTGCATAATCATTACGAGAGGATCAATGCATATAAGTTTAGAATCTAACAGATTTCAGTAAATGGCATGAATTTGGAATTCTTGCATTTGCAGTAAGGATTTGGGAGTGTGAAAAGAGAATCATTGAAGTTATGTTCAATGGATCTAGTTCACAAAGTAAAGATCATAGACAAACATATTATGCATACTTAGTGTGTGGCATGACTAGTGTTTTGAAAAAAACATAGTGTACATGCTTGGAGCATGGGACAACTATTGTTTAAATTCAAGAATAAAGTTGATAGCTGAAACAGTATACAATGAATAATGTGTAATCATATGGTGATAAATAAAAGGTGTTTTATTTATATTCATAAGTTCTGAGACCATATTGGATTCAATTATTATTGTGTTTCACTTTGCATGTTTTGACTTCCCGAATAAACTGGGTTATTCTTCCGGAATGACTAAGTTATTCAAACCATCCACAGTCGGTCATATGTTGGAAGTAGATATGAATTAAGACTGTCATGATGGGTTGTAGAGGTCTAAGGTGTTGGACAAGGCTACAACAATCATGAGTGCTCATAAGTTCTGAGTATTGGATTCAACCCGCGCTCATTGGAATCACTTCATGGATTTTATCACGAGTGATCATGAGACGATAATATCTTATATTCTTTAAACCTAGAGATATGAGTTGTTACTATGAGTTGATAGTACATTGATTGCACGAAACCGCATTTGGTAACTCTATGCTATAAAACGTGCCTTTGTGTATGATTCAGCGAGTAGTAGAACAAGCCATATGAGTCGAAGTTTATCCATTCCTTTTACCTTCGGGATAAAAGCGATATCTGTGGGCCCCTCGATGATTTGATGATGACAAATGGAAGTGCTCGGCCGGGCCAGGACTGATTTGATTTGTTCAATTAGTCAGTCGTCATAAATCGGAAATCGGGAAACAACAAATGGACAGAGAGAATGATTATAATCCATGTCTCAGTCCATATGATATCTAGAATGGAGGAATATATGATCCCTTATCTAATGGAAAAGTCACTGACAAAGGTCAGAGTTCATCTACAAGGTCAGAGTTCGACAGAAGCTTTTAGAGAGCTACGATTGCCAGTTGGTTCCTGAAGTCATACGCAATAATAGTTTTAGACTTATCCAAGTGGGAGACTGTTGGATTAATGTCTAAGTCCATAACTATAATTGGTAAGACTTGACCCGACCCGGCATGGTCCATTTGGGTTGCATGGCATCATGCACTTGGATAGACTAAATGAGAGAAATAAGACACTTATGGTTATTAATATATTATAAGTTCTAGTATATTAATAATAAGAATAATGAGATTATTTAATTAGTATTGATCAAGAATTAATCTAGGATTAATTAAGTGATCAAAAGAAGACTAATTAAATATATGGGTTGATTGTGTAAATCATCCATACTTGTATAGTGGGCTAATGCTCCATGGATAATCAAGTTGGGCTAAAACCCATAGGATGGTCCATGGATGCTCCATGGTGTATTTGTACCCATGGATCCAAGGAAATGGAAAGTCATGACAATTAGGGTTTGCCCTAATTGTAACACTATATAAGCATCATATTGTTCACCAAAATCGGCACTGGTGGGTATACTAGAAGGGCTAGCCGATTTCATGAAGTGTGGTTTTTCTCTCAAGTCATTCCATGTGTATTTGGTGTTGTGTGAACCATTTGAGGTGTCACACTTGGGGCACTAGGCACTCAAGCTTCATGAAGACTTTCTTCTCCAAAGAGGTATGTATTCTATCTTGCTATAGTCATTGTTTTGTATGCTAGATTAGGATAATACCTTGGAAGTTCTTATTTGCATGTATAATAGAGAAAACATAGATCCAAGGTATTTAGGGTTGCATGTACACTTAGGAAGTGTTAGAATGCTCAAAACCCAACAATTCTTACCTAGGGGTCATGCTAACAAAAATTGTCTCCTCTTGAGTTGATGCCTGCAACCGGCTCATCCAGCTACCTTTCAACATAATTCTCGGTATGAAAATGGAAAATTATTTGAACGGTGACTTTTTCAATAACAGAGGAACCCTGAACTTTAGAGAGGGGTTATTGGAACCTTTCCAATTTCACAAATTCAAACCTAGCAAGTGCGATCTTCACACCTCTGAAACATGAAGCGCCCTGAGGACTGAACCCTAAACCACTGAAATTGTAGAAATTCCAATATGGTTCTAACAATCCTACCATATAAAAAATGTCTGATCCGATGATATGACGTTGGCTAAGAACATATTTATTCTAAATATAAATATCATTACAGAATACATACCACTGATTTCTTGTGGCTCGACATTTACCTCCTATGGGGCGATAGTGTTGGGGCCTACACACCCTCTGCCACCCATGTAGGACAGCTGGACTTGAAATGACACGGCTGATCAAAATAAAAACATATATGATCCTTCTTACAATCTTGGTGCATATGCCCTCTTTCCCCATATTGAAACACCTGAACTTGTGACAAGCAAACCCATGAGTTCCTCCACACTTTCCATATATCTTATAGTTCTCTCGACTTCCAGTACCCGGGTTAGCTGTATCAAACTCTCCTCCTCCCTCTAATAGTTTTGAATCATGTGTCAGCCTTCTCTTTCCTTGTCATGGCTCCACATCCAGATTTCCTTCACCAACAGCTTCACCTACCTCTCTTTCAGCATGTAAGATTATGTTCCTCTCCTAGAACTTGACAATCATTATGTTAATGATCCGAACAATGATATCGGGTAACTCCTCCATTAAGATCCGTGAAACCTCAGTGGCAATCCCTGATGGGTTTTGTATACTACAACATCTTATTGTGCACATACAACCCTAAATACATTGGATCTATGTTTTCATAAATTATACATGCAAATGGTTTCCAAGGCATTAAACAATATAATTAGCATGCATTTGACATAAACCATATAAGATACTAGTTAAGGTAACATACATTTTATGTAGCTTGAAGTCTTGATCTATTTGGCCTTAAGAGCTTATCCCCAATAGTGTGGAAGCCTCAAATGAAGTCACAACACATCATGGACAAAGGATGAAACTTGAGAGAGATTCATACACACCAAAACCATCCATATCCTCCAAGAATACATTAGTGGTGATTTTGGCTATGAAGCAACATATTTATATGTGGAATTCCAAAGTTCATGGGTTAACCCAAGCCCATACCCATGGGTTTTATGATACATGGTTCATGTGGCCCAAATCTTTATGTTTCCATACATAAACTTGGTCCAACATGGATCATAAGGCCAACACATATAAATATAACTAATTACCATAATTAGTCCCCATAGATTCAATTTGTCTCTTTTGATCACAAAATTAATTCCAAATTAATTCGTGATCAATACTAATTAAAACATATGATTTCATATTAATATATTATAACTTATAATATATTAATAAATCATATATATAACCTTCTCTCAAGAATCCATCCTAACAAATTGTCCTGATGATATGCAACCCAAATGGATCAGGCTACTCTCAAGTCAGGTACATAACAATAATAGTTATGGGTTAGACATCTAATCCAACAGTCTCCCACTTGGATAAATCTAAAACTATTATTGCAAGTACAACTCCAAAACCCGACTAGCAATCGTAGCTTTTAAAAGCCGCTGTCAAACTCTGACCTAGTCAATTACATGTCCATTAGATAAGGGATCATATATTCCTCCATTTTAGATATCAAATGGACTGAGACATGGATTATAATCATTATCTCTGTCCATTTGTTGTTTCCCGATTTCCGATTTATGACTACTGACTAATTAAACAAATCAAATCAGTCCAGGCCCTGCCGATCACTTACGTTTGTCATCACTAAATCATCGAGGGACCCATGGATATCGCTTTTATCCCTCCAAGGGTAAAAAGAATTGATAAACTTCGACTCATATGCTTGTACTAACCACTTCTTGAACCATACACAAAGGCATATTTTATAACATCAAGTTACTGATACGTTTTCGTATAATCAATGTATAACCAACTCATAGTCAACTAATCATATCTCTAGGTTTGAAGAATATAAGATATTATCATCTCATGATCACTCATGATAAAATCCATGAAGTAATTCAAATGAGCATGGGTTTAATCCAATACTTGAATCTCTTTCCAGAAGCACTCATGAATGTTGCAGCAACTTTTGCTATGTCTAAACACTTTAGACATCTACAAGCTTAATTCATGACAGTCTTGATTCATACCTACTTCCAAAGTATGATTGACTGTGGAGAGTTTGAATAACCTAGTTATTCGGGAAGTCAAAACATGCAAAGTGAAACACAAGAATAATACTAATCTTATATGGCCCTAACCACTTTTGAGAGTAAATAAAACACCTTTTATTTAAACACCATATTGATTACTCATTATTCATTGTATTATGTTTCGAATAATCAATTTTATACTTGAATCAAAACAATAGTCATGCCATGCTCCAAGCATGCACACTATGTTTGTCCAAACAATAGTTATGCCATACTCAAAGTATGCACACTATGTTTGTCTATGATCCTTACTTTTTGAAATAGACCAATTGAACATGATTCCAATTATGCTCATTTCACAATCCCAAATCCTTACCGTAAATGTAAGAATTCCAAATTCCTGCCATTTACTGAAATCTGTTAGATTCTAAACTTATATGCATTGATCCTCTTGTAATGACTATGCACAAAGTCACAAAGACTTGTCAACAGACATTACAAAGTATTCCGATGGAGAGCAATTCCATGGAAATGAAGTCTCAAATTCAAAGTACATTCCTTTGAACATCCTTCTTGCATTAATTTTTCTAATCTTACACAGATTTAATGAATAACTTCCACCTTTGGAAACATTTCCATATTCCCATTTTGACTATCACTTCTGAACAAGAGTTGCCTCCTTTCAGAATATGTCAATATGGTCCTTCAAAAATGAACACTATACTTCTAATTGTCCATGAGCAATCAATCTTTGGTAAACCTCATATTGCCCTCGACAATTGCTTAACCATTTTAGCCATATACACTTTTGGTCCTTTTTCCTTCTTAATGCCCTAGGCATTTGGAAATTTAGAACACATAGAAATATTATAACATATGTAATCGATCCTATACCCGAAGCATATGGGATACGATTCATAATGTCTCACATAAATACATTATACTTTACCAGTCTTTTGCTATAATGTTTCTATTTTCCATGTTCTAACAATTCGGACTATGAAGAGGGATGCCGTTATCATAATCAAATTTGGTGAACGCAATAAACATTTCCATATATAGAATTTCCTTATGTTGAACCATTCCAACATAACATTCATCTATATACTTGACTAAATTTTATATAAAATATCAATCTAAGCTTTTAGAATTAGAATGAAGTATAATTTCCTCTCCCTTAATTATAGAAAAACAACTTTTCAAACCCTGCAAAGTACATTTTGCAAATTGAAACTTTTGTTTTCTATAATTAACATTGCTAACTTGCAACAGTTAACATAATAATCATGCTCCCACTAACATGATAATTCTTGGCATAACACTGATGCTCCCACTAGCTTTGACATGTAACCTAAAATCAGTTGGACTTCTAGAAATCAATACTTTATTGTTTTTCTTACCAAAGTTCAGATTTCTGATACAAGATGCTTTGATAAGACTTTATCAAAATCATACACCTTTCCTTAGATAACTCATATGTGTGTCTAAACACTTTTTAGAACTATGAAAAGGGATGTCGTAATCATAGTCTTAATTGTTTAGACCTTTTCCATTTCTCACAAGTCCATGTTAGTGTGCC
This sequence comes from Lactuca sativa, assembly GCF_002870075.4. Taxonomy (NCBI): domain Eukaryota; kingdom Viridiplantae; phylum Streptophyta; class Magnoliopsida; order Asterales; family Asteraceae; genus Lactuca; species Lactuca sativa. The sequence goes on along the minus strand of NC_056631.2, from coordinate 37,486,053 downwards.
GGTTAACCACATACGCTCCACTAACGACTTTGAGAATGTAAATATCACAATTGCTATCTACTTAAAATCTATTTAGCGAAAGTGTTTCCTCGCCATCATTTTCATGAATCGGAGAGAAACCTTATGGCACTTATATTTTATGGTGTATGTGTTCCTATCCATGTGAATTTTTCATAACCACAAGAGGAGGTTAGTGACAAATCCAAACTCATATAGACTGAACTTGTTCAATCTTAACTTCTTGCCACCTGGCAACACAAGGGCCTACCATTGCTTCCAAGTAGTTATGAAAAAAACTGAGAACTCATAGAACTCACTTGCATAGTCAACTTTAACTGGAATGGGAACATAAATAATAACATGTCAACACGGTTGGCTATAAACCTCAAGTCGTGTGCTAGTGATAAACACCAGGTTTTATTCTTGATTAGTTCTTGAAACTTTTCAAGATCTTTAAGACTCCCACTGATCTCTTGACATATAAGATTCTCTTGTCAAGAACCATTCCTTGAAAAAACAAATATTCAAGAGTTAGTGCGGATTCTTATCAAGACAAATACTTCACACAATTGGTATTAGTTATTCTTTGTTTTATCCAAAACATCACAACTTACCAATTTCAAATGTACATAGTAAGAAAACATTTTACTCTACATTTGACAAGTGTTATAAACCTTCTAAAAATTATGTCACTCAAGTTACAATCATGGAATATGACTCTAAGACTTGTTTTTGGAACGAAGTATGATTTATCTTTTGATTCAAACATTTCAACAATTCACAATTCCTCTTATTAGTCAAACAAATGCACTAAGATGTCCTTAGAGGATCAATTGTGATATGATTTCATAATCACTAAGATAATCATAAAACAAGATACTCAAGTACTATCCCATCTTTTCAGATTGAAGAAACTTTTATGTTTCTGCCTTATTTGATTCTTCTTATTCGTTGTACCTTACATTGAATCTTTTTCCAATGTTTTAGAATTATAAGTAAACTTGTAAGCACAACCATATTTACTAAACTTTAGTAAATCATGACGAATAACCTTATCGTTCTTTGTGGTGGACCTGATCAACACAAAACCAAGTGCACCCGATCCCCTAGTCCTTCACTTGATTCACATATACATGTTAACAAGGAGTTAGTCTTAATTTCCTAAAGATGAAAATTCTCATTCATCACACAATACAAGTTGCATGATTCCAAGTTTCTATCTAACTGAAACTTGGGTGATGAGAATCTTTCCTTATTTGGTAAATTATGATATTTCCACAAACGAAAGAATCAAATCCATTTTTTCAAATGTTGCTATCAATGGAATCATATAAACAACAATTTTCAAAAATGTCATTGTAAGGAAATTTAAAATAAATAAAATCAAAACTTTTCTTTTATTTAAAACTTGCGGTAAAAACTTATCCTTAAAATACAAATTCATATGAAAAACTTGTTGTTATCTATTCTTAAGCAATATATCATAACTCTTAAGTAGCAGCTGAAAATTTTGATCTTCAGATCATGCGATTGAAATCCATCTCTTCACAATCAGAATTAGCTTACTCTTCCTTTAAGCTTCCTTTCTCCGATTCTAGAAAACATCAAAATGTGACCTAGTCACATCATGCAATAAAAATCTCCAAATTGGAACTTAATAGAGTCGGATTATGAACTTTACCTGAAGCATAGTCAAATTTGTTGACTTTTAGCATCCTTATGGACTTTCAGGTAAACTGGGAAACTTCACAATCAATGCCCTTTCTTTTGGCAACAGAAACATATGGACTCTTTGGTAATGGAACATGAGACTATTTTAGACTTAGCCTTTCTCTTTACCATTTGGTCAACCGGGTTGACTATGGCCGATCCCTTTCCATTGGGAAGGGAAGACTTTTCTGGACTACCAATGTTTCCATTGTCAATGTCGATGAAAGTTTGGGAAGTAGATCTTCCAATCAAATTTGCTTTACCAGAGCCCTAAATCATTGTTGATTCAGCAGCAACAAACAAATAGGTAAGATCATTAAGGGTCATGTCATAGTCTGCTACATAGTAGTCCTTAAAGAACTCACTATGTGACTTAGGAAGTGACTGAAGAACCCAGTCAACAGCCAACTTCCTTGAGACTTTGACACCTAACTCTCCCAGCCTGTCAATATGTGACTTCATCTCCAATATGTGAGTGCACATAGACTTGCCAATAGGGCTTGAGTGACCTTGAACTATTCAAGTCTTTAAATGCGTGGGTTAGGGAGATTTATTGGACGAGATGGAGAAAGCTTGTTCCAAGAGATTTGGGAGGATCATAATTATCTGAACCAGACATCTATAATGGGAGAAATTCAAGTTAGTTGATTTAAGTCCTTAATATAACACCCAATATGAAATATTAAGGCTAGGACCCAACATAATATTTTATAACTTAGAAGAGGGATGCCGTAATCCAAGCTATAAAATATTTGAAGGTAGGCGAATGACGATTCACCAATTTCCACCATGAAAACCTAATAGGGTTTTAATTGGATTGAAACTCCTAGATCTTTTGAGATTCATTGAACTTTTCAATGGCATGTTTAAATCTCGGTTGTGCCCTCTCAAGTTTGTGACTGGGATGCCGAGGATCACAAACAAGGTGTGAATAACCATGCAAATTAACTTAGTACCCTTAATTTTTATCACCTAATCGATGTGCCGGTTACCTACACGCGCTCCACCAATCTATGATAAACATTAAGTTACCCTTTGCCACTCTTACTAGTCCATGTTAGTGTGTTGGTTACCCACACATGCTTCACCAACAACTTGGTAAGTTACAAAGTGTAATTTCATGGGTTAGCACCAAATTCACATTTTCCTAAAGTAACTAAGATTGGGAATTTAATAAGGTTTAGTTACTTTATATTTATCATTATACTTTTAATGAAAGGAAAATTAATGTCCTGTCAAACCCGTTCGGCTAAGTACCCTCCACCAGTCAAGGAAGCGGTGGGTGAGTGTGGACACCCATTAAACTGCCATTTTATAGGGAGTACCTTATACCACCCTTATAGATCGACTTCGTGAGTGAGACCTACTAACGGTAAGACTGACTTTGTTCTATATATATATATATATATATATATATATATATATATATATATATATATATATATATATATATATAACTATTAACTATTAATATTATAATAGTATAAGGGTTGAATTTTAACCTTTAAAATTCTATGGGTTTAACATGAAATTAAAGTATTAATGAGGGGAAACTTTATAAATTCCAAAACTTGAGGGCAAGTTTTGAACAATTCAAAAACTTTTGGTATCCATAACATATGAGTTTAATACGGATTTTAATGGCAAGACTCTTGAAAATCCATAACTTGAGGACAATTTATGGATGCCATAAAACAATTTATGGGAAAAAACTCTTCAAAAACATAACTCATGAATTTTAAAGAATCATTAACAAGAAAGACTTTTGGTTTTCCATAACTTGAGGACAAGTTATGGAATCCATTAAAGGCCATTAAGATCATCTAAGAAACAAACAAACATGTCAAGAAAAACTGTGATCTAGATTAAACATTAAACTAATATAAAACATGAAACTTTTGACAATTATCTTTTGAATTGGATTAGCATGAACATTACCACATCAAAAACAGATTTATAAGTTCATAAACAGCTTAGGGTAATGTTCCTAGTCCAATTCCAGCCAAAAAACTCGAAAACTCCTATCATGGACTCCAACTCGTCGAGTGTATGAAAAAACTCGGCGAGTTGGTCAACTTTTGCCTTGAACTCAGTGAGTCCACCAGTGGACTCGGCGAGTCCACTATCCATATTGCCATATTTTCGATTTGTTAGCAATTGCATCAAGTATAATTGAAAACCAAGCCTAGGCTCTGATACCACTGATGGGTTTTGTATGCTACAACATCCTATGGTGCACATACAACCCTAAGTACATTGGATCTATGTTTTCACAAATTATACATGCACATGGTTTCCAAGGAATTAAAGAATATAATTAGCATGCATTTGACATAAACCATATAAGATACTAGTTAGGGTAACATACATTTTATGTAGCTTGAAGTCTTGATGTATTTGGCCTTAAGAGCTTAGCCCCAATAGTGTGGAAGCCTTAAATGAAGCCACAACACATCATGGACAAAGGATGAAACTTGAGAGAGATTCATACACACCAAAACCGTCCATATCCTCCAAGAATACATTAGTGGTGATTTTGGCTATGAAGCAACATATTTATATATGGAATTCCAAAGGTCATGGGTTAACCCAAACCCATACCCATGGGTTTTATGATCCATGGTTCATGTGTCCCAACTTTTTATTTATCCATACATAAACTTGGTCCAACATGGATCATAAGCCCAACACATATAAATATAACTAATTACCATAATTAGTACCAATAGATTCAATTAGTCTCTTTTGATCACAAAATTAATTCTTGAACAATACTAATTAAAACATATGATTTCATATTAATATATTATACCTTGTAATATATTAATAAATCATATATATAAACTTCTCTCAAGAATCCATCCTAACAAATTGTCCCGATGATATGCAACCCAAATTGACCATGCTACTCTCGGGTCAAGTACATACCAATAATAGTTATGAGCTTAGACATCTAATCAACCAATCCCATCATGAAATTTTGCGTTATCTGTAACCATCTCAGAGGACTTCCATTCCCATCCAGACATCGTCATCCTATACATCAAGACCAAATGGTTATCATTAATCCATCATAGTTTAACCATGAATATCAATTTCTGCACATCAACCCTTTACTGGCTTCTTAGATTCCTTGTGACACTTCCTTATTCGATTATGGATCTTGTGCTTTCAGTAGTACAGGTTTAATACTACCTTACACACCTATCCATACTTCCCTCAAGAATCATTCCAAATCCTCCAAGTCACATCCTCAAATTGGTACTCCAATACCTACTAAACAACACAGTTATCCCACTAATCATTTCCTAGTCTATCCTAGGTTCTCTTCCTCACCCTGCCATCAGCTGTTGAAGAACTCCTAATAATTTCAATTAACTACTTCATGAATATAATCACATGCAACAAAGCTTAGATAATCCTTTGAGTAAAAGACTCATCCCTACAACGGTTATACTCAGACGAGAGCTGCACAATAGAGTCAAATCCATCACTATGAGATTATCTAACCTTTGCAAAATGTGACTTAACATAATCACTCAGTAGTTAACTCACACCCTCAAGACTCCCACAAGGCATAAAGAAAGTACCATTCATGCAGTAACACTCCAAACCATAGACTAATCAAAGGACTTCTCAAGCTCACTGGCTATCAACATCTTTGCTCCACTATCATTCTTCCTAGGTTCTCCTAGGATTCCTCAACCCAACCTTTCGTCAACTGCTGATGATCCCATACTAATGTCAGTTAACTACTTCATGAATATAACTGCATGCAGTAAAGCATAGATAATCCTTCAACTAAAGACTCAACCCGACAATGGTTACACTCATACGAGAGCTCCGTCATAAGGCCAAATCAATCAATCTGAGTTGATCTAACCCATGAAAATGCAACTAAACATATTCATGAAATAATTATCTCACATCAGTGTGAGTACCAAAAAGCACCAAGCAAGCAACATTCAGGTATCGGAAAGTCTAACCAGCATACCTACTAATCAAGCCATTTTATCCCATAATTTGAAATCCATACTAGCATGCAATTCTAAAGCTCAAATAACAGGCATACAAAGGCATCTACCCTAATCATGAAATCATAAGTAGATCTTTATCCCTAATCTAGCATGCAGATCTCATATCATATAGCATAACAAACATCAAACACAAAACATGTATGGGTATTTTGGGAAATACTTACTTAAGCTTGGCTAATTGCATATATCACACCTCTTTTTCTTAGAAATAATTTTTAGAAAATCAATTTCTTTTAAAAGATTTTAGAAATCCTCAGTTTGAGTTCTGACACACCCAAAAGTATGTCTGAATCACTCAAACCAAGGCCCTGATACCAACTTGTAACATCCCAAAAATTACAAGGTAAAAAATTCAATTTTAGTTCACGCATAAACACCATTTAATCATTTCAATCATTCAAAAGTATATCAAGGTAAAATAGTAATCAGTGTATAAAATCCCAAAATCACATAATGTGAAAAACATGGGCGGTTACAGTGCGATCAAATCGGGCCCTTCCCTTTCGAGTTGGAAGTACTTGAAATATAAATTGAAAACCGTAAGCATAAAGCTTAATGACCTCCCCCAAAACACCCCATACCATGCATATATAACAGTCAAAAACATATTGGGCCAATTTCATCCCCTTTAGTATCTTTCAACCGGTACTGGGTCTATTTCAGCCCTTTGGTATCTTTTAACCGGTGTTTTGTATATTTCATGCGCTTCGGTATCTTTTAACCAATACTGGGTCTATTTTACCCCCTACATCTACCATATAATCATAACAACAAGAATCATAGAGAGAACAAGCATATACAGGTATAACAGAGAATTTTCACGAAGACAATCATCATCCTACAAACATAATCTAGTGGGCTAGCATTGGTACCTTCGACCCACGAGTATAGTGAAGGAAGCTCACCTTAGTTTGTAGAAAATCCAACAGATGCTCGAGCTACTAGACCGGAAAATCCCCGCGCTCACCAATTAAATACAATCGTGATCAATAATCAGGTCATAACCATAATTATGACTTAATTCACTAATCCTGGTTCCTGAGGTAAAAGACTATTTTACCGTTCCCCTTAACTGGCCCAAAGACCAAGGCCCAAACTCAGTGGCAATAAAAGCCCAATAACCGGTCCTAATCCAAAAAACACCCAAAGCCCAATGTAGACCCAATTCCATAAAGCCCCAACCAAAAGCCTAAAAGGTCAACTATCCATCATCACGTCGTGACCAACCCTTGGTCACATTGTGAGATCTCACTCGGTCTGATTCTAACTCATCATGAATCACCCTAGCCAACTCAATCAAGAAAAGTGAACACATCAGACCTCACAGCGCGAGAGCCACCTCCCATGTCATGAGCTTCAAAAATCTTACCAGATATAGGGTCATTCAACCCTCACGTTGTGACCCCATGTCTCATGTCGTCAGATCTGTCTAAAGCCAAACGTTCAACTTTTAAGTCCTTAATCCATTAAGCCTTGAACTCTAACTTTCCATAATGTCTTATGACTCCATAATGCACTATAAAGTCAATACTTTTAAGACATATGTGTCCAATACATGTCTAGATCTCATTTGGGTCAAAAGTTGAAGAAAAGACATCTAATTTTCATGCAAGGTTTCAAAAAAACCAACCATTCACTATATATGAGCTCCATATTACACTTAAGAGACTAATAAATCATATAGTTGCCAACTTTATGGTTTCCATTCATCAAACTTGCACAATCAGGAGGAAAAGTGGGAAAAAATCTAGATATAGCCTCATTGAACAATAAAGGAGGAATCTTTAATACTTATAATGATCCAGAAACAATGCAAGATGGTGATGGTGAAGATTCCTTGCAAACCTCAACTCATGATCACCTTCTTCCTCTTCTTTTCTCCTTCTTCCAAACCAAGAAAAGCTCAACAATGGTCCAAGATCAAGCAAGGATGGAGACTAGGGTTTTTCTGAGATGAAAGAGGGTTTGGAGATGATAAGAAACCCTAGAATGAGTTAAGAAATGCTTCAGTACAAAGGAAACCGTAAAATAATCATATGCTTGGGCTGCATCGGCTCTCACGTCTTAAGATCAGTATTGGACAAAGGTTTTTATGCAACCCATCTCACGTCGTGTGGCTTCTTTTCTTCAAAAATCAAACCTTTTAACTCCTCGAAACGATAATCCGATTCATTCGGAAGGCGAGTGTTACCATATATATATATATATATATATATATATATATATATATATATATATATATATATGTATATATGTATATATATAACGCAAAACATATAATCATATGTGTACATGCATCCCTAAATATTTTGATCTATGTTTTCTCTAATTGAACATACAATATGAAAAACAATGTAGAAATGCTAGAACACTAATATATAATCAAAATACATAATTAGGGTTAAAAAAACATATCATATATCAATAACAATGCAAATCCTTAGTGTTGTCGAGACTTCGAGAACAAGTGTCACTATTATCACGCCTCTAGTGGTTCACACCCAACACTAGCAATGGAAAAATATTGTGGAGGAGGAAGGAGACTTCAAATTTTCAGCTGGATCTCTTAGGAAAAAGTGACCAAATATTGCAGGGTTGTGTCCTTATTTTTAGTGTAGATAAGAAACCCTAGATAATTCAGTCCCTACACTTTTAATTAGTTCTTTTAATCCCAAAATTAATTCTAATTAATTTATGATTAAATATTACTATTTCTAATTAATATATTATTCTCATAATATATTAACAAATTGTTTATTTTAATTTATTAATCAAATAATAAATCAACCTTTTTCTCCAAAATCATCTTTCCTAATTGCTAGTCTTGAGGGAAACCCAAAAGGATTATGCTACTATCAATTCAAGTATATACCAATTATAGTTATGGGCTTAGACACCTAATCCAATAGTCTCTTACTTGGATAATTCTAATAACAATAACTGCCAGTATATTCTTCTAAACTGATTAGCAAATTCTAGCTCTTAAAGTTGTTGTCGAACTATGACCTTGTCAGTTACGTGTCCTAAGATAAGTGATCAGATAATCCTTCATTCTACAAGATATCATACAGATATGAGACATTGAGCATAATAAATCTCATTGACGAAAACTTTTTTTCCCGACTTCTGATTTTTAATGACAACGAACTAGTAATCGAACACATCAATTTAGTCCTGGTCGGGCCGGACACTATAAGTCAACACAAAATCATTGGGGGCACAAATATATCGCTTTTCCCCTAAGGAAAAAAAGGAATAGACAAGCTTTGACTTATATGCTTGCACTATTTACTCATAAAATTATGAACAACAATACATTTTATAACATCAAGTTATTGATGCGTTTACGTATTATCAATGCACAACCAACTCGTAAACAACAACTTATATATCTTCGTTTAAAGATTATAAGATATTATCGTCTCATAATTACTCGTGATAAATTCCATGAAGAAATTCTTTTAGCATGGGTTAATCTAATACTTAAATTCTCATCTCAAAGTACTCATGAATATTACGGCAATACCACTGTTATGCCTAAAACTCTTTAGACAATCCATAATCGATTCATGATAGTCTTAATTCACTACTTACTTCTAAAAGTATGATCTACTGTGGATATTAGAATAATCTAGTTATTCGGGAAGTAAAACAAAGTGAAACACAATAATAAATAATTGACAAAAGATAGTAGACAATACTCATAAATAATTCTCCATTACTTAATCATCAAGAGTCATTTACATTTATTTTGTTACAAGTTTCTAAACAACTATCTAACTACTAAAACTAATATCATCATTCAGAGCAATGCTCCTAGTATGTTGAACGTGCTTAATCCTACTCAGACCCATTGTAAGGAGATTTGTTGGATTCTCTTCGGACAATACCCTCTTCACGATGAGGTGACCTTCTTATACTCTATGTCTATTGAAATGGTACATTCTGTCGATATTCCTTGATCTGTAATGATCTTTTGGTTCCTTTGCTAAGGAAACTGCCCCTTCATTATCACAAAAATTTCCATTGACTCTTTGATTGCTAGAACAGCTCCAAGATCTCTAATGAACCAAATATCCTCATTTGATGTTTCACTTGATTCTATGTACTCTGATTCAAAGGTAGAATCAACCACTGTCTCCTATTTGGAACTTTTCCAGGTTACCACTCCTTCATTCAAGGTAAACACCCAACCAGATTGAGAACGGAAGTTGTCTCTTTCTGTTTGAAAGTTGGCATCACTATACCCGGTTACTCTTAAGTTGTCACTACCACGAAGCACAATGACCCAATCCTTGGTTCTTCGAAGATACTTAAGAATATTCTTGACCACTATCTAATAAGCTCTACCTGGATTCCCCTGATAACGACTATCCATGCTCAAAGAAAAAGACGCATCAAGGTGAGTACATGCCATATATACATGATAAATCCAACAGCGGAAGCATATGGAACTCTACTCATTTCTGATATCTCTGCACCGGTACTCAGACTCTATGTATTACTTAGTTTTGTATTATTATGTATTGGTAGTTCTCCCATCTTGGAATTTTCCATACTAAAATGTTTTGGTACCTTATCCAAGTATGAACTTTGACTAAGTCCAATTAGCCTTTTACTCCTGTCTCTCAAAATCCTTCTCCTTAGAATATAAGCAGTCTCTCCTAGATCCTTCATAGCAAAACACTTTCCAAGACAAGACTTAACTTCTTGCAAATTGGAATTTCATTTCCTATAAGAAGTATGTCATCAGCATACAAAACCAGCTCGGTTACTACACTCCCACTAGCTTTGACATATACACAAGATTCATCTTCACTTCTAAAGAAACCAAAATCTTTAACTCTCTTGTAAAAGAAAAGATTCCATCTACGAGAGGCTTGTTTCAATCCATAGATTGATTTCTCAAGCTTACACACTCTATTGGGATATTTTACATCCATAAAACCCTCTGGATGACTCATGTAAACATCCTCAACCAACTTCCCATTAAGGAAAGAAGTTTTGACATCCATCTTCCAAATTTCGTAGTTACGAAATGAAGCTACGACTAGCATTAATCTAATAGATTTAATCTTAGCTACTAGTGAGAAAGTCTCGTTATAGTCAACCATAAGGTTTGATTAAAGCCTTTCACAACCAGTCTTTCCTTGAAAGTGTGTACCTTTCCATCCATGTCAGTCTTCTTCTTGAAGATCTATTTGCACCTTATTATCTTATGACCTAATACATTGTCAACCAAATTGCAAAATTTATTGCCATACACGGACTTGATCTCGTTGTCCAGTGCCTCTTTCCACTTAACTAACTTAGGGGCTGCCATGGTTTCCTTGTAGTCAGCTGGTTCATCCAAATTTACCAGTGTACTATCACTAATAAACATATCACCATCTATAGTAATATGGAAACCATACAACCCTGCTTTTATTATAACTCTAGTGGAATGCCTAAGAGGTAATGACTCGTCAATTGGTTCAACTAGAATTTCTTCCTCAGGTTGACCCCTAGTATTATCAGAAGTTGTTTCATTGTTTTACTCTTGAATTTCGTCAAGATCAATTGTACTCCCACTGTCTTCTTTGCATATCAGCCTTCTCTCGCAAAAGATTCCCCTTCGTGTTATGAAGACCATGTTCTCATTAGGTCTATAGAACAAATATCCAAAGGACTTCTGTGGGTAACCGATGAAAATACATCTCTCACTTTGAGGTTCAATCTTGTCGTGAGTCTCTCGTCTAACGGAATCTTCACAACCCCAAAACTTGATATGTGCTAATGAGGGAACCTTCCCTATCCACATCTCATGAGGTGTTTTGGCAACCTTCATAGTTGGGTCAAGAATAAGAATGTGGGCACCAGTCTCTAAGGCATACCCCTAGAAAGAGACTAGAAGAGAAGTTTGACTCATCATGGAACGAACCATGTCCAACTAGGTTTGATTACATCTCTTAGCCACACCATTAAGTTATGGTGTTCTAGGAGGAGCCAGTTTTTAAACTATTTCACATTCCTTGAGGTGGTTGTAGAGCTCGATACTAAGATACTCATCGCCTATGTTGGATCTAAGAATCTTTATCTTCCTGCACAATTGATTCTCGACTTCTTGTTTAAACTCTTGTAACTTTTCAAAGGTTTTTGACTTATGCTTGATTAAGTGTGTGTGTGTATGTGTGTGTGTGTGTATATATATATATATATATAGCCATATCTGCTATAATCATTAGTAAAAGTCACATAGAATCGATTTACATCCCTTGTGGTAGATCTGAAGGGTCCACACACATTTGTGTGTATGAGATCCCATAATCCTTCACCTCTTTCAAAAGAACCAGTGAAAGGTGATTTTTTTCATTCTACCTAGCAAAAAAGACTCGCATGTATCATCTGACCTTAAGTCAAATGATTCCAACACTCCATGTTTTGGAGTTGAGCCATTCGTTTCTTGTTAACATTTCCAAGACAATAATGCCACAAGCATGCTTTGTCTATACCATTAGATGAATTAATATGAAAAACATTATTTCCTAAATTGTCTACAATCATCACAATTTCATACACACCATCACAAGATAAAGCTTTAAAAATAAACCACACTATTTTTGTAAGAAGAAATAGAACCATTTTTGTCATCAAAAGAATATCAAAAATCTTGTTTAAATAGAGCATGAAATGAAATGATGTTTCATGTCATCTCTAATGAGTAGCAACAATTCAGTAAATCTAACCCTAACCCACTACTAAGCGCTACACTATAAACCCCAATCTTGGTAACAGGTGAAGACCGCCTATTGCCTACGATCAAGTTCATCCTTCCATGCTCCACATACTCACTTCTTCTTACCCCCTACAAATCAGAACAAATGTGAAACCCACATCCTGTATCAAGGATCCAAGAATGAGAATATGACAAGTTATTAGATAAAATAATGTGAATACATGCTGAGGCTGGCTTCACATTTCCAACCTTGATATCTTGCAAGTATTTCGAACAGCTTCGTTTCCAATGCCCCTTATCATTGCAGTAAAAGCAAGTGGCCTCCTTTAGGTCAGAAACATAGGGAGCATCAAAACTAGACTAACCCAGCTTAGAACTTCCCCTTCTAGTTCAGATTGAAAGGACCTTTCCTCTTTTTCCCCTTCCCTTGACCAGTGGCCAAAATAGGAGCAGCAGCAGAAGCAGAGGCAACACCTTTTCCCTTCATTCCTGCTTCAGCTGTTCGCATAAGGTTGTGCAATTGTGACAAAGTAGTTTTGTTGTTGATAAAATGATATTTCAATATGAACTTATCATAACAACTTGGCAGAGAGTTCAAAAATATTTCGATTGCCAACTCTTTATCAAAACTCACATTTAGTTTGATGAGCATATCCATGTATCTTTGCATTCTTAAAATGTGGTTGCTTATAGACTCAACATCTTTCATTTTGCATGTCGTGAGGGATTTTACCACCTCGTAATTCTCTTGAAGAGCTCGCTCATGGTACTTTTCCATAAGGTCCTTGTTGATCTCGTACGGCTAGTAATCCTCATAGTTCCTCTACAATTCTAGAGTCATTGTGGCCACCATGATGCAAGCAACTTTTGTGGCATCTATGTAGTGTTTCTCGTAGGTAGCCATTTCCTCAGGAGTGGCCTTCATTTCATCAATTTTATCAAGTGGTTTCTTGAGTAGATACTCCTTATCCTCAAAACGAAGTGTCATTTTTATGTTGTGCATCCAGTCATTGTAGTTGGAACCATCCAATTGCACCGTTGTGCATATGTTCAACAGAGAGAATTTGTTGTTGGAGGAGGAGGAGGAACCAAAAGCATCTATTGGAGTAGACATCTATAAAGAGAAGAAAGATAGTTTTAGTTAGATAGAATAATCCTCAATATAACACCCACATGAAATATCAAGGCTGGGATCCAACTAAATAATTCATAGCTTAGAAAATGGATGTTGTAATCTAATTGTAATTATATAAAGGTAGGTAAATCATGATTTACCAATTTCACCATTGAAAAATAAAATTTTAACAAATTTATATTTAAATAAAATTCCTAGATTACTTGAGACTCATTTAGCTTTTGAATGACATGTTTAATCTTGATTATGATCTTCCATTTTTTATTGGGATACCAAGGATCACAAACAAGATGTGAATAACCATGCAAATTGACTTGGTATTCTCGATGTCATTTACCATCTCATATTAATGTGCCAGTTAACCACACGCATTCCATTAATCAATGATAATTTTCTAGACACCCATTGCCACTCTCTATTCGTCCCTATTAGTGTGTCGGTTAACCACACTCGCTTCACTAACGAGTCCTAAAGTGCAATGTGTAATTTCATGGGTTAGCATACAAGTTCACATTTTTCCTAAAGTAACCAAGATTGAGAATTTTATAAAAAAAATATGTTTAGTTATACTTATTAATGAGGATTAGGTTGTCCTTTCGAACTCGTTCAGATAATGACCCTCCACTAATCAAGGAAGCGGTGGGTGAGAGTGGGCACACATTCAATCACCATTGTATAGGAAATTTCCTTATAACCCCCTTATAGATCGGCTTCGTGAATGAGGCGTACTAACGATTCGACTTATTTGTCTTATATATATATATATATATATATATATATATATATATATATATATATATATATGTGTGTGTGTGTGTGTGTGTGTGCGCATGTTTGTGTATGTACATATTAGACCTTTAATGTTATATCTAATATAAGGGTGTAGCTTTTAAATTTTTCAAAAATACTAAGGTTATATTTTAAAATTTCAAAATTAATATCCAATTAATTAAAGTAAAAATAAAACCAATCATGAATTCAAGATAACGATATCAAATTACATATTTAACATATTTATTTTTATACAATTAAAAAAAATTATTAAAGGTAATTATCCCGATCAATACATGATATATTTTAAAACTGAAATTTGTGGATCTGACAGTCCAACACGCCGTTGTAAACAATCACCATGTCGTGTTAGGACAAATTTGCATGCCAACACTCCATGTTGGAAGAACACCACGGCGTGTTTGCGGTACAAAATGATGATTTTGTTTACTCCTTCTTGTTCAAGTTCAACCATTTTATCAATTCAATAGAAAACTAATCCTACGCTTTGATACCACTGATGGGAATTATGCAAAACATATAATCCTATGTGTGTATGCAACCCTAAATATTTTGATCTATGTTTTCTCTAATTGAACATACAATATGGACAACAATGTAGAAACCCTAAAACACTAGTATATAATCAAAATACGTAGTTAGGGTTACAAAACATACCTTTGATTATTGTATAGAAATAACAATGCAAATCCTTAGAGTTGTCGAGACTTTGAGAACAAGTGTCACAATTGTTACGCCTCTACTGGTTCACACCCAAAACTAGTAATGGAAGAATATTATGGAGGAGGGAAGCATCAAATTTTTTGTTGGATCTCTTGGGAACAAGTGGCCAAAAATTGTAGGGTTTTGTCCCAATTGATAGTGCAGATAAGAAACCCTAGATAAGCCCAAGTCCAAGATTATCTTAAACCGAGTAATTAACCACTTTCCTGATTATCCATTAGAGACTATTCTAGAAACCCTAAGGCACAAGCAAAACTGTCCATAGCCTATAGAGGGTTCTAGATTACCTCTTGCTTAACTATCGAACAATTATAATTTAGTCCCTCCACTTTTAATTACTTCTTTTAATCCTAAAATTAATTCTGATTAATTTCGGATTAAGTATTAATTAAATATTACGATTTCTAATTAATATATTATTCTCATAATATATTAAAAAATTATTTATTTCAATTTATTAATCAAATAATAAATCAACCTCTTTCTCCAAAATCATCCTTCTTAGTTGCTAGTCTTAAGAGCAACCCAAAAGGACTATGCTACTATCAACTCAAGTATATACCATTTACCATTTATAGTTATGGGTTTAGACACCTAATCCAACAATATAAATATAAATATAAATATAAATATATATATATATATATATATATATATATATATATATATATATATATAAATATATTCATTATCATAAAAAAGGAAAGTGTTTTCACAGAAAACAAACATCTCGTGAAACAAAGAATACTTGGTTTTCAAGATCATAAAGTTTCCAACCATTTTTTGCCAAAAGGATACCCAACAAAAACACACTTACGATAGTGACTATCAAACTTCTCTCCTTTTGACTTTTGGTTATGAGTAAAGAATAAGGACCCAAAAACACAAATTGCATCATATTACAGGAAGTAACCAAACAATTTTTCATAAGGAGTCTTGTAGTCAACAACACTAGAAGGTGTCCTATTAATCAAATGAGCTGCTGCTAACATGCAATTTCCCCAAAAATATATTGGTAAGTTTTCTTGAAATCTTAATACCCGATCAACATTAATGTCGATGTTTTTTGCTCTACCTTCCAATTTTGATATGGAATGCTAACATACGAGGTTTGAAATAAGATGTTAGAAGTAGAGAAGTAATCAAGTAAGCAGTCAAACTCAGTTTCGTTATTGCTTCGGATAATATTAATATTTTGTAAAAAATTGACGTTTAACCATGGAAACAAAATTCATGAACATACGAAAAACCTCGGTTTTATTAACCATTAGGTAAACCCAAACAACACGTGAGAAATCATCCATAATGGTCAAAAAATATTTAGCACCACAAGAGGTCATGTGTCTGTAAGCACCCCATAAATCTATATGAATTAATTAAAAAATTTGAGTATTAGTATGTTCACTTACCGGAAAAGAGTCTCTATGATGTTTCGCCCTAAAACAAATCTCATATGATTTATTTAAATAATCTTTACTACTACTAGTCAAAGGTAGGTATTTTACTACTTTCTCGGAAGGATGCCTTATTTTGTAATTCCATAGTGAAAAAGAAGAATCATCTTTATTTACTTTGACTACTTTAACTGAACTTGGTTCCTTGAAGTAGTACAGTCTGTCATGTCTACTTCCCATTCCAATCAATCCCTTCATTTGGTTCTATATAGCACACATTGAGGAAATAAATATGACAATACTATTGAGATCATGACAAAGTTGGGTTACAAAAATGAAGTTGCAATTAAACTAAGGAAAATAAAGAACATGAATAAGGGCGATGTCATCTATTAGTTTAACATATCCTTCATGTTTTTCTACAACTTTCTTGCCATTAGGAAAACCGACTATGCACCAAGCATTTCTAACATTGGACATGATATTGAGATTTCTGCTTACATGGTTTGACGCGCTGATATTAATGGTCCATAATTGTCCATGGAACTTCCCACACAAATAAATTTTATGTTTTTGAGCACACAAGTAAAGTTCATGAAACTTACCAAACAAACGCTTATTCGAGAATGTCATATTACAAAACACACTTGCATGAGCCTTTTATTGTTCAACAGACGTCTATGTAGATGAAGGCGCTTCAGAATTAGGTCCAAAACTTGTATTTTCAGAGACAACCAAATTTGATAGAGCTCCACTTCCTCCATGGACTTTTCCATGTCCAATTCATATGAGAAAGCTATGGTTGTCTGAAGTTGAGGTGAAAGTATGTTGTTGTTTTGATAAAGTTAATGAAAATCAAAGTTAAACATTCAAATTGTGGCTAACATGGTTGTAACACCTGGTTCAATATACTTTTCATTTTGGCCTTTAGTGTGTAAATAATTTTCAAATTTGGTCCCAAGGGGTGTAAAGTAAAACTTTGAGGGGGGGGGGGGGCGTATGTACGCTAGGCGTACTTCTAGTATGATGGGCGTACGTCGTCCAATGACAAACCCTAACTTTTAGGGTTTGGACCCTCTTTAAGCATCATTATGTCCCATGATCCCCTTATTTATCGGCCTCCTTTACCCTTTTAGCCTCTATTTTAAACCCTAACCCATCCAGAGAAGATTTGACCTCTTTTTGTGTGTTTTAGTGTGTGTTGGTGAACATTGAGGTAGAACAAGCTTGAAGAAGGAGCTTTGATCAAGGGAGAGCTTGTGGATCCAGATTCCACTCATCATTTTTAGCTTCATTATTGTATAAATCATGGAACTTGCTTATTGTATGCTTAGATCTAGTTCTATGGAGTTTTGTTTACTTTTTGGTCCCATAAATGAGATCTTATGGGATTCTTCCACTTCAAAAGTTAGGAGTTGATTCTCTTGATGTTTCTAAGGTCCCTAGTCCATAAAGTTAGCATCTTGATGGTTGAGGACTAGCCAGGCATATGTTTATGTCCATTTGGTGAAAGTAGGATGCTAAATCTAGGGTTTGAGTTCATTTGAGCCATGTAAAGGTCCAAGTTATTAAATTTATGGATTAAGACGTTCCCCAAGGCTTGGATCTGAAGTTTGGATGTCTGGTTGTAAGCATTAGGTGCTTAATGGGTGCATATATTGGGCGTATGCATTCGAGTCCCCGATCAGGCAAGTCAGCTAATACGTCGGCCGTACTTCTGGTATGCATAGCATACTAGGCCTGTTCATAGGTTTTGTGATTTGGGAAATATTAGATAATTAGGGTTTTGGGCATTATTGGGCTACTAGCCTTTCTGAATTTGGGCCATTGTTAGGCTTTGGGACTTTTTGGATTTGGGCTCATATTGGGCGTTGGGTGTCCTTTAAAAATTGGGCCACTATTGGGCTATTAGTGCCATTGAGTTTGGGCCTCGGTTATTCGGCCAAGTGAGGAAAGGTAAAAGGTCTTTTACCCTAGGTTTTGGACAAATGAAATAGATTCCTGGTTATGGTTTATGACCCATTTATTAATTAGGTTTTTATTTGGTTGGTTAGTGTGGGGATTTTCTGGTTCAACCGCCCTAGCATCTATTTGACTGATAGGAGACTGAGGTAAATTTGCTCACTATACTGTACGACACTAGGGATTGTATGTGCGTTTGGTCTTTGTGACTCTTGTTGTATGTGTTGTATGCATGTGTGCCTATTTACTATATGTATGTGGGGTGAAATAGACCCAGGGGAAAATACACTCGTTACAAACTTGTACTGACATATGAGTTGAAATAGACTTGGGGGTGAAATAGACCCTACACAGCCTTGAGCTGGTGTAGGAGTTGAAATAGTCTCGGGGGTGTAAAAGACCTGGAACAGCCTTGAGCTGGCATCTGTGTATGTCTTGCGGTATTTTGGGGAATTCACTAAGCTTCGAGCTTATGCACTTTAGTTTATGTTTCAGGTACTTCCCGATCGAATGGGAAGAGCTCTTTATGACCGTATCACACACACGATGACTTTTCACTTATTTGAATCTGAAGTGTTTTTGGTGATTATGAATAAATTATGATTTCCCCTTTGGTTTTGATAAACACGTTTTATTGATGTTTTATTTAATATGAAAAAAATGTTTTTAATTTTGGGACATTACAAGTTGGTATCAAAGCCTTGTTTTAAGGGATTTGGGCATACTCTCGGGTATGTCTAAACTCAAGTTGAGGGTTTGGTAGATTTTTCATAAAAAAAATATTTATTAAAAAGAGTTTTTCTGATAAAAAAAACAGGTGCGGTGCATGCAATCAACCAAGCTCAAGTAACTATTCCCAAAATACCCATACATATTTGTGTTATGCTTTGAATTGAGAATTTGTTAATCGCATGCTAGATTAGGGATAAGGATTTTCTTAGGATTGTATCATAGAATTCTAAGAGATATGCTTTTATATGCCTACTATATGAGCTTGTAGACTTGCCTGCTAGTACTGATCAGTCAATGATAGGATGGCCTGTTTAGGTTAGGACTTGATTTCGATTACTCAATGCTCGAATGCTGCTTGCTTTGTGCTTTTAGAAGTTTTCATTAACATCAACTAACTAGTAAGCGAATACACAAAATTACATATTACTGATATTAGATAATTTTAGAAGGTTAGGTTTGACTCTAATGCACAGATCTTGTTTGAGTCCAACCATTGTAGTGTGAGACCTTTCATTCGAAGAATTATCTGGTGTCGATGGTATGTAATTGTATTTGTAAGCTAGTTAGAGGGTGTTAAGGAAGTTCTTCTATAGTTGATGGTGGAGGGTGGTATGGTGGTAGCCCTAGGAAAATCGAGGAGGTGATTCGGTGCTAGGAGCCTTTTTTGATGAGGGTTGTTTGGATTTATAGGGAAGTAACATCAGGGAGTCGGTGTAATTATTGAGGAAAGTACGTATATGTGTGGAAGGTAGTATAGGCTCGTACTATCGGTATCTAATGATCCATACTCGAGCCAAGGATAGTCACGAAGATGCCAGGAAGCTTTTAGACTATAGGATTATTCAAGTATGTGTTGATGGTTTATATGGTTTATTTTTAGTATGGTGATTACTAGAGGAGGCTCTGTTAATGGCTCTGGTGTCGATGATGGTTCAGGTTCAGGCTCTGGAGCCAAGTTGATGGATGATCAGATGCGGGAGTTCATTTCTTCTGATATTACCTGTAGTATTAATGAGCAGACTTTTGTGATCCTTGGTATGGTCAAGGAGGGTATCTTGGAGATTTTTGATTAGTGATTAGAATCTTTTCGTTCTAAGATGGTGGTGATGATAGGAGCTCACACTTTTACTTTCTGAGAGTTTTGGGCATGCGAGGCTCTAGAGTTCTTCAAGAAGAAGGACCCAATTGCGAGCATGCATTGGTTAGAGAATGTCACTAACGCCTTCCAGACTAGCTATTGCCCTGAGGGGGCAAAGGGAAGACTTACTTCTTGTCTTCTGAAAGACACAGCTCGAGATTAGTAAGAGGAGGTTGGGCACACCTTAGGAGGCGAGGTGGTTGATTCGATGACTTGGGAAGATTTCTTGATGACTTTCGGGCTGATTTTTCACCTGTGATTAAGGTCCAGAAGTTGGCAAGGGAGTTTTAAGACCTTCTCTAGACTACTAAGATGGCGGCAGAGATCACCACTATGTTTAGTGAGAGGGTGTTTCTTGTTTTGCAGTATGTAGCAGACAAAGAGATGAAAAAGGCGAGGTATCAAGATATGTTGATGAGCAACATCAGGCAGTTTGTGATTATATATAGTTGTAGGGGCATTAGAGGATATGGTAGCGAGATCCAGAGAGAGGGAGACTGATTTAGAGATGGAGAAGAAGAGGAAGCCCGATCAGGTTCAGGGTTTTGAGGGTTCGAGAAAGAGGACCAAGAAATTTGATTCGATATTAAAGGGCTCACAGGGTCGGGGTCATTGTGGCAAGTGCGACAATTCACACGATGGAGCATGGAGGGGAGGTGGTTCAGGTTGCTACAAGTGTGCAAGATTGACCACTTTAGGTGGGATTGCACAGCCACCACCCAGGGATTGAGTCTGATTTTCTTCCATTGTAATAATATGGGCCATAAAAAGGAAGATTGTTCGAGTTTAGCAGCGGCATGACCAGTTGTAGCACCAATCCAGTGACCTTACGGATTATGGTGGCCATCAGGGCAAGGTGGAAGCGCATGTTTTAAGGAGTAGGTCATTTCAACAGATAGCCAAGGAGGCTCATGCATCAACTAATATAGTCACATGTATGTATCATCTCCCTATCTCTTTATTTATGTTGGTTTTCCTGCTTATATCTGTGTGTTTTGTTTTTAGGATAGTTACTTGTGAACAATATCTCTGCTTTGGTTTTTTTATTTGGAGCTACCCAATCCTTTGTTTGTCTTGCTCAACAAGATGTTTTTTTTGATACTCCAGGGGAGTTGGATTGTCCATTAGAGGTTGAGATTACTAATGATTGTTCAGTGCGGGTATAGAGGGTTCATCGGGGTTCTAACACCCTGTTTTTCATTTAATTATTTAATGAAGGAATATAAAGTATAATCATAATAAAAAAAAATAGAGAAAAGACTCAATTAGCGTTTTAACTAAGTAAAAGGTAGTATATATAAGGAGATTAATTATTAAAAGAAAAACATTGATTTATCATTTTATAAAACATATTATTAAGAAATAATAATACTAAGTAATAAATAATAATAATAATAATAATAATAATAATAATAATAATAATAATAATAATAATAATAATAATAATAACAATAGGAATAGGAATAATTGGATAATTTATATGTCCAAGGACTATAGTGCAATTCCAAAAACATTATATTATAAAAAGAACCAAATTTAGGGTACTTTTTGTCACCATGTCAACTTCGCAGGACCAAAGAAGTAAAATTTAGAATCTTTGACATTTTGTCCCCTTCATCAGATGCAATATTTGCATGGTGCCTTTTCTGCCTTCTTTTGGATTCATGCGTTGTTTCTTTCTTATAAGTCCTAGCTAGCTATAGAATTTTGGGTGTAGGTGTGTGCTCCTGGTTGTGGCGTAAGAGAGAGAGAGAGAGAGAGAGAGAGAGAGAGAGAGAAAGGAAGAAAGAAAGAAAGAAAGAAAGAAAGAAAGAAAGAGAGAAAGAGAGAGAGAGAGAGAGAGAGAGAGAGAGAGAGAGAGATTGAAATGTAGAAGGTGATAGGTGGTGATCCAAGGAGAGCTATCAGCCCTATTTTCTGGCGACACAACTGAAGAAGGCAAGTAGTATGTGGGTGGCTATTGTTGCTTTTCTTTCTGACAACTAATAGGGGCTAATTGGAAGCAATAGCCTATGTTCGTTTCCAGTTTCAATTCAATGGTGGAGCCATCATTAATTTGGGTTTGTATTGCATCATTCCTTGGAGACCTCCGTTGCAACTCTAGTAACCGCCCGACAAACCTATGAATAAGAGTTTGGTAGAGAAAGGGATATAGAAGAGAAATAAGCCAATAGACTAGCTTGAGAACTTATCTCTTCCGATGGCATTGTGTTTGTAGTTTTGATAGCAACAAGATCTCCATTGTGTGAGTTTTAGTCTTGGTTGGAGATTACTCTAGTTTTCGGAGGTAGTGGTGCGCTACCAGATGAAGTGACGTCGTTAGTGAGGGGGGTTATCGTCGAAGGTTATGCCTAATTGTCTGCTGCAAAGGTACCTTCCTTAAGGTAAAAGTATTGGACTTGCTAGGTTCATGTGGATATTATACTTTTTGGATTTTCAAATAGACTCAACTCTCTAAATATAAAGATTGTGGGCTAATATATTTTCACGAACTCCATTTCATGAGTTTTAAATTTAAATGGGATGATTTTATGTCATGCGGGCTCATGGCTTGTAAGTTCGGTCTATCGAGTTATGAATTAAATCTAAAAGGCATTAAAAGTGTTTGAATATGTGAAATCCCATTTTGATGAAATATAAAAACAATAGTTGTTAGTTTATATAATTAAATTGCTCACTAAGTGGTAAGGTCTGTTGGAAAATATTTGTATGTGATTGTCACTTGAAATAAGTTGAGTCTATGTCTATATCTCTCTAACAAACATTATCAGAATGTTCCAGGTTGGAAGGATCCTTAAGATTCAACAAGTATTTGAAGAATCAAATGTTAGAGCACTTGAAGTGGTCATGGAGCACTTGTTGTTGACATGGAGCACTTGTTGTTGGCATGGAGCACTTGCAGTTGACATGGAGCACTTGATGAACATTGATCACTTTCAACTTACATGGAGCACCTACTAAAAACAAGTTGGATCATCATGATCTTAGATGGTACATATAGATCATATGTGGAGTATCAAGACATTAATGGCTCAACATGAATGCTTATGGCTCATCAGAAACATTGTTGGCTCATCCACAACTATATGGCTCAACAAGAGGATGATGGATCAACATGAATACTTTGTAGCTCAACTTAAGTGAATGGATCAACATGATCACATTGATGGCACAATAATATTGCACAGGGCATATCATGGCACGTCCAAGTACTCAATGGCACATACAATTCGTCCATGGTCTATCATGAACACGTAGTTATACATCTTCAAGTTGAAGACACATTCCAACATTCAAGAAACAACTCAACTTGATCAACGACACTTCTGGAAGTTGATAACATCTTAGAAGACAATTGAGCAACATGGTGCTCATGTTGCTCATCACATTTTTAATGTTAATCAAGAAGGCTCAAGAAATATGAAGACTCATAACTTAGATGGAACCCTAATGGAATACTAATGGAATTGGAATAATCCATCCATGCTCTGTTAAGTAGAACAAAGGTGTCACCTGATGACTAAGTCATGATGATGTGTCAACACCTGATTGGTCAAGCCATGTCATGGGATTTTCCAAAGCCTATAAATAATCTCCTTAAGATCCATTATAAAGTTGCTTAATTCTGATGATTTCTACTCAATTATAATCTTCTTGCTTCATTCCTGCTTATTCTGCACAATTCCTATATAGACTTGTTTTCAGAGAGCCACTTGAGAGTTTTAGTGTGCTTTACATTCAAACACTTGTAATTGAATCTTTATGAATATGAGACACTTTTGAATTATTGATCTTGAACATACAAAACGTTTTTAATTATTAACTTGGTATTCACACCTCTTTATTTTCCACATTACTTGCCACTTGATTATTCTAAAACTCTGTTTTAGTATTTTTCAACACTTAGACTCTTCTAGTATAGGTTTACTGAATTTTCTCATTTCATAACCGTTGATAATACAATTTAATGGATCATAACTTTCATTTTTGCTAATATATATAGGAATATTAGAATGATGTAATTTATTGGGAGATATCCATTCATTGATCAAGTATGTGATTAGTTCTAGGTAAATATAGTGATTGAAGTCATTAAATAAAATATAAATAGATATACTCCCTCTGTGCCAGAATTACTGTCCACAAACATAAAACACAGATTAAGGAAACATTAATTACCACTAACTTTATTAAATGAAATGGCAATTGTACCCTTCTATTGCATTTAACTCTATCCTTTTGTTGCATTTAATGACATGGTAGATGAGGGGTATTTTGGAAAAAAGAGATATTTGTAATTAGAAGTAGGCTATTATTTTGGGACAAACCAAAAAGGAAACATTGAATATTAATTTGGGACGGAGGGAGTAGTATTTAGCCTAAATAATTATAATTATGTTTGATCTTTAGGAGAATTCGACACATGGGGATAACGTCTAAGGTTGCGTCGTTTTCCAGACATGGAATTGCAACAAGGACTCATTGTTTAGATGACGCGCTATTTAGGTGAGTTTTCCTCACTGTACCTGTGGGTTGAAGGCACCAATTTCGGCACACTAGAATGTATATCCTAGTATATATGATGATTTTATGCTAGTTATATGATAGATTAGTATATTTGTATGATTATATGTATTTGTTGGATATGTGTTTATGTTTATCTGTTGTATATGTCGACATATTAAGGAGGGGTTGAGGTGGTCCTACTTGGTGCCGAAGGCCAATATACTTGGAGAGTGGTCCGGAGAGGCTGTAGGCCCTACGAGGCGGTCCAATCATGCCGAAGGCTCGGAGAGAGAGATCCAAATAGGATGTAGGCCCTACGAGGCGGTCCAGTTAGACTAAAAGCTGATATTTTCATGCTATTGTTTGTTATGTCGTGTGGTGGTGCTTTGGTGGAAGTCACTATGTAACGCCCTGTTCCGAATTGACTCCTAGTCTGAGGTTGTGACTCAGAGGTTTGTTATCATTAGGATTATGGCTTTCGAAAAGGTAATATCTTGGCCCATTTGGGTGTGAGTGATGCTTTAAAAGTGATCTAAATGTTCGGTTTGTGTTTTGGAGCCTAGGGGTGTTCGGTACAATATCAGTTTGGGATTTTGTGGAAATGGACTTTTGTTTAGAAGTTCTTAAGGAATTTATGAGTTGATAGAAGTGTAGGGCTTCTCGTCGCCTTTCTGTGGATATAAGTATCATTAGAATCGGGTTTATAACGAAGAAGTTATGGCCTTCAGAAGTTTCATGGTTTTCAGGCTTAGCCGAGTACATGGGGCGTACACAAAGAGTACGCGGGGCGTACTAGTGAAGAAGGTAGTATGTTGGGCATATTGACCAGGATGGTCGTGAATATTCTTCGGAGTACGATGGGCATACCAGAATTACGATGGGCGTACGCCAGTCAAATCAGAACCCTATTTTAGGGTCTTGGACCCTATTTAAGCACCTTATCTCAAAACCTAACCCTAATATATTCGGCCTCCACCCTCTATACCCTAGAAATCAACCCTTAGCCCTCATTTGAGTGATTTTGGAGCTTGGATGGCCATTAGAGGAGTATTTTGGTGTTTTTGAAGAAGAAGGTGTTTAGAGAAGAAGCAAGAGATTGAAGAGAGTTTGTAGATCCAGAGGTTTTACATCATTTCCAGCCTATTGAAGGTATAAAGTTCTCATCTTGGTGCTTTTACATCATAGATATAGGTTCTCATGGATATTGTCCCTTTTTGGTTTCAAGAATGGATT
Organism: Lactuca sativa; assembly: GCF_002870075.4. NCBI lineage: Eukaryota > Viridiplantae > Streptophyta > Magnoliopsida > Asterales > Asteraceae > Lactuca > Lactuca sativa. The sequence continues at coordinate 37,459,976 of NC_056631.2, read as the reverse complement.
TTTATGGTGCAAATTCGTTTCTGGACTTAGGGTGGGCACCCATGAAGCTATTTGAGTCCCTTGATGAGTAAAGTTGCAATCTTAAAGGCCCATTTGCATCCATGCAAGAGATCTAGACATTTCCATGAAGATAGTTGCTATTTTTACAAGTTTGATCTCATTAGTGGGGTGCAAGCCACCAAGTGATCAACTTTATGGGTTAAGAAGGGTTATTGGACTCAGATCTGTAGTTTTGACGAAGTGTCTTAAGGGTTTAAAAGGTTTGAAGAAAATGGCTTAACAGGAGATTACGCTAGGCGTACCCACCAGTATGCGCAGCGTACAAGCCATGCAAGTTGTATGTGCAGCGTACAGAAGAGTACGCTCAACGTACACTCGGATTTTGGTCTTTACGTTACTGGGCCTCGGTTTGGGCCAATCTTTGGGCTTAGCAGATGTTGGGTCGTGATGGGCCACCAGGAGACAGTTAAGGGCCAAGGACTAGTTTGGGCTTGGGTGGAAAGCCCATTTGAGGAGTTGGACCCAATTTAGAAAATTGGGCCATTGGAGGACTTTAATGGGCCTTAGTGAGTTTGGAAAGACTAGAAAGGATTGGGCCTCGGTCATGGTCCAATTTAGATCAAAGGGGGAAATAGTCATTTTACCCTTAGATGGATTCTCAGTTTTTGACTAAGTGTTTATTTTTTTCATAATAGTCGGGGAGTCGTTGGAGCAGCTGACAGAGATACCCTCACCCGAGTTTTCAGCATCCAGTTTGAGAGGTGAGTTTTCCTCCAGTAGGAACGGGTCTAAGGCACCAATGTCACCCTGTTTATGTAGTTGCAGAATGTCGGGGTTAGCCCGATGGAGTTTATATGTTTCCGGACTTCGGTCCGATGCCGGGGCGGTCCCGAGAAGTAGTTAAGTACGCTTGATGTCTTTATGATTCATGCGTGTTATATGTTTTGTGTTATGTGTTCTGGGGCAAGCCCGATATATGCTAGTTTATATGTTATATGTTATATGTTCTGAGCTTCAGTCCGATGTCGAGGAAATCCCGATGCAGATTATGTGATTATGTTATGTGTTTATGATATATGTTATGTTGTGTATGTGTCGGGGTAAGCCCGATGTCGGGGTGAGCTCGATGCCCGATGCGGTCGGATGTTGGGCAAGAGTCCAATGTCGGGTAAGATGATGTCGGTATTCGTCCCGGTGCAGTTTGGAGTAGTCCCAGAGCTATGTTATTTTTTTATATATTAAGTGTATGGTATGTGGTAGTTTGGGGGAGCTCACTAAACTTCGTGCTTACAGTTTCAGTTTTGGTTTCAGGTACTTCAGCTAGCAAAAGGGAAGGGTTCGGAATGATCGCATGACACACACCACATTTTTCTTACCCTGGGAGTTTACTCTGATATTTTATATGAGATTGTGATACGTTGACAGATTTTATGATATTTTGAGATACATGGTTTATGATTTTATACTATGGTGATGATGTTTATGTTTATTAAATGATTTTCGAAAACGAAATTTTTAGACCATATTTTTGGGATGTTTCAAGTTGGTATCAGAGCCTTGGTTTGAGGTATTCGGGCACACTCCCGGGTGTGTCTAAACTTAAATTAAGGACTTGGCATGAAAATTTTCAAAAGTAAAACCCTTTTTAAAAAGAAGTTTGAAAAGCGTTTGAAAAGAGAAAGAAAAGAACTTTGAAAATAGAAAAGGGTGTGGTGCATGCAATTAGCCGAGCTCAAGTAAGTACTCTCAAATTACCCATACAAGTTTATGTTATGTTATGTTATAAATATGAGAACTGCATGCTAGATTTGAGTTGAGGATCTACGAAGAGATGACTTATATGCCTATTGCATGTGCTTGTAGACTTGCATTCTAGTACCGATCAATCAGTGATAGGATAGCCTATTTAGGTTATGCCAGATTGTATGAGCCTTTGAATTGCATGTACAGATTCCTAATTAGAGGATAGAATGGTTAGATTGGAATATGATGGTTAGATTTTCCAATGTCTGAATGCTACTTGCTTTGTGCTTTATGGGACTCTGAGTGATGGGAGTTAGCCATTAGGTGAATACGTCAAGTCACATGTGATCAGGGTTGAATAATCTTAGAGTGCTGGATTTGGCCCTATTGCACAGCTCTCGTTTGAGTCTAACCGTTGTAGAGACAAGTTCTTTACTCGAAGGCTTATCTGAGCCCTGTCACATGTTATGGTATTCAGGTAGCGGCTAATTGGAATTATGAAGATACCTTCAGTATTTGAGGAATGGGTGCGGGTTAAAGGTTACCCTAGGGCAAGCCTAGGGTGAGAGTAGCAGAGAGAAATACCAATTTGAGGAAGTGACTTGGTGGAGTTGAGGCAATTCTTGAGGAAAGTACGGGTAGATGTGGAAGGTAGTATGGTCCCATAATACTGAAAGTATAGGATCCGTTCTCGATTCAAAAAGGGTTGAGATAAAACCAGGGAACTTGTAGTGAGTGTGTGAGATCCCTCAGTAGTGATGAGTATTCTGATGGTAGTTACGGTATGCATGCAGCATGGTGACACTTCAGGTGCAGGTGAGGGATCAGGCTCGGGTTCAGGAGCTGAGCAACTTGGAGAGCAGATGAGAGTTTATATTAGCAGATATTACACACCGTATATTGGACCAGACCCCTCTGATCTTTAGTACGGTCAACAAAGGGTTTTTGTAGCTTTTGAATAGCCGCCTCAAGGCCTTTCGGGCCGATATTGCTACGGAGAAGTTACCCGACATTATTTAGTGTGTTATTGATAAGGTAACTGATAGGTTTCAGGGTCAGATAACGACTATTCAGGCGGTTGATGGGGTAGTCTGGGTAACTCCGGAACAAGATTTTGGTTTGGATGTGTAGTTAGGGAAGAGGAAGCAGACTTCTAGTCAGGCTCAACGATCTGAGAAGTCGAACACTGCTATGGCCATCATAAGAGACCTAAGTGGTCGTGGAGGGTGTGCAAGGGATGAAGGGACACATGAGAATGTTCGCATTAGGTCTAAGTGCAGCAAGTGCGAGTGGAAGGGTCACAATCGTCGGGAATGCACATTGGAGGTAGAGTTGTGCCATCGTTGTCATCAGCCCGGACATATCAAGGGAAGCTGCCCTGGTGTAGTGGTTAAGGCAGCTCAGGTTTCATCACAGATACTTCGGCAGAGAGAGGTAGTTCTAGTTCCAACGGCCATGGTTCCGCAGGATGTCAAGATCGAGTCGCAATAGATCACTGGTATGTATTTCAAATTCAGCTTCTGTTTATGATTGTTATGATACTTCATTGGTGTTAGTAAATGTATTTCAAAATATTCTGTTTCCTGCTTATGATTAAGTTATATGCCATCTGCATACCTTGGATGTTAGATTAGTAGTTCGAAGATGTTTCCCTTTTGAGCAGGTTCTCAGGATGCAATCACTGTAGCAAGTGTGGGAGGGGCTCGGGAGGTATCCTGTTAGTCTTTTAGAGTGGTTCAGATTCAGTATTCGTTAGTTTTGGAGCACTAGCAATAGTAAGTATTTGTTGTCAGCAGATCGACCAATTAGATGGAGAGAAGGATGAGAATCCTTTTCAAGCTGTAAGTTGTAAGGAGCTAGTGGAATCAAAGTGGGGGAGAACCACCCGAGTGGTCAGAAGCAGAAGTAAGTGCGAGAATGGATTGGGTTTGCATCATTGTTGAGAAGGAAAGCAGCCGAAGTGGCTGTTTGGATAGAGGAGCACATGAGTGGGGAGTTAGGAAGCTTCCCGACGTTGAGTTCGGGTATGCACGATTAGCTGATGAATGGTTTGGGAGACCAGACTGGAGATTTTTCCGTCAGGACGGAAGATGGTCGAGTGGTCGTCTTGATTGAGGATTGGATGTGTTAGGAGTTCAGAAAACGTTCCAACAATTGGTTTACGTTTTTTCTTGGCTTTGGATAGCAGGTTTCAGGAACCCGGATAGAGCCCTATTTAAGACTCAAGTTCAGTTGAGTGTTAGGTCGAGTGCGTGTTCAACGCAACATGAGAGTGTTGTAAGTCTGCGGGTGTAGCCATAGCATTCACTAGCAGTCAGATAGTGATAAACTGTTGTAAGTCTGCGGGTGTAGTCGTAGCATTCACTAGCAGTCAGATAGTGATAGGGTGTTGTAAATCTGCGGGTGTAGCCGTAGCATTCACTAGCAGTCAGATAGTGATAGAGTGTTGTAAGTCTGCGGGTGTAGCCATAACATTCACTAGCAGTCATATAGTGATAGGGTGTTGTAAGTCTGTGGGTGTAGCCGTAGCATTCGCTAGTAGTCAGATAGTGATAGAGTGTTGTAAGTCTGCGGGTGTGGCCGTAGCATTCACTAGCAGTCAGATAGTGATAGAGTGTTGTAAGTCTGCAGGTGTAGCCATAGCATTCACTAGCAGTCAAATAATGATAGGGTGTTGTAAGTATGCGGGTGTTGTCGTAGCATTCACTAGTAGCCAGAGAGTGTTGGGGTGTTGTAAGTCAGTGGGCGTAGGCGTAGCAATCACAAGGTTGAAAGGTAGTGCTAGACTGTTGTGAGTTTGTGGGCGTAGCTATGGCACTCACTAGGTATGTTGATAGCATGGGAGTGTTGTTAGATCGCAGAAGGAATAGTGATACCCACCAGTTCGGGTGCAGCAGTGGGGCGGGGCAAATCCATAGATTGGTTTATGGTTTTCCCCAGATGAATTAGACTTGCTAATCTAGTGATGAGACCTTAATTAGGGAGGTCACGGTAGACCTTGGGGAAGCAGTCATGTGGCAGCGTGTTGTTTCAGGAAGTTCAACGTTTTAGTGTTTCAGGCAGTTCAACGTTTCAGGCAGTTTGGTGTTTCGGACAGTTCATTGTTTTAGGCAGTTCAGTGTCTCAGACAGTATTAGTGATTCAAGTTTGCAGGTACAGACGGAGTAACTGATAGATTAGGAAGTGACAAGTCAATCGCTATGGGATTAAATAATCTCAGAGTAGTTAATTTGACCTTGGTGCTAAGCTCTCGTATGAGTCTAACCGTTGTGGGGATGAATCTTCTACCCAAAGGATTATCTGAGCCTTCTGTCAAGTATAAGAATCCTGCAGCGGGATTATGGTTAAGGACTTTTTCTTTAGAGGTTGCATCAAAGTCATCAGAGTTGGAAGTTATATGGTTGAGTAGTTGTTCGACGAGGTTTGAGTTTGGTAACATTGCAGTGAAGGTGGTCGGTCACGGAGACAGGCCATTATGGAACTTAGATCTTAGGAATGCTATGGTATTTTTGGGTTTGTGGCCGCATTTTTCAAGTCGTCTGGTATATCGGGGATGGTAACGAATGATTTCGGGGACGAAATCTAATTTAAGTGGGGGAGAGTTGTAATGCCCTGTTCCGAATTGACTCCTAGTCTGCGGCTGTGACCCAGAGGTTGGTCTTCATAAGCATTATGGCTTTCGAAAAGGTGATATCTAGGCCCATTTGGGTGCGATTGATGTATTAGAAGTGATCTGAATGTTCGATTTGTGTTTTGGAGCCTATGGGTGCGAGTGATGAACTCTTCAGTTTTAGAGTTGTTGTCTTCGATTAAAGAATTAGGAATAAAAGATACAGATACGGAATTTAGACTTTCAAATACAGATCATTGGTATCATGTTTATGGTCTAATAAAATGTTCTCAAAGTGTCTTTGATTTGTACAATCTCTTAGTGGATGGAGAGATTAATAAATATGCATATTTGATAAATATAGAAAAGCAAATTATAAAGTTTTTGGAAGAAAATGAGCTTGTGTTGGAATAATTTCGTATTATCAAAACTTATTTAGAACGGGAAAAATAAGAATAATTAGAGAAAGAAAGAAAAAGAAAAGAAGAAGATGTTCAAAATCAAAAGGGTGGTCTTGGTGTTCTTGGTGAAGTTCATAACGTTCTTCATCTTTCTGAAGAAAATATGACCCTAGATGTTCTTATCGAGGGGGAGTCCAGTAGTACAAGTTTTTCATAAGTGTTACATTCCAAACTTGGTATTTCTGAAGACGAATCTCAAAGAAATTTTTATGAAATCGTGAAATTGAAGAAGTATTGTTCTATTGGAACCCAAACAGATGATTTTCTTGTTCTGATGATTCTTTTGAAGGAATGGTTCCTTACTGAAAGTCAATAATAGAAGATATTTAGACTTACCAAACCCCTGATGATTGTGTTCAAAAGACATCTAATGTTCAGATCACGAAATGTAATAAACATGTTTAGATCCAAAAATCATATTTGAAGCCTCATAATCTTAAAAGAAAGAAGAATGTGAAGAATAAGAAGAATAAGAAGAGTAAAATGAAGAAGGTTTGGATGTCCCATGTAAAATTCCCTCAATCTTTTGAAAAGGTTCAGAAAATTGAAGTCAAACATGATTAAAGAAACTTCAATTCTCATTTTTCTTCAGATAAAGTTGCTAGAAGTTGGAGAAAAGAGAAAAGAGTATTTGGTTGGTTTAATGAAATTTTAGGAAATTTTTGTTTTCTAACTAAAGAGTGAATGTCGTTCTCAGAAGATGATCGTTTTTCTTCAAAGAAGTGGGTACGCAAAAAGTCTTCATTAATCTTCAATCATAAATGGGTACCAAAGGTTTCATAAAACCTTTATCAAAATAATATAAATAAATGAAATAAAAAAATTGAAAAGGGGGATAAAATCTGGTGAAAGCCCATGAAAATTCAATAAAAATGGTGAAATTTTGTTGAAGAAATCAATTTTTATTGATTTTCAATGGTTAGAAATGACAAAATGATGAAAAGTTGAAAAGATGGGCTGAAAAAGACATTTCTACAAAAAGGCATGCAATTCTGACATGTTTCAGTCAATAGTAGGTGCTAGTTGTAAAGTGTACTTTTAACAGGGGCTAGTTTTGGAACTTTAAAGAAATAAGGGTTAATGATTCTTCTTAACTTTCTGGATTCTCTCCGTGAGACAACGAAGATTGTTGATGATTCTTCTTAACTTTCTGGATTCTCTCCATGGTATTTGTTGAAGATTTAAGGGGTGATGATTATTCAAGGGGGAGTTCGTATGTGGAAGATGATATTTGTTTCTCTCGCTTTGAAGTCCCCGTGTACTGATGAGTCTCACAATTTAGGGAGAGAAATGCCAAGAAGATCGAAAATTATGATCTTCATCAGTTTCAACATCTAGGGGGAGATTATTGAGTATTTGAGATATTGAAACTGATTTGGCATCTTTAGCTATTTAAGGTAGCCTTTTTAGGGTTTTATATTTTTGGTAAATATTTTATGTTCCTTATAAATAATTTTAGATTAGCTTTTGATGTAAGCTTTTTCCTGATTAGGGGTTTCTTTGTACATTCATATCAAAATCAATATACACAAAACCTTTGACAAATTACTTGCATATGATGGTGATTGATTCATGATTGTTCTTCAGATTCCGCATTCGTTATCTCGTCCTCATTCACAACGTAACCAAGGAAGGATGTGATGTGTACGATCAGCCAGAGCAAGAAGGTGTTGGATTAGATGTGTAAGCCCATAACTATTTTTGGTATATACTTGATTTGACTATGAGCATGGTCCTTTTGGGTTACCTTCACTCATGCAACTTGATAGGATGACAAGTGGAGAGAGAGAGATAGAGAGAGAGAGAGAGTAGGATTTATTATATGAATAATAAATTGGTACTCAAAATGATTTTATTAATATATTATAAGATTAATATATTATTTAGAAATCATATTATTAATTAGTAATTAATCAAAAATTAATCTAGTATTAATTTTAGGGTTAAAGGACTGATTAATAATGGAGGGACTGGTTGTGCTATTTATTGATAGTTGCATAACTCGGGTGATGTACTTTATAGAGTGGAGTGGACGAAATCCTATAGGGAGCCCCTATATAGATTTCGTCCAAGGGCTCTAAGGAGGGATCCCATTGGTTGTTTGGTGCCTAAGTAAGGTATTAGGGTTTCCAACTGAAAATCCTAGCAAACACAACTATTTAAAAACCCTCAAGTTAGGATTTTCGACACTAAGCATTCTAAAAAGAACCCTGGCTGATTTTCCTTACCTCTCCAAGTCATCCAATGCATTAAGTGTTTGTGACTCCATTAGAGGTGTAACACTTGGGGCACTAAGCTTTCAAGAGTCAAGATCAAGCAAGGATTGTTCTTGTTATTACAATATAACAAGTGAGGTATTATTCTAACCCTATTTTACATATAAATTTTCAAAATCATATGCTAGTCTATAGGGTTGTTGCTTTGGAGTTTTTATTTGCATGTTCAATAGAGAAAAACCTAGATCCAAAGCATTATGGTTTCATGTACACCATAGGAATGTTGTAGTGCTCAAAACCCATCATAAGGTGTACCTCAAGATTCCCACACTTGTTTTGTGTATTGATGAAATAATAGAATTGCATGCTAGTATGTAGGTTTGGGATCTTTAGGAATTGCATGACGGAATTGCATTATGTATGATGCCTGATAACATAGGAGAATTTATTGTTATGTTATATGGAACTGATATTTTTACTATAGTTACTTAGTGTATGCATCATAGTTATACATTACTAAGATCTTATAGCCTGAGAATGTTTTATTTAGCCTTATTTCCTGTTATGTTTCTAGTTGTGGGCTTAGCGTAGAATTGATTATTTAATTGTCTATCGAATCTAGTGTTATGTATAATTAGCATACACAAGCGGTTGTAGGGTTAGTGGAAGTTTCATGAGTGAGTATGTGTGATAATCGTCAATTTTGGTCAAACAAAGTCAACAAGGTCAACTCAACTCGTATTAGAATTTTAGGTGAATTGTGATATTCCCTAATGCGTCCAATTTACAATTTACAATTTATAATACAAAGTACCACTCTTATTGGAAATTATCAAACATAAACCCTAAACAATGTTAGTCACGTAACAATTCGGTAATTTAATTTTATATTATTTTAGTATAAATAAAATTCATAACACGATGTAATGGAATTCATAATCCTTATACTACATGGCAAATTCATAACAAATGCTGCAAATACAAAATTTTGGTGAATTCGTCACCAAATACGACAAATTCCATACCCGGCCTAAAACGCTCATAAGAGACAAGGATGTCTCCCCTTTGCCCACCGAAAATCTTTACCCAAAAAATTGTCGAAATAGTGTCTAAGGCTGCAACTATATTAGGCAAATATTTGACCCGATTGTGCATGGTCCTTTTGGGTTGCCTTCACCATAGCAACTTGATAGGATGATTTATTATGAGAGAATAAATATTATTAATATATTATGAGAATAATATATGGAATAATAATATTTTTATTTGATTAATATAAGTCATAAATTAATTAGTATTAATTTGGTGACTTAAAGAGATTAATTAAATAAGAGGGTATAAACTGTCAATTGTTTGATAGTTACACTTTAGACTGTAAATCCTTAAGGGATAAGGGATGGACGGATTCTAGGGCTTAGGATAGCTGAAAATCGTCCAAGGCTTATCTAAGGAAAGGATTTGGATTGCTTTAAGGAAAGATTATCCAACTAGGGTTTAAAGGTGAAACCCTAAGGAGTCTACAAGTATAAATAGATCCCTTGAGCAAGGGAAATCGGCATCTCATCTAAAGTAGAGTAGCCCTAGCCGATTTCTTCCTAACCTCTCTCTCAAATCATCCTCCTTTCTAGTTGGTGTTTGTAAGCCATTAGAGGAGTGACAATTGTTACTCTAGAGCTCCAAGACAACAAGATCAAACAAGAGATTCAAAGGTAAACCTCTAGATCTGATTTTGTATTGTTCTTATACTCAATTAGTTGTTAGAAGTCTTGGATTCAAAAGCGTGTTTAATTAGAAAGCCTAGATCCAAGCATTAGGGTTTTGCATGCGCACATAGGAAAGTTCTTATGGCTAAAACCCATCAGTGGTATCAGAGCCTAGATTGGTTTCTATTAAATTGTTGCTTGTTTGTTTGAAACTTGTTTGCAAAATTCGAATTCTTTGTTTCTGTGTCATGAACTCGACGAGTCCCATGGTGGACTCGAGTAGTTAGCCTGACTCGACGAGTCCAATTGGGAACTCGAGGAGTTCGAGCGTCAGGAAGGGCCAGATTTGGGATTTTTTGATATTTATCTTATGGAAACTTGCCTTTATCATATTAGATCAACCTTAATCCGATTTTATGATATATATGACTATAATCTTGATCTAATTAAAGATATTTATCAACTAATAAAATATTTAATTTCCTTATGTGATAATTAATTAATTATTTTGATTAAATTGGTAATTATCTTGCAAGAAATCATTAAATAAATCAAATATGGATAATTATGGAATTAATTGTTAATTGAGATTATTTGTTAGTTGATCCTCCATGTTTTAAATGTTTAAAACTTGTCCTCAAGTTTTGAAATTTATGATTTGTGATTAAAATTTTTAATTTAGGAAATTTAAATTTCAAACCCTAGAATTTTAAAATTTTAAAATACAACCCTATACTAATATAATATTACAAGATTAATATATATATATATATATATATATATATATATATATATATATATATATATATATATATGTATGTATAACTAAAATGCTAGTCTTACCGTTAGTAGGCCTCATTCACAAAGTCGGTCTATAAGGTGGGTATAAGGTTGCGGCCTATAAAATGGCGCTTAATGGGTGTACATTCACACCCACCGCTTGCTTGATCGGTGGAGGGTCGTTAGCCGAACGGGTAGGATAGGGCAACCTCATCCTCTCATTAAAAGTATAATATGAAATACAAAGTAACTACACATTTTAAAATTTCCCAATCTTAGTTACTTTAGGAAAAGTGAATTGGTGCAATCCCATGAAATTACACTTTGCACCCTTGCTAAGAAGTTATTGGAGCGTGTGTGGTTTACCGGCACAATAATTGGTTCTAAGAAAAGGTGGCAAAGGGTGATTCATTGTTTATCATAGTTCGATGGAGCGTGTGTGGTTTACCGGCACATCGAATAGGTGATCGTTACAATGAAGGCACCATGTGAATTTGCATGGTAATTCACACCCGCTTTGTGATCCTCGGTATCCCAGTCACAAACAAGAGGGGCATATCGAGATTTAAACATGCCATTGAATAGTTTCAATGAATCTCATCCGAACCTAGGAATTCTCAATACATTTAGGACTTAAAGTTATGTTTTTATGGTGGAGAATTAGTGAATCGTCATTCACTTACCTTCATATTATTTGCATGTTGGATTACGGCATCCCTTTTCTAATATGTAAATATTGTTGTTGGATCCTAGCCCTAATTTTTCTTATTGGGTGATAATTAGGGATTCATATTCTAATCTATCTTTGTCCTTTCTATTTGTAGATGTCGAACACAAACAACGTTGCTGCTAGTTCATTCACATTGATGAGCCTTTGTCAAAAGGTCACCTTCGATGGAACAAACTTTAGCGAATGGATAAGATACATTCGCACTATTGCTCGCTATGAGGATAAGGAGTATGTCCTCGATGAGAAGCTCGAGAAAATTAACCCTGAAAACGCTACTCCGGCTGAAATGACCGCTTTTGAAACTCATGAGCGCGATGCAACGAAGGTACATTGCATCATGATAGCCACCATGAACTCCGAATTCCAAAAGTCCTATGAGGACATGTACTCGTACGAGATGCATCAAGACTTATTGGAGAGATACCACCAAAACGCGAGACAAGAGCGTTATGAGATTTTCACTAACATGATTTCCCCTAAGATGGGTCATGGAGAGTTTCTTACCGTGCACCTGCTAAAGATGCAAAGGTATGTCGACCGCCTTCGCAAGTTGAATGTTGACTTTGGGGAAGACTTGGCGATCGACATGGTGCTTCACTCTTTGCCTCCAAGCTACAATCAATTTAGGATGACCTACCACATGAACAAAGAGGAGGTCACCCTAAGCAAACTCCAAGGTCTCTTAAGGGTCGCTGATAGCAACTTCAAGGACAAGTATGTTGCACCAACTCCCAATCCACTCGCTGCTCCTGTCTTGGCTATTGGACAAGGAAAGGGAAAGAAGAGGAAGGCTTCGTCTAAGAACTATCGTAAGGTTAAAGCTCGAGATGGTGCCTCTTCAAGTGGGACCAAAGTTGATCCTGCTAACCCCTGCCCTAACCCGAAGGAGGCAGAGTGCCACCACTACCACAAGATAGGACATTGGAAGAGAAGCTGCCCAGAGTACTTGCAAGCCATCAAGGAAGGAAAGATCAAGCCATCTTCCGCAGGTATATACACAATTAAATCTAACGGATCATCTCATGCTATTTCTTGGGTTCTTGATACCGGTTGTGGTTACCACATTTGTTCTAATGTGCAGGGACTAAGAAGAAATAGGGATGTGGAGGCTAGAAGAATAAATCTAATCATGGGGAACAGAAGATCGTCGCCTATGACCAAGATTGGAGTATATTCTTTAGTGCTTAGGAATGGTTTAAGTTTAGATTTGAACAATTGTTGCTATTCGCCATAAATGGCTAGAAACATCATTTCATTTCATGGTTTGTTTAGACAAGGTTTTAGATTTTCTTTTAATAATGAGAATGATTCTATTTTAGCTGATCTAAAAGGTGTCTTTTATTTTGAAGCTATACCATGTAATGGAATTTATGAAACTGTTATGATTATTGATAACTTAGGAAATGATGTTTTGAACATAGATTCTTCCAATAGTCTGGATAGAGCATCCTTGTGGCATTGTCGTCTTGGACATGTCAACAAGAAACGCATAGCCCAACTCCAAAAGGATGGAGTGTTGGAGTCATTCGACCTTAGGGAAGACAACACATGCGAATCTTGTTTACTTGGAAAGATGACTAAGTCACCTTTCACGAGTACGTGTGAAAGGGGTGAGGGTCTATTGGACCTAATACATACCGATGTATGTGGACCGTTTAGATCAACCACGAAGGATGGGAACTGCTTCTACGTGACTTTTACCGATGACTATAGTAGATATGGGTATATCTATTTGATCAAGCAAAAGTCAGAAACTTTTGAAAAGTTCAAAGAGTTCAAGAGTGAAGTGGAGAATCAATTGGGCAGGAAAATCAAGATGCTTCGATCCGATCGAGGAGGAGAGTACCTAAGTCTTGAATTCCACGATTATCTCAAGGAGTGTGGAATAGTTTCACAATTGACGCCACCTAGGACACCACAATTGAATGGTGTGGCAGAAAGGCGTAATCGAACCTTATTGGATATGGTTCGCTCTATGATGATTCGTGCTTCACTACCTATCTCTTTTTGGGGGTATGCCTTAGAGACTGCCGCCCATATCCTTAACCGAGTCCCTACTAAGAAGGTTGCCAAAACACCTCACGAGATGTGGACAGGGAAAGCTCCCTCGTTGGCACATATCAAGGTTTGGGGTTGCGAGGCTTTCGTAAGACGAGATACTCACGACAAGCTCGAACCTCGTAGTGAGCAATGTATTTTCATCGGCTACCTGCAGAAATCCTTTGGATATCTCTTCTATAGACCGAAGGACAATGTTGTCTTTGTTGCAAGGAGAGGGGTTTTCCGAGAGCGAGAACTCATAGGCCAAGGAGACAGTGGGAGGCAAATCGAACTTGAAGAGATTCAAGAGTCGATAGATGAAGGAACCTCTACCGCTGGCACTCAACCCGAGGAGGAAACTCCGGTTGAACCGATTGACGAGTCCTTACCCCTTAAACATTCCGATAGAGTTAGAGTTCAACCCCAGTTTTATGGTTTTCATATTACTACCGAAGGGGATACGTATATTAGTGATGGTACACTAATAAATCTTGATGAACCTAATAGCTATAAGGAAGCCATGGCAGGCCCGGAGTCTGTGAAATGGAAAGAGGCAATGGATAGCGAGATCCAATCCATGTATGATAACCAAGTTTGGAATTTGGTTGATTATGTGCCCGGACGTAAGACCGTTGGGTGCAAATGGATCTTCAAGAAGAAGACCGACGTGGATGGAAACGTACACACATATAAAGCGCGATTGGTCGCGAAGGGCTTTACTCAAACTCCCGGAGTTGACTATGATGAGACCTTCTCACCAGTTGCAAAGATAAAATCTATTAGAGTGATGCTAGCGATTGCCGCATTTCATGATTATGAGATTTGGCAAATGGATGTCAAGACCGCTTTCCTTAATGGGAAGTTGGCTGAGGATGTTTACATGGCTCAGTCAGAGGGGTTTGTGGATCCGAAGCATCCGAATAGAGTGTGTAATCTTGAGAAGTCCATTTATGGACTTAAGCAAGCATCTCGCAGATTGAATCTTTGTTTCGATGAGAAAGTCAAAGAGTTTGGATTTGTACGAAGCGAAGATGAATCGTGTGTATATGTCAAAGCCAATGGGAGTATAGTAAGTTTCCTCGTTCTATATGTCGATGACATATTACTCATAGGAAACGACATCCCGACTCTGTAGGAAGTTAAGTCCTGGCTTGGGAAGTGCTTCGCTATGAAGGACCTCGGAGAGGCTTCCTATATTTTGGGAATAAGGATAGTAAGAGAAAGAAGTAAGAGACTAATAGGACTTATTCAGAACACTTACTTAGAGAAGGTACTACAACGTTTTAGTATGGAAAACTCGAAGAAGGGAGAATTACCGATACAAAGTAATGCCAAGTTGAGTAAGACTCAAAGTCCGAGTACCGAAGCTGAAATAGCAGAAATGAGTCGAGTACCATACGCTTCCGCAGTTGGCTCAATCATGTATGCTATGACTTGTACTCGCCCTGATGTAGCCTTTGCTTTGAGCATGGTTAGCAGATAGCAAGGAAATCCTGGCAGAGCCCATTGGATTGCGGTGAAGAATATCCTTAAGTACCTTCGGAGGACGAAGGAATGGTTCTTAGTCCTCGGAGGGAGTGATGACTTGAAGGTGCGAGGGTATAGTGACGCCAGCTTTCAGACCAACAGGGACAACTACCGTTCGCAGTCGGGCTGGGTCTTTACCTTGAATGGAGGAGCAGTGACTTGGAAAAGTTCCAAGCAGGAAACCGTAGCTGATTCAACATGCAAATCAGAGTACATTGCAGCAAGCGAAGCGTCAAAGGAGGCAATATGGTTGAAGAACTTCATCGGTGATCTTGGAGTTATACCCGCCATAAAGGAGCCCATGGAGATTTTCTGTGATAATGAAGGAGCGGTTGCCTTGACCAAGGAACCGAGGGATCATGGTAGATCTAGATATATCGATAGAAAATATCACTTTATTAGACATCGTGTAGAAGAAGGACAACTCGTAGTGAAGAGGATATCCTCAGAAGATAACCCAGCAGATCCGCTTACGAAGGGACTAAGTAGGGTTAAGCACTTGCAGCATGCTAGGAGTATTGGGCTGAAGGATGATATTAGCATAGATTAGATAGTATTAGAAACATGTAATAGATAAATGTAATTAACATTTGATGATTAAATAAAGGAGTTTTATTTATGAGTAATGTTACTGTCTTATGTTAATTGTTTAACTATTGTTTCACTTTGCATGTTTTAACTTCCAGAATAATAGAGTTTATTAAGAATAATCGAATTATTCAAATTGTACACAATCGTTCATATGTTGGAAGTAGATATGAATGAAGATTGTCATGAATTGGTGCGTAGATTGTCTAAATGGTATTAGACATAGCAAAGGGTTGTTGCGACGTTCATGAGTGCTTATGAACTGGTTTTGAGCATTGGAACAAACCCGCGCTTGCTGGAATCACCTTATGGAATATGAGATATAAAAGGGTGATCGCAAGACGATAATATCATATAGTCTTAAAACCTAGATATATGGTTTGTTATTTGTTAATTGATTGTACATTGATAATGCGAAAACGCATCAGTAACTCGATCTTATAAAACACATTGTTGTGTATAGTTGATTAATGAATAAGTAAATGCATATAAGTCGAAGTTTATCTGTAACTTTTATCCTAAGATGGAAAAAGCGATATCTCGGCCGCTCGATGATTTGATTTGACTTATGTGTCGGGCCCGGTCAGAACTGAATTGATGTGTTCGATTAAGTTATGTGTCAAATAAATCAGAGATCGAGAAACCTAAATGCTTGACTAATCATTCCATAGAATTGTTAGCATGATATCTAATAGAGGACTGTACAATCCCTTATCTAAAGGACAAGATTGATTAGATCAGAGTTTGACAGCGTTTTTTAGAGCTACGATTGCGAATCGGATTGTACTTGTGCATATGGTTACTAGATTTATCTAAGTAGGAGACTGTTGGAATAGTGTCTAAGGCTGCAACTATATTAGGCAAGTATTTGACCCGATTGTGCATGGTCCTTTTGGGTTGCCTTCACCGTAGCAACTTGATAGGATGATTTATAATGAGAGAATAAATATTATTAATATATTATGAGAATAATATATGGAATAATAATATTGTTATTTGATTAATATAAGTCATAAATTAATTAGTATTAATTTGGTGACTTAAAGAGATTAATTAAATAAGAGGGTATAAACTGTCAATTGTTTGATAGTTACACTTTAGACTGTAAATCCTTAAGGGATAAGGGATGGACGGATTCTAGGGCTTAGGATAGCTGAAAATCGTCCAAGGCTTATCTAAGGAAAGGATTTGGATTGCTTTAAGGAAAGATTATCCAACTAGGGTTTAAAGGTGAAACCCTAAGGAGTCTACAAGTATAAATAGATCCCTTGAGCAAGGGAAATCGGCATCTCATCTAAAGTAGAGTACCCCTGGCCGATTTCTTTCTAACCTCTCTCTCAAATCATCCTCCTTGCTAGTTGGTGTTTGTAAGCCATTAGAGGAGTGACAATTGTTACTCTAGAGCTCCAAGACAACAAGATCAAACAAGAGACTCAAAGGTAAACCTCTAGATCTGATTTTGTATTGTTCTTATACTCAATTAGTTGTTAGAAGTCTTGGATTCAAAAGCATGTTTAATTAGAAAGCCTAGACCCAAGCATTAGGGTTTTGCATGCGCACATAGGAAAGTTCTTATGGCTAAAACCCATCAAAAATAACTAGGCTATACCCAACATACAACCAAGCGAACATCTCCATATTCTTCATTTCTTCATCTTCTTCTTCAATAACAACTCAAGTTCCATCAAGATTAATTCTCCATAAGTTGGTTCTTCAATTTTCGGTAAGCTTTTCTCTATAGATCTAGTGATTCTACACATAAAAATAATAGTTTTGTTCCATTTGCACACCTTTATATGTGTTATTATCCATAGGGTAATACCATATTTAAGTATTCTTCAACCATCTTCAAGTGTTCTAAGCTTGAGGATCTTCATCTTCATCTCTAGATCCACTAAGAAATCCACTCAATGTGAGTTCATACCCTTTCATTTTTTTAGTTTTTCCAAGTTTTTAGGGGTGGAGGGAATACAAGTAAACAAATATTATTTGGATGATCTAAAGGCTTTGCAACCTAAAAATACAAGTTATGTCACTAAACATATTTAAATTTAAAAATCAGCTTTCTACGGAAAAAGTGTGGTCTGTTCACCGACTGTTTTGTCCTACTTAAACTTCATATATTTAAAAATTGTTCGGTAGGCAAATAGTTCAGGTCTATACCTTTTTAAGGACTACTAGCACACATTCATACGATTTTTCTACAACTTATGGTGATTTTTACAAAACTGTCTATCATTTCAAAATATTTTTGGACCAGTCTGTAAAAATGAACGTTTTCACTCTGGTTAGGAGCCACTTAAGGTCAGGGAAAATATTATGGACAAAGTAGACTCATTTTATAAGCTATGAGAGTTTACGA
This sequence comes from Lactuca sativa, assembly GCF_002870075.4. Taxonomy (NCBI): domain Eukaryota; kingdom Viridiplantae; phylum Streptophyta; class Magnoliopsida; order Asterales; family Asteraceae; genus Lactuca; species Lactuca sativa. Next base: position 37,442,216 of record NC_056631.2, on the reverse strand, counting down.
ATCCAGATTTTGACTTACAGTTTCTACAATTTTTCTAAAAACATGGATAGAAAAGTCAAAAACCAGAAACTATCTTCATCATACTAAATGTTTTTATACTTGTGTTTGGATGTAAGTTTATATGTTATAATCTTTTAAAACATCTAGACATGATAACTTACATGTATTTATATATTTGATTATATAAATGGACTTAACAAAACATTCATAATAAACTATAGTTGGTGTAGTTTATGGGTCACAAATACTACTTTGTCTTTTCGGACGAAACATATAATTATTTAAACTTATAATTATTTTTACACTATGTAACCACTACGGAAGATTAATACTTGTATTTACAAGAAAAAGGAGTTTTCAGCTCACGTAAATCAATTGATACTGGTTGTGAGACATTCAGCTTCACCTTACCTACCAGAGTACACCTTAAGTCCGACATTATAACCAAAGTCTCTTGGAGGGAGAGTGTGACACTTGTGTATAGAGCTACACGGGATTGACACCCTGCACCTCAGCTATTAGCTACAGGCTACAGCTAGACCGGCCATTCTAGGGTAACAAATATTGTAACAGTTCCGACGCCTGAAGAATGTCGTTCAGGCAATTAGTTGCATTAGTATGGTTATAATAACTCACATAGGGTATTAACAAAACAATTGGTTTACATGATAACACACATTCAAGTAGTTTTATATAAAGATAAAACTTCATACTACAATTTTCCAGTACAACATTATTTACATTTTCAGTCTTTGGATTAAGACTTACATTTCTTTTTAAAGAAAATATTGGATTTTCCAAATGTATACACTATCATTTTCATGAAACAGATACAAATCCTTTTTCATACAAAACTCTTATGAACTCACCAACTTAATTGTTGACACTTTTTAAAATCACTTGTGTTCTCAAGAAATCAGTAAAAAGGTAATCACAAGAATTTTTGCTAATGGGACGTCGTCGCATCACGATATTTGTTTTTTCCATATGCATTCGATATCATGAAAACAATGTTTTGAGCATAATGGAAACTTATTAAGTATTCTATACAATGGTTGTAATGATTTGATTCATTTATATTCAATTGTTATAATACTATACAATGACGTTATCCGTCCCTAGACGTTTCCGACATTCTGGTTTGGGGGTGTGACAGTATGGTTTGTAGAAGGCCAACAAGGAATGATTATACACTCTTGACAGAATTAGTATAGAATATATATATATATATATATATATATATATATATATATATATATATATATATATGTCTCTTAGGAAGTGCTTTAGTGCGATTGTTGCATTGTTTAGCGGGTTTTAGGAGTACCAGCATGAGTAGTTACTTTGATGTTCCGAAATGATTTTTGAGGAAAGTATAGATAGGTGTGAATGGCGGTATTGGGCCGGTACTACTAAAAGCATAAGATCCATACTTGAATTGAAGAAAATTTTGGGGATTATAAGTTGTTGGTTGAGGGTAGATGGTGTGGCACCATGATTCAATGCAATATGTTTCTATTTTTATCAGTTTATCAAATGCGGTTGTTCAGGCTGAGAATAGGTCTGGTGATTGTTTAGACCTTAGTGGCCATGTCAGTTTGGGTTTGGATGGTACAATCCTTTGTGAGTTAGTTGTTCTAAGGTGTCGAAGGCCTTGTTCGAAGCAGTGACAATTTGAGTTGCGAGACTCAAGAAAGAAGCGATTGTTTTTATCGGCTTGAGGATTGCAGCAAGAGGCTGAGTGAGCAGCAGTATGGAAGTGTGGGAATTCATAAGAGATTTTTTGTGGATTGGTTGCCTTGATATGTGATAAAGGTTCTTTTTCTTTGGATATAGGAAGGCCAGGCACTGGATTTATGGTTAGGGATTATGGTCGAGGTAAGTGGTAATCAAATGATTTCAGGATAGAAAATTGGTGCTATGAATGGACTATAAGAATTATTGGTTGTGCATCTGCGAAGAGTTCTCAATGTTAGAAGCGATTATGATTGGAAATTTCTAAAGTCTTCATCTGAGATTCAGAATTTCTTAGGGTTTTCTTGGTCCTTATCTGGAAGATCATCATGTGTGTTATACATTCCAAGAGTGAATGATGGTTTGTACCTAGTTGAGCCGATTTGAGATATGGTTTCGTTACAACACCAGTGGGTGGTAATTCGAACCCTAAGTGGGGGAGAACTATGTATTCTTCTCTGAGGATCATTGCTCTATTCGATTCTATGGTTTCGGATGAATGATACATAGGGACTTACGGTTCAGGTATGCAAGACCTTGTTTCATGATTTGGTCAAGTCAGGGGTGTAGAGCGGGTCATTATCAATGTATGTACTTAGGAAACACATGACTCATCTCGCGGCAGGAAGTTGTTGTTCTAGGAGTTCGTTGCAACCTTGGTTCCTTTCGGGATGCCGAAGAATAGATCAGGTGGCACTAGGGTTGCTCAGGTTAAGAATTGGTTATTGAGGGATTTGTCATCTCATTGTATGGATTGCTATTCATAATCTAGATTATGCAGTTTTCGATCGGTAAATTAGTTTTAGAGATACGTATGTTCAGCTCTGCGTGGGTTTTGGTTCAATAGAGTTTTGGTTGGTCGAATTAGGTGTCAACGCATTCTCAATAATTAGTCATTCGTTCATCATCAAAGTGGAGATTCATCTCAAGTTTTGAATTGTATCAGTTGAAGTTCAACGGATAATCATCCTATCATCAAGTTCGGATCGAGTTTGGAAGATGTCATTGGTTATTAGGAGACTAGAATTTGGGATAGTGTTGTTCAGCTTTTGAGGCGGCACATTAGACCTGTGTAGAATCTAATTTTGGCATGTTATGTTAGCAGGGTTGATAATTAGATGGATCCGAATGTGGTTTTAGCAAAATTTATGGTTAACTTTAAAAGTTTTATTGAGTTATTTATGTATCGATGGGATCTGTTTCAATCGTTCATAAGGATGTTTTTGTTTATCATTGAGGGTCTTCATTTTATTAGATCTGCTAGTAATCCACCTTTGGGTAAGGTTGGGAGAAAAAGGGAACATATTAGATCCAGGGTTGGTTATGAGTTTCCTTATCGATGTATATTGTGGTAATCCAGACTTATGTTGAGGACCTTGTAATGTATTCCATAGGTTGTGGGCCTAGGGATTATGATTGTTTATTTTCCGCGTGTGGTACTTTGGTTGTTAGTGCATTGTTAGATGTTGGGAGACTTACTGACCAATTGATTTAGATCATGTCGGCAGCTAAGGGTTGTTGGGAGTCATAGTTGTGCTTCAGATTTCCCTTGCAAAGTGTTTGCATTATGAACCTATTTACTTGCGGGTTGTGTAACATCCGAATTTTCAGGTACATTTTTTAATTATTATTTTTGGATATTTTGAGAGAGACTCGGCGAGTTGATGCTTAGACTCGCCGAGTAGAGTCGCGAATTTTCATCCGGGTTAATGACCGGACTCAGAGAGTTGACTAGTAGACTCGACGAGTTCGCGTTGTTTAATTAAATCCTAATTTCCGGTGTTTGAGACCTATTTAAAGGTCCTTATGGCCTTCATTCAAGGCTACCAGTTGATAGAGAGAGACCCCGGAGTGTGTGAGTGTTTTGAGAGAGAAGGGAAGCCATTTTTTATCCTTGTGTGGGTGATTTTGCAAGAAGAAGGTGACCAAGGCAAGAGGAAGCTAAAGAGGGAGCTAATCTATGGATTTCAGAGCTTAAGGGCTTCATCTTCAGGTACATATTCGATCCTTCTTCAGTTTGGGGTGTTAATCCTTGAGAGTTAGGGTATCTAGCCCATTTAGAGTATGATTGTTAGTGCATTTGGTCCCTTCTTGTGTTGAGGCTTCGAAAATGGATCCAAAGAGATCCAGAGACCTTAAATCCTTGATCTTTATTGAGTGTCTCGGAGAGATATGAGTTTTGGATGGCATATTTAGGCCATTCCTTCAAATAGAGCCATAGGGTCCTTGCATGGGCATCAAGATCCAAACTTTACGTGTTTTTATTGCTTTAGGAGGCCAGATCTATGAGTTAGAGGAACGAATCTGACCTCAGGATGAGCTCATTTGAGCTTGAGCATGGCATGAACTCGCCGAGTCCCAAGAACAGACTCGACGAGTAGGGGTAGGGTTTCCCGTAAGTCACTCAGTGAGTAACTTGTCGAGTTGGGGGAATGACTCGGTGAGTCAGAAGGGGGCAGAGGATTACAGGTGGAACTCGTCGAGTCCAGAATTGAACTCGACGAGTTGAGTCGGGGTGGCCCAACGATTCATGCCAGGTGTAACCCGTCGAGCAGGGGGAAGGCTCGACGTGTCATGAGAGGCTAGAGAGATAGTGGAAACATGTAGACTCACCTAGTCGCCCAAGTTCACTCGACGAGTCAGGTCAAAGTTTGACCGTTGACTTTGTTGACTTTTAGGGATTGGTCAACAATGGGGTCTTTGAGTCAAGAGAGGGGTAAAATGGTCTTTTACCCATCTGAGGGTACTAAGAGAGGGTCGGGTCTAGTCTCGAGAGTTATATTTATGAGTGTATTCTACTTTATGTGATTAGGCGGAGGCTAGACTATACTGCTACCTAGTCAGGGATTTACTGAGACATCTGAGGTGAGTCTTCTCACTATACCTTAACTTGAGTGGTAATTAGAGTTATGTGACAGAGTTATTGTATGCTATTTATGTGCTGTGTTGCACTGCATTATTTCTATGTGATTTATGTTGTGTGTATATCAGAGTATATCAGAGTTAGAACCGAAAGGTTCACAGAGCTAGGACCAGAGGGTCCACAGAGTTACGGCCTAAGGGCCCACAGAGTTATAGCCTTGAGTGGCTAGTATGTGTTATGTGTGGTATTTTGGGGAACTCACTAAGCTTCGTGCTTACAGTGTTTTGTGCTTTGTGTTTCAGGTTTTCTCAGGATCACGGGACGACACCGACTCGATTGTACACACCAGAGAAAGAATTATGTTTTAGAGGATCCTGGATTACTATTTATTTGATTATAGAGTTAAGTTTTTGTAATTTAAACAAAAATGAGATTTTTACAAAAAGTGTTTTAAGATCAAAGCGAATTTAAATGAAATTTTAGTTTGAAAATTTTCGGTGTTACAAGTTGTTTATTAGGAATTTGGTTACCAAGTTTGGATATCGGTTATGGAATCTTGAGTCAAGAAGTTCATTGTGAATGTATCGAGTGATTTTTCAAATGGACGTATACCTGGTCCGTTAAGGGAATTGGATGTAATATGAAGTTCTTCGATGTACCATCATTATGTTCGTGGGAGTAGTGGGTTGGTGATGACTTGTCAAGAAGACACGTGAGTAAGGTATTGGGCATAATTTTTTGGATTTGGGATTGGGCGAAATTCGCGATCGGTATGTTTTTAATATTCTTTCAGCATGTTTTGGTGGTCTCCCTAGTCAGGGACTAAGTGTAGGTTCGTCTTAGGGTAAGGTTTCTAAAGTATAAACTGATGGGTTTCTGGTTTTTGTTAGTATAGTGAAGAAGTTGGTTTGTGGTTGTAGTTTTGAGAGTTCCTGGTTTGTGGGGTTTTCTCTGGAAGTTGGTTCATACCGTTAGCGAAAGAAAGAAAAATGTTGTTGTGCATTTTCAAGTTAGTGGGTTGCTTTTTGGCAGTTACGGGTTTCCAAGTGGTCTCTCGAGTTTTACTTATAAGATGTCTTGATTTCAAAATTGTTAGAGGGAGTTTATGGGATATGTTGGTGTTGTTTTATAAATCGTAATCAAGATAGATTTCGAGGACGGAATTCAGTTTAAGTGGGGAAGAGTTGTAACACATTGTTCTCTTTTTAATTATTTAATAGAGGAATATGAATTATAATCATAATTTTAAAAAATAGATAAAAGAATCAACTAGCATTTTAACTAAGTGAAATGCAATATACAGATATAAGGAGATGAGTTATTCAAAGAAAAAGATTGTTTTATAATATTATAAAACATATTTTTAATAAATAATAATAATAATAATAATAATAATAATAATCTACTCTAATAAATGAAAGTTTTTTTTGCCACATGTCACATTCTCATTCAATTTGCCAAATGTCATCTTATGGTTATTTTGAATTAATTTTTTTCCACATGTGATTTTATGAGTTTTTCTATTTTATTAAATTTTACATAATATTTTAATGTCATAACTGCAATAAATGTAGTAATAAATGAATACCAATTTCATTAATGAACTTACTTTTTAATTTCAAAATTCTCAAATTAAAGGTCATTAGTTTCTTTTGTTTATTAATTTAAACTATTTGCTTAAATTTAAAAGATAAAAAATATTTCAGTTATAATAATTCATTATTTTTCTTATTTTCTTATAAACTCAAAGTTCTCAAATATTTTGACTTTTCTATTTAACTTTTTTTAAAATTAACCCATGTAATACATGGGTCTCACAACTAGTAATGATAATAATAATAATAATAATAATAATAATAATAATAATAATAATAATAATAATAATAATTTAATGATTTATTTGTCTAACGACTATAGTGCAATTTCGAAAACATCATTTTATAAGAGAAACCAAATTTAAGGTAGTTTTTGTCGCAATGTCAACTTCAGATGACCAAAACTACAAAATTCAGAATCTTGGACATTTTGTTCCCTTCATCAAAAGCAACATTCGTAGTTAGAACCTTTTAGGGGATTTTAGTAGAGGGGTAATCTAGGAGAGATGCCTAGATGAGTGTTGTGGTGCTTATCGAAAGAATAGTTAGAACCCGCGAGGGGTAGAGTTGCAGAGTTTGGTGGTACTTTGGAGAATGAGCAAAGCAAGCGGAGTTATCACCCAGAGTGAGTTCTATGTATTCTTCGATGCCCGAATGCTGCGTGCTTCATGCTTTGAGGAACTCTCGATGATGGGAGTCAGCTACCGAGTGAATATTACGATATTCAGGAGGTAGATGGCTGGCATCATTAGGAGCTCTTCAACAACTGATGGGGGAGAAGTAGGATGACCAAGGAAGAGCCTAGGGAGAAGCCTTAGTCAGATGAGTACGCTGGCAGAGTAGAGCATTTCACCGAGGAGCGAGCACGCGTAACGGGATTGGTGAATGAGAAGGTTGAGCTGCTACTTAGGAGCTCTGGGATGGTCCGTGTGGAAAGTATGGGTAGATGTGGCAGGTAGTATGGGCCCGTACTACCGAAAGCAGAGGACCCATACTCGATACAGGGAGTATTCTGAAGGTTATAAGGAGCAGATTGAGGAGTGATGTTATGGTTCGAGTACCATACATCGGAGCAGATTGAGGAGTGATGTTATGGTTCGAGTACCATACATCAGAGCAGATTGAGGAGTGATGTTATGGTTCGAGTACCATACATCGGAGTAGATTGAGGAGTGATGTTATTGATCGAGTACCATACATCGGAGCAGATTGGGAAGTGACGCCATGATTCGAGTACCATGCATCTTAACAGATTGAGGGGTGATGTTATGGTTCGAGTACCATATATTGTAGCAGATTGAGAAGAGATGCCAGGGGATGATTACCATGGTTCTTAGCAAATGATGTTTGTGATTCTCTAGTTGTCTGATCAAGATTGATTGGTGTAGTTTGGGCGCAATGGGGTTTTAGGCCTGAGGGCCATGATTGAGTCCAAAGAGGCATCCCTTAAGAGGGAGGTCGAGAGCATTTCAGAGTATCTTGATAAGATGTCAGATGTGGTCACAAGACTCAGGGATTAGTAGAGCAGGCATTTATGGGGGTTGTGGTCTGAGTGAGCAATCAACCGATGGAGGAGATGTCACCTTCTGTGACTTGATGGGTGCTATTTATGTTTCCTGTGGGAAGTAGGAGAGGCGTGAGATTTCAGTTTTGGGGTTTAGGAGTAAACCCTACGGGCTGAAATTGATGAGGATTTTCCACCAGAGTATCAGACAACATGTTTGCCGCAAGGAAATAATCTATCATGAGCAGGTAGTCAGTGGGGACTAAGATAATCAAGGACCACACCACACCCTAACTGAGTATAGTAGGGCATGTGGTAGCGGTATCAGCGGGTAATCCAGTCAAGTATATCAGAGCGGTGGCTCTTCTGTCTGTGATGGGTATTGAGTATGGTAGTGGAGTCCATATTCTCGTGATGATTCACGTGTTGGATCGGGGGTTGAGAAGTCAAGGATGAAGAGTATGATGATTTATTGTTTCAGTCTAAGAGTCAGTGATAGTACTGGACAGTTGGGATGTTCAGTATTGGGATGGTATGAGACTTCGAATGGCTAGAGGCAGTCGTGATGAGAAGTTCCCGAGGATTTCTTCAGAGGTTTAGGGTATTTGAGGTTTCTTTATTTTTGCGTGGGGAGATCATTGGGCGTTGTGTGGCACCTTCCAAGCGTAGGTGCGATGTTTCTGGAGGAAACCGACTATGGGGTAGAGTGTTGATATGTCAATTGGTTATGGTTCGAACCCTAAGTGGGGGAGAACCGGGTATTTTATTGAGGGAACCAGAGATTTGTGCAAGAGTGGTTAAGGTTTGGATACAGAGACCTGCGGCTCAGATTCATGAGACCAGGGACATTGGTGATCAAGGAGAGGTGCAAAGCGAGAGTAATGTTTCCATGTGTGTCTGAGGAAGGATGAGTGTCTCCACGGCATGTGGCCAATGGTCAGGAACCTTGTAACATCCAAAATTTCCAAACAATTAAAACTTTTCAAAATCACCCATTTTATTAACATTGTTACAAAAAGGTTTTCAATACATTATTAAACAGAGTAATTTCCCAGGTTCATATCATAAAACACCAACGCGAGGAATGGTACGATCACGCCTTTGCCTTGCCACAGACTCTTGAGAACCTGAAACATAAAACCACAACTGTAAGCCCGAAAGCTTAGTGAGATACCCCCAGAATACCAACCACATATACGCCTTTCCAGGCCCTGACCTTCCGGTCCATGTGTCTCAGGGGACTTCCGTCCCTGCTGGGTAAACCTTCCGGTCCTACCCACGCCGACCTTCCGGTCCATCACACAACATAATCGCCTTCCGGCCCATAACATATTGCCTTCCGGCCCATAAGCATAAAATGCATATATAACATAACAAATAATCATATAGCAGTTCAAAGACAACAATCGATCATCAGATCACATATCATAGCATTACTCTAACAAGATACCGATCTAGCCGGTCACTAGCATAACATTACCCTACGAATCAGTCAACATACTAAATGCATACATACGCCTTTCCAGGCCATGACCTTCCGGTCCACATAGCAACGCCTTCCGGCCCATGACATGTAATGACAACTACCCGGATTTCCATCCGATAAAAGGGTCGGCCTTGGTGCCATAAACCCTAGCGATATAGTGAGGATAACTCACCTCAAAACTGCCGACTGAACAGATAGCTCAAGCTGCTCCGATCACTGATACGATCTCCTCTCTGGACAGTCACCAATGCACTGAACTCAAACAATAAACAACAATTACCAAAATACCCCTGGAACCACTGGTCAATCCTTGGTCAAAGACAAGGTCAAAGTCAACCCCTGACTGACCCTACTCGCCGAGTCAACCCTATGACTCGCCGAGTCCCCATACTCAGAACTTCACTTAACCCGCGACCTAACTCGCCGAGTCACCCCAAGACTCGCCGAGTTCAACGACTCTGAGTCCACTCGCCCTTGACTCACCGATTCCTTAAAATTCCCTTTCTACACGTCGAGTATCCCCTTTTTACTCGATGAGTTCCTCCTGGAAGAATCGCGGGGCCACCCCGACTCAACTCACCGAGTCTGAAGAACAACTCGACGAGTCCCAGTAAATCTTCAAGCTACTCGCCGAGTCTGTTCATCGGACTCGGCGAGTCCATGCCATGCAGTCGATCAAACTGCTTCCTGAGATAGGTATGGTTCCGAAATACACAAGCATGGGACCTTCTGGACCTCTAAAGGTCCTAATACAGGGTTATATTTGTTTGGGAAACAAGGTAATAACCCATCTAATCACCAAATGGGTTCCATAAACCCTAGATCCATGCACACATCAATATAACAGAAAGGATCCGAATATTACCTGAATAACGCACTCTCTGTGTCCCCAAACCTCAGAACTCGAATCCCTTGCAGTTCCTTTAGCCAAGATTCTTCTTCTCCTTGCACAACAATTTCTTCAAGTCACCAATGGCCTTCAATCTTGCTCTAGATGTCCACAGCCGCCTAGGGTTCTTCTCAATCGACTAAAAGACTGACAATGACGGCAAATAAATGCCTCTTATACGTCCCAACCCTGAACGGTTATGGTTTCCGCTAAACAGCGCAGACTCGCCGAGTCCATATCTGGACTCGTCGAGTCCAGTCGCGAACCTGCGACCCGGTCTGCGATCCTACTCGGCGAGTCTAGGATCCAACTCGCCGAGTCCCCTCTTAAAACACCCCAGAAACGTAATTATTACAATACTTGAAATTCCGGGCTGTTACAATTCTCCCCCACTAGGATTAGACTTCGCCCTTGAAGTCTTACTCTGAAAATAGTTCCGGATGCTGCTCCCGCATCTCACATTCTGGCTCCCAAGTCATTTCCGATCCCCTCCGATGTTGCCACTGAAATGGCCCAATGTACCGGGGCCCCAACTTGCCTCTCTTCCTGAAGCGAATCACTCCTTTCCAAGGAGAGGCCTTCAGGAGTACGAGGTTGCCGACCTGAAACTCAAGCTCGGATCGGCGTCTGTCTGCATAACTTTCCCTATCGGCTCTGTCGAATCTGCTCTGTCGACTGAAGCACGATCTCTGTACTGCACATCACTCTTTGTAACCGAGAATTACCCAAGATGCAACACTGCTCTAAATCTCAACGATCACTCGACCCATAAGGGTTAGGAAACCGTGAACCACCGGATCCCCGATCCAAAGCCCACTTTGTCCATTCCGGACCGACTGAGAGATCCATTCCCACTCTCAGAGCAACTCTCACAAGTTCCCCTCTTGCTATCACATACACATACTGAACTAGTCCCAACACTCGCAGGTTGAAAGACCCGATACACTGATGATATCCTCGAACATCTCCCAAGATGAACCACTACATCCACCCTACACTCTGATCAGAATCACACTGAGAATTTAAGATTCTCCCTCCCCCTGCATCCCTTCTGAGCCTCAACAGACATCCCAAACCGAATGGGTTCCCACTTCGCTGCCGCGAACACGATGCTCGAAGGCATACTTGAAATACTCTAACCATAACTCTGCTCTGCAGCTTTCATTCTCGTGAACTTGCACTCCCCTTCGGAGTTACACACCTTTCTCTTTTCCTTCCAAGGGACCCTCTTGGCCATAATGCCACTCCAACCGGTGCTACGGTGCTTGCCCCAAGCGACACCACCCTTTTTGCGTAACCGCTATTCACATACTCGGGTTCTCATTGCAGGGCTCTCAATCCCATGTACTCTCTCCACTCATCAAAATCACTGCCTCAGCTAAACAAGATCACTAACCCGGGGCCAGACCTTCCTATGCAATCACACTGCAACATACACGATCCGCAATCTCAAACTGATCCAACAATACCAACAGAGTCTCCAGCATGATTGGACCGACTCTCATAACACATACTAGCCACTCGAGGCTCTATCTCTGTGGGTCCGTACACCCAACTCTGCGAACCCTCAAGTTCTAACTCTGGGAACCTTCCGGTTCCAGCTCTAGAAACATGCACAACATAATCCCGTGGGATTAATGCAGTACAACCCATCACGTACCTCAAACATACCAATACTCTGATCGCATAACCCCGGTTACTTACTCAAGCTTGATCCCGGCCTTCTCTCAGGCCTCCACAATCAAATGCCCTAGGTCTGTATCCAACTCCCGGGCCGGTATGTGTACTCTTGCTTGGATTTTGAGCAGTAAGGGAAAAGGTTTCGGAGGATCATCAGCGTGTTCTGAGGCGTTAGCGTTTTCCTTGTATTCCAATTGAGTGTTTGGATACACTGAAGTTGCGCATTAGGTAAAATGAAGAATTATTTATGGGGTTCAGGGGAAATGTATTGTTGTATCTGTATGGTGCTGGGAGTAGGAGATCAGTGGTTGAGGCAGGACATCGTGATGTTCTAAAATGGTGTTCCGTGGTACCCGGGTATAATGTTCCGATTTCAGAGTTATTTAGAATCTTGAGTTTGAGACGACTGGTGGTGTATCATGTATCTACGGTTCCAGTGGGAGCCCTTCGGGTATTGACATCAAGAGGGATTAATTAAGGAAGTGGACCTCCGCAGAGGTAGGTATTTTGTTATAGCGGTTGCCGCCAGAGTCTGTGATGCATATGTGGTACAAGTGTATGTAGCTATCTATGATAGTCTGCGGAGCATGAGTTAGTGGACATAGTGTGGTGTTGTGATGCTACGGGGAGTCGTAGTACTCACTGGAGAGAGGGAGTTGTGATACTACGGGGATCCGTAGTATTCACTAGTCAGAGGGTGTTGTGATACTGCGGGGAGTCGTAGTGTTCACTAGTCAGAGGGTGTTGTGAAACTACGGGGAGCCGTAGTACTCACTGGTCAGAGGGTGTTTTGATTCTCCGATCAATGTATGATGCAGAAGAGTTTTAGGCTTGAGTAGCCCTAGTATTGAGTTTTTGGAGCCTGGTGGTTGAACCAGGGGCGAGACTGGGGTCTCCGTCACTGTCAGGGCTAAGTCGATTTTCGGTTGGATTGTAGTTCTCATTTTAGAATTTTGTGACTTGCGTGTCACAGGGCCGAGTTAGTTGATGCGAAGAGGAAGTCAGGGGGGAGCTCTTCTGCAGAGAGCCTGGCAGAGTTGTACGTGAAGGAGGTGGTATCGCGGGGCGGAGTACCGATCTCGATTGTCTCAGATCGAGATGTACGTTTCATTTCCAGATACTGGAAGAAATTCCCTGAGGAGTTGGGCACAAGGTTTCATTTTAATACTGCCTATCACCCACAGATTGGCGGGCAGAGTGAGCGGACGATTCAGACGCTCAAGGGGATGCTTTGGGCATGTGTATTGGATTTCGGAGTGAGTTGGGACATGTACTTACCCTTGGATGAGTTTTTCCTATAACAACAGCCATCATTCGAGCATTGGTATGCCACCCTTTGAGCTGTTGTATGGGAGGAGGTGTCGGACTCCCATTTGCTGGGGAGAGGTAGGGCAACGTGTGATAGGTAGTACAGAGATGGTGCTCCAGACGACCGAGCAAATTCAGCAGGTCAGGCAGAGGTTGCTGACGGCCCAGAGCCGCCAGAAGTGTTATGCTGATAGACGGCGGTTAGACCTCGTGTGGTGTTAAAGAGATATGGAATTTGGAGCTGAGGTTTATGAATGGGATGTTTGAGGACACTTCTAAGCGAGCATGGTTATGCTTTGTGTCTAAGGACAGAGTGGTGGGGGATTATTTGTCTGGAGGATTTCTGATAGCAGTCTAGTAGATGTGCCCTGGTGGAGTGTGAACCCTTTTATTTGTGGGCGTGATTTATATGTCTTAGCATGATCAGTTTGAAGGAAAGACAGCCAGTTGTTGGTTGTGGTCTTATGGGAATCAGTGAGCCAGTGAGGAAACTGGGTTGATATTCGAGGAGCAAAAATCATAGTGATCGTTCAAGTAGGTGGTCTGGCGGCAGATCAGGCCACTAGAGTTTCCGGTTATTGGGACGGGGTATTTTTAGTGGCAAAAGAGTTGGTTTAAACTCTGGTTTTGGAGGTTCTATGTGGTTTCAGATGCCCATAGAGGTAATATCAGTGTGGTACGGAGATCTTTTCGGTAGTGCCTTTTGGGTAAATGATTAGACCTATGTGTGGTTAAGCGATGATTTCGAGGGCGAAATCTAATTCAAGTGGGGGAGAATTGTAACATCCGGATTTTCAGGTACATTATTTAATTATTATTTTTGGAGATTTTGAGAGAGACTCGGCGAGTTGATGCTTAGACTCGCCGAGTAGAGTCGCGAATTTTCATCCGGGTTAATGACCGGACTCGGCGAGTCGACTAGTGGACTCGGCGAGTCGACTAGTGGACTCGGCGAGTCTGCGCTGTTTAATGAAACCCTAATTTACGGGGTTTGAGACCTATTTAAAGGCCCTTATGGTCTTCATTCGCGGCTACCAGTCGATAGAGAGAGACCCCGGAGTGTGTGAGTGTTTTGAGAGAGAAGGGAAGCCATTTTTTATCCTTGTGTGGGTGATTTTGCAAGAAGAAGGTGACCAAGGCAAGAGGAAGCTAAAGAGGGAGCTAATCTATGGATTTCAGAGCTTAAGGGCTTCATCTTCAGGTACATATTCGATCCTTCTTCAGTTTGGGGTGTTAATCCTTGAGAGTTAGGGTATCTAGCCCATTTAGAGTATGATTGTTAGTGCATTTGGTCCCTTCTTGTGTTGAGGCTTCGAAAATGGATCCAAAGAGATCCAGAGACCTTAAATCCTTGATCTTTATTGAGTGTCTTGGAGAGATATGAGTTTTGGATGGCATATTTAGGCCATTCCTTCAAATAGAGCCATAGGGTCCTTGCATGGGCATCAAGATCCAAACTTTACGTGTTTTTATTGCTTTAGGAGGCCAGATCTATGAGTTAGAGGAACGAATCTGACCTCAGGATGAGCTCATTTGAGCTTGAGCATGGCATGAACTCGCCGAGTCCCAAGAACAGACTCGACGAGTAGGGGTAGGGTTTCCCGTAAGTCACTCAGTGAGTAACTTGTCGAGTTAGGGGAATGACTCGGTGAGTCAGAACGGAATAGAGGATTACAGGTGGAACTCGTCGAGTCCATAATTGAACTCGACGAGTTGATTTGGGGTGGCCCCGCGATTCATGCCAGGTGTAACCCGTCGAGCAGGGGGAAGGCTCGACGTGTCATGAGAGGCTAGAGAGATAGTGGACACATGTAGACTCGCCGAGTCGCCCAAGTGCACTCGACGAGTCAGGTCAAAGTTTGACCGTTGACTTTGTTAACTTTTAGGGATTGGTCAACAATGGGGTCTTTGAGTTAAGAGAGGGGTAAAATGTTCTTTTACCTATCTGAGGGTACTAAGAGAGGGTTGGGTCTAGTCTCGAGAGTTATATTTATGAGTGTATTTTACTTTATGTGATTAGGCGGAGGCTAGAATATACTGCTACCGAGTCAGGGATTTACCGAGACATCTGAGGTGAGTCTTCTCACTATACCTTACCTTGAGTGGCAATTAGAGTTATGTGATAGAGTTATTGTATGCTATTTATGTGTTGTGTTGCACTGCATTATTTCTATGTGATTTATGTCATGTGTATATTAGAGTATATCAGAGTTAGAACCGAAAGGTTCATAGAGCTAGGACCAGAGGGTCCACAGAGTTAGGGCCCAAGGGCCCACATAGTTATAGCCTCGAGTGGCTAGTATGTGTTATGTGTGGTATTTTGGGGAACTCACTAAGCTTCGTGCTTACAGTGTTTTGTGCTTTGTGTTTCGGGTTTTCTAAGGATCATGGGACGGCACCGGCTCGATTGTACACACCAGAGAAAGAATTATGTTTTAGAGGATCCTGGATTACTATTTATTTGATTATGAAGTTAAGTTTTTGTAATTTAAACAAAAATGAGATTTTTACAAAAAGTGTTTTAAGATCAAAGCGAATTTAAATGAAATTTTAGTTTGAAAATTTTCGGTGTTACAGGTTGTTTATTAGGAATTTGGTTACCAAGGTTGGATATCGGTTATGGAATCTTGAGTCAAGAAGTTCGTTGTGAATGTATCGAGTGATTTTTCAGATGGACGTACACCTGGTCCGTTAAGGGAATTGGATGTAATATGAAGTTCTTCAATGTACCATCATTATGTTCGTGGGAGTAGTGGGTTGGTGATGACTTGCCAAGAAGACAAGTGAGTAAGGTTTTGGGCATAATTGTTTGGATTTGGGATTGGGCGAAATTCGCGATCGGTATGTTTTGAATATTCTTTCAGCATGTTTTGGTGGTGTCCCTAGTCAGGGGCTAAATGTAGGTTCGACGAATCGATGGTCATCAGTCTTAGGGTAAGGTTTCTAAAGTATAAACTGATGGGTTTCTGGTTTCGGTTAGTATAGTGAAGAAGTTGGTTTGTGGTTGTAGTTCTGAGAGTTCCTGGTTTGTGGGGTTTTCTCTGGAAGTTGGGTCATACCGTTAGCGAAAGAAAGAAAAATGTTGTTGTGCATTTTCAAGTTAGTGGGTTGCCTTTTGGCAGTTACGGGTTTCCGAGTGGTCTCTCGAGTTTTGCTTATAAGATGTCTTGATTTCAAAATTGTTAGAGGGAGTTTAAGGAATATGCTGGTGTTGTTTTATAAATCGTAATCAAGATAGATTTCGAGGACGGAATCCAGTTTAAGTGGGGAAGAGTTGTAACACACTGTTTTCTTTTTAATTATTTAATAGAGGAATATGAATTATAATCATAATTTTAAAAAATAGATAAATTAAAAGAATCAAATAGCATTTTAACTAAGTGAAATGCAATATACAGATATAAGGAGATGAATTATTCAAAGAACAAGATTGTTTTATAATATTATAAAACATATTTTTAATAAATAATAATAATAATAATAATAATAATTTAATGATTTATTTGTCTAACGACTATAGTGCAATTTCGAAAACATCATTTTATATGAGAAACCAAATTTAAGGTAGTTTTTGTCGCAATGTCAACTTCAGATGACCAAAACTACAAAATTCAGAATCTTGGACATTTTGTTCCCTTCATCAAAAGCAGCATTCGTAGGGTGCCTTTTTTTGGACACATGCGATGGTTCCTTATTATAAGTCCTAGGTTGTTATAGAATTTTGGTTTTGGCTGTAAGTGTGTGTGAGAGAGAGAGGGAGAGAGAGAGAGAGAGAGAGAGAGAGAGATTTTGGCGACACAACTGAAGAAGGCAAGTAGCATGTGTATGGTTGTTGTTGCTCTTCTCTCTGACAACTAAGAGGGGGTAATTGGAAGCAGCATCCTATATGTGTTTCCTATTTAAAATCGATGGCTAAACTATCCTTGATTTGGGTTTCTATTGCTGGCAAGCCTTGGAGACCTCCTTTGCAACTCCAGTGACTGCCCGACAGAGCTACGAATCAAGGTTTGGTAGAGATAGGGATATATAAGAGAAAGAAGCCATGATACTAAGGTGTTGTTAGTTTTTTTTTTTTTTTTTTTTTTGAAGCAAAAATCATAAAGTGTGCGAACCACCTCTACAACCTTCTGCAGTAGAAAAAGTGGACCAAACGGCTACAGACTGTACTAAGAAGTGTGTTTGTTTTTTTAACATTTGAATGCTGCTGCAGATATTAAAAAATTAAAATAAACTGATTTTATAATCCGAAAATAATTTTTTAATACCGAAAATTTAATAATGTATGACATTTATACAAGATTTTATGATATTTCAACAAAAAATAATGATATTTTAACAAAAAAAAAATAATGATATTTTAACAAAAATAAAATAATGATATTTTCGCATAAAATAATGATATTTCATCAACAAATTATTATTATTGAATAATAATAAAAAAATGAAAAAAAATCAACAAAAATAAACAAAAAAATACGAAAAAATAAAATAAAATAAGATTTCAGCAATATATAATTAATATTTTAGCAAGAAAAAAAAAAAGAATAACAGGTTGTAAAGGCAAAACAAACCGCTACGAAATGAAAAGTATTTTGCGTGTGCTACGCCGCGCAGCAATAAAAGATCTAAATAAGTTTTTCCAAAAAACAAACACAACTTAACATAAGAAGTTATTTCTTCCGATAGAATTGTGTGTGTACGTGGAGTTTTGATGGCAACAAGACCTCCATTATGTGAGTTTCAGTCGTGGTCGGAGCTGACTCTATTTTCTGGAGGTGGTGGTGCGCTGCTAGAGAAAGCGACGTCGTCAGTGAGGAGGGTTATCGCCGGAGGGGATGCTAGATTGTCTGCCGCCAAGGCGCCTTCCTTCACGTAAAATTACTAGATTTGCTAAGTTGATGTAGGTATTTTATTTTTGGGCTTTTCAAATGGACTCAACTCTCCAGATATAAAAACTATGGGCTAATATATTTGCATGGACTCCATTTCGTGAGTTTTAAATTGAAATGGAAAGATTATATGTCATGCAGGCTAATGGCTCGTAAGTAGGGTCGATCGACCTATGAATTAAATCTAAAAGGCATTGAAAGTGTTAGAATCTGTGAAATCCAATTTTTGACTGAATATAAAAATAATAGTTTTTGGTTTATATAATTAAATTGGTCACTTAGTAGTGAGGTTGATAATTCGATTTAATGGATCATAACTTTAATTTTTGCGAATATATATATATATATATATATATATATATATATATATATATATATATATATATATATATATATATATATATATATATA
Source organism: Lactuca sativa (assembly GCF_002870075.4). Lineage (NCBI taxonomy): Eukaryota > Viridiplantae > Streptophyta > Magnoliopsida > Asterales > Asteraceae > Lactuca > Lactuca sativa. Next base: position 37,423,857 of record NC_056631.2, on the reverse strand, counting down.
TATATATATATATATATATATTCTCTAATAAATGAAGATTTTTTTTGCCACTTGTCATATTCACATTCATTTTGACACATGTCATTTTGTGGTTTTCTTATTTTATTAATTCCATATGGTATTTAAATTTAATAATAAATGCATATCAATTCTATTAATAGACTTTCCTTATAATTTTATATTTCTTATAAATTCAAAATTTTCAAATGTTTATATATATTTAATTGTTTTAAATACACCCATGTAATACATGGGTCTCACACCTAGTAGAGGAATATTAGAACGATTTAATTTATCGGGAGATATCCATTTGTTGATCGAATATGTGATTAGTTCTAGGTAAATATAGCGATTGAAGTCATTAAATAAAATATAAATAGATATAGTATTTAGTCTAAGTAATTATAATTATGTTTGATTTTTAGGAGGATTCGCCACATAGGGATAACGTCTAAGGTTGTGTCGTTTTCCAGACGTAGCATTGCAACAAAGACTCATTGTTCAGATGACCTGCCATCCAGGTGAGTTTTCATCACTGTACTTGTATGTCGAAGGCACCAATATAGACTCACTAGGTTATGTATCATGGTATACATGATGATGTTATGCTACTTATATGATAGATTAGTAGATCTATATGACTACCTGTATTTGTTAGATATGTGTTTATATGTATCTGTTGTATATGTCGACATATTGTCGAGGGGTTGAGGCAATATTGCTTTGTGTTGTAGGCCAAGATACACGGAGAGTGGTTCAAATAGGTTGTAGGCCCTGCAAGACGGTCCAGTCATGTTGAAGGCTCGGAGAGCGGTGCATATAGGTTGTAGGCTCTACGAGGTGGTCCACTCAGGCTGAAGGCTCATATTTGCATGTTATTGATTGTTATGTCATGTGGTGGTACTTTGGCGGAACTCACTAAGCTTTGACTTACAGTTTCAGTTTATTATTTCAGGTACTTCAGAGGATTGTGGGAAAGCGAATGCGTGATCGTGCACATCTTCCAGTTTATATGATATTGGATTTTGGGATACTCTGATTATGATCTATACTTTTGAAGCAAAGGTTTTTTTGTACCGAATTTATAATTAATGGGTTGTTTTTCAAAAATTTTAATTTCTTTGATTTTTACGATGTTACAGGGGTTGTTTATTGGAGTTGTTTAGCAAGCGGTATCGGATTGATTTGGTTCCTATTCCTCTGCGTGAGATCAAGGTTATTGTGCATATGGATTGGTTGAGCCCCAATGGGGCAATGATTGATTGCGAGCGTTAGTTGGTGAGTATTCGGACCCCAAGTGGGGCAGAGGGAGTTAATGATTCAGGGAGAGGGTGTTCAGCGTTGGCCGACTCTATGTTCAACAGCTAGAGCCAGACGCTATCTTCAACAAGGTTGTTCCGGATTTGTTATCTATGTGATGGATACCCATGAGAAGGGTAAGGCGGCTGGGGACGATGTACCGATTGTTCCAGACTACTTGGATATGTTTCCAAAGGATTTTCTTAGAGTGTCTCTAGTGAGGCAGGTGGAGTTTTAGATTGACTTGGTTCTTGGTGCGGCTCCGATAGCCAGAGCACCGTATCGGTTAGTACCTCCAGAGATGCAGAAGTTGCCTACTCAGCTGCAGCAGTAGTTAGACAAGAGATTTATTTGGTCGGGTAGTTCGTCACCGGGTGCGCCAATCTTGTTCGTGAAGAAGAAGCGTACATCTCATTAGATATGTATCTGTTGAATTAATCTCTAAGTCCGTAACTATATTTGGTAAGTACTTGACCCGGTTGTGCATGGTCCTTTTGGGTTGCCTTCACCAAAGCAACTTGAGAGGATGATTTATGAAGAGAGAGGTTAATTATGGTTTATTAATATACTATATGAATAATATATTAAAAGAGAAATCATATAGTTTAATTAATATTAGACAATAATTAATTAAGAAATTAATTATGTGGCTAAAAGAGATTAATTAAACTATGGGGACTGATATTGTAATTATAAGATAGTTGCATAAGTGGGCTAATGGACTCCATAGAAGTTGGAAAGGACGAAATTTATGGGGAATCCCATAAGAATTCGTCCAAGGGTTCTAAGGAGGGAGTCCATGGGCTGCTTGGAGCTTAAGCAGTCAAATTAGGGATTCCTTGTTTGATAACCCTAATAGCATCACTATATAAGGAACCCCTAAGGCCCCAGAAACGTGAGGAACTGATCCCTAAGGGTTCTTGGTCGTTTCTGGTGCTCCTTCTCCTTCTTGTAAGTCATTCTCTTGCTCTTGGTGTTTGTGAGCCATTAGAGGTGTGACATTTATGACACTAAGCTTCTTGAAGATCAAACCATTGAAAGGTAAGATCTAAACCTTATTCTTATGTTAATATCAATTATAACATGCTAGATCTAGGGTTCTTAAGTCTTGGATGAATTGCATGTACAATTGAGAAACCTAGATTCAAGCTTTAGGGTTTACATGAGCACATAGGATGTTCTTTTGTGTAAAACTCATCAGTTGTATCAGAGCCTTGATTGGTTTCTGATGTATTTGATGTTTACATGTTCATCCATTGCTTGGAAAATCGATTTCTGCCCTCTGTCCAACTGAACTCGGCGAGTCAGCCCAACTCGGTGAGTCCAGCCAGTGACTCTGTGAGTCTAGGAGTCAGACAGAGGGAAAATCAGGATTTTTGCTGTTTTTGCTGAAGGATAATTACCAAAAACGTTTTTCATTAATAAAATCCAAATTTTATCAATATTTGGTGATTACCCTTACCAAAATAGAAGATAATTGTCAAAATTAAATTAATTAGTTGTTTTATAAGATAAATATTAATTATTTGTGATTTTGTTTTTGAATTATCTTGTAAGAAATTGAATTAGGTCAAATTTAGATAATTACCAATTATTTGATTAATTTAATTATTTGTAATTTGATCTAAATAGTTTTGAAAAGTTTCAAATTAAACTTGTCCTCAAGTTTTGAAATTTAAAATTTTGATTAAAAGTTTAATTTTGAAATATTAAATTCTAAAACCCTAGTTTTTGAAAAAGTTTAAATTACACCCTTATGGTTTTATTAAGTTAATTAAATGTATAATTAAAGGAGAGTTGATAAATCCATAATGATATGGTTTATATTTAATTAAATTAAAAGTGTAATTTATTAAATTATACCACCTAGTATTTTAAAAGTGTAAAATACACCCTTATACTATATATATATATATATATATATATATATATATATATATATATATATATAATTAAAAGTCTAATATTATATATGTATAAGTAAAGAGTCAGTCTTACCATTAGTAGGCCTCATTCACGAAGCTGGTCTCTAAGGGGTGCTTAAGGAAATTTCCTATAAAATGGCGATTGAATGGGTATCCACTCTTACCCACCACACTCTTGACTGGTGGAGGGTCATTAGCCGAACGGGTAGGATAGGACACAACTTTCATTATAATTATAATGAACTACGAAGTAACTAAACACTTTTATAAATTCTCAAATCTTAGTTACTATAGGAAAATGTGGAATTGGTGTAAATCCATGAAATTGCACATAGCACCCTTTTTGGTCGATTAGTGGAGCGTGTGTGGTTAACCGGAACAATAATATGGGACCAATGAAGGATGGCAATGGGTAGCTTGATGTTTATCATAGATCAGTGGAGCGCGTGTGGTTAACCGTCACATTGATTAGTTGATTCGTAACATCGAGAGTACCAAGTTAGTTTACATGGTTATCCACAACTTGTTTGTGATCCTCGGCATCCTAGTCACAAATGAAGGGCACAATCGAGATTTAAACATGCCATTGAAAAGTTCAATGAATCTCAAAGGATCTAGAAGTTTCAATTCATTTAAAACTAAAATTTCTTTTTCGTTTTTCATGGTGGTAATTGGTAAATCGTAATTTACCTACCTTCAAATGTTTTTCTATTTGGATTACGACATCCCTCTTCCAAGCTGTAGAATATTGTGTTGGGTCCTAGCCTTAATATCTCATTTGGGTGTTTTATTAAGGACTCAATCAACTGACTTGAAATTTCTCCCGTTTTGTAGATGTCTGATTCTAACTATGGTCTTCCTAAATCCCTTGGAACAAGCTTTCCACATGAAGATGATATTCCGCGATTCGATCGAGGAATAATAGATCATTCTTCACTTCCTCCACCTCCTCCTATTGTTCTCCCTGACCCACAAGTTCGAAGGCTTGAAAAGATCAATCTCACTCAAGCCCTTTTGGCAAGTAAACATAAAGAAGGAAAGTCAGTATGTGCACATGTCTTAGAGATGAAGTCACATATTGACAGGTTAAGAATGTTGGGATGTGAGAAGCTGACTATTGACTGGGTTCTTCAATCGCTTCCTGACTCATATAGTGAGTTCGTAAGAGAGTACTATATGATAGACCACGACATGACCCTCATTGATCTCACCTATTTTCTTGTTGCTGCTGAATCAACAATGATGTGGTGCACTGGAGAAGCAAAGTTGGTTGGTAGATCTACTTTCCAAACCTCCATGGACACAAGCAATGGCAACGAAAGGCATGCCATGGTCAAAAAGTTTGATCATAAGAGAAATGCAAAGTCTGAGGTAGTTTCGTGTGCTGTTTCAAAAGAGTCAATTTTCTATTATTGCCAAGAGAAGGGGCATTAGAGACGAAGCTGCCATGTCTACCTGATAGATCTAGGAGATCGGAGAGTCAAGACGTATGGTGTAACGCCCGCAGATCCTGGCTAGACAATTTAGAGACAATAAGCATCAAAAATGAGTTTTTTATGGAAGATTATTTAGAAGGATTAATCTGAACCAAGTTGTAGTATATGTTAAAAGGATTTAGTACATATAAAGAACGCCGAAATCCGAGTTATAACGAAGAAGTTATGACTCATCAAAGTTCTTCGGCAAAACCGGTACGACACCGGGAGATGTAAATAATGAATTTATGATAGAGGACTTTTTAGCCTTAGTAATCTAAACAAAAGTCGTAGAATATGTTAAAATGAGAGCGTCCATAAAAAGAACGTCATAATCTGACTTCGTATGAGGAAGTTATGAATTTTCTAACATTTGGCATAGCAGTGCACGACCCGAAACTCGAATTTTAGTTCGAGCGGTTTTTGGCCTACGCAACCTAAATGAGAGTTGAAGATCTCATTAATAGGAACTCAACGGTAAAAAGACAGACAAAAACGGAGTCCGTATGTAGAATTTATGAATTTTACGTTGAGATTTAATAGTATAATCTCCTCCCACTGTTAAATTAAAGATCAGTCGAGAATTAGCCGACGAAGTCTAAATGAAAGTTTTAGATCTTGTTTTTACCTACGCGCGGATATAAAGAATGTCGAGAGTAGAGCTCGTATGTTAAAGATATGGACGAAACTTGGTCCCTACTCTTCGAGCGCAATAAATTTGATACAGTTTTGTAAATCTGAGATAGAATGAGAATTAGCTAACGACATCTAAATGAAAGGTGTAGTACTCGTAAATACCAACGCGTGGATATAAAGAACGTCAAAAATGGAGTTTGTATGAACGAGTTACAAATTATAATAGCATATTTAAGTATTAAAATAAAGTATAAATCATATATACGTACACACACATACACACACACACACACACACACACACATATATATATATATATATATATATATGTGTGTGTGTGTGTGTGTGTGTATGTATGTATGTATGTATCTATCATTAGAAAGGTATCGACGATGCGGTTATTATAAGACTAGTGTTGAGTACTTTCGACATTAGTTTAGTACAAATATCGTTAAATCTATTTAAAATAGTATTATGAAGGGGTGTTTAGTCGTTTATATAACTATAAGGTCATTAAGTAATTATGGAGGGTAGTTTTTGTAAATTCAATTACTATAAATAAGAGGTTTGGACTCTCATATTTCTTGCACCATTATCTTGGTTCAAGAGTCTTTCTCTTCTTATCCCTCGACCATTTCGGTCCCTCGTGATTCGACTTCTCTTTCTGTAGTTTTAGTATAGTAAGGTGAGCGCTGAAGCGTTGCATGGATCTTTCTTAGAAAGATTCAGCGACAAAGTTATGCCCCTGCAGAGCCCAACTCCTAGTTAAAACCTCCTTGTAAGTAAGTTATGCTTACGCTATTTTAATATAGCTTATATTTAAAATTAGTATTGTTATTATGAACTTATAATAAATATTTGAGCTATTATTATATAAGTGTCATTATAATATTTTTTTAACTACTCGCGGTATGGGGAATCTGGTTTAAAGGGCCACATAGGGTTGTTGGATTTCAGAACTGCTATATGCCAAAATGGTCTTGCCCTCCGGTGTTTTATGTCTGGCCCCTGTCTGTACATAGTGGTTGGAAAGTATTGTTTAAACACTTAAATAATAATAATAAGACTAATAATTAGTCACAGTAAATATTAGACTAAAATCTAGTGGTAATAATCTAGGTTTCGTCGAAGAAAATTATTTTAAAGTAAACGAAGCACTATCCGAGTACCGAGTCACCGCCTTATCAAGTGAGTGCATGGTCCCTTTCATCTTACACATAGATATGAAGTATTTTATATAAACTACGTGCTATGTCTGCATATTATCTATATAATTGATATCCATGCTGGATGAACGATTTTATACAAGTTTTATATGATTTAAACTGTATATGTATTTATATCTACATAATATGTTGGGTAAAACATGGGTAGATGAAATATGAGTTGGATGATGAGTTGAGAGGTGATATAGACCATGAGATAAGGGTGAGAGGTGGACGATGTGAGAAGACTTGTTCCCAAATGTTGGCCTCGTCATCTAGCAGAGCATGGATGACAACCACAGACTATTCTAGACAATCCAATGGAACACTAGCAGGCTCGCAACCTGTAGGTGTTGTGAATGATGTGTTCACCCGGTGTACTCTAAACCTTGGTGATCATGCAGAATTGATGCCTAAACCCTGTTGACTATGCGGACTTAGTGCCTAAACCTTGGCGATCATGCAGACCTGATGCCTAAACCCTGGTGACTATGCAGACTTAGTGCCTAAACCTTGGCGCTCATACATACTTGATGCCTAAACCCTGATGACCATGCAGACTTGGTGCCTAATCCTTGGCGACTATGCAAACTTAGTGCCTATTGTGTAAACCGTGGCATCGATGGACTTCGTGCCGATTCCTTAGGATGATCCTTAGGAATAAATTAATGACGAATAGCTAATTCTTAGGGTAGATCCTTAAGAGTAGAGAAGATAATGGGGATGGGTAATTGGCTTGATTGTTTGATGTTTAAACATAATAATTATATTATTGTGGGTTGAAAACCCTATGTACTCACCAGGTTTCCCAACCTGACCCACTCAGTTTATTTATATCACAGGTGTTGATATGAAGTCACATTACACTAAGAGATTAAGGAGATATAAATCACTAGTGATAAAAATGTAAGTTATGTTTATGCTTTTGTTTCTATATTGACAATGACATCCCAAATGTTTTAAAATGAATAAAAATAATTTTCTTCGGAAATGATTTGATAACGTATTTATCATGTTTTACTGGGAACAAATTCCGCAACATTTTTATTAAAAGAGGTACTCTGGTTTTTATAAAGCATAAACAAAATCAGTCTTTTCTGGCCGTGAAAATGGGGATGTCACATATGGATCCACTTCAGGTAAAATCCATTAACTAACTCTATAAGTTCCTATTTTTGATTCTTAATACATGATGTGATAGGATTGCATTTGGTGTTATTGTAGGATCGAAGAAAAAGAGAGGAAGCTTAAAGAAAGAAGTGAGCTAAGTCTGATCGCGAAGAAATAGATTTCGATCGCATGATTCTATGATCGGATTTTTGGAGCTGCTACTTTTAGAGTTATGATAGATTGCTTAGGAATATGTAATAGTGTAGTTTTCATTTGATTTGCATTGTAAGGACAAGTTTTTCCGCACCTTTTATAAATGAAATAAAATTTGTTTTTGTCTTATTTATATATTTCCTTGCAATGGCATGAATGAAAATTGACGTTTGTGTATTTCTAGTTTTAGCAATGTTGAAATGGATGTGATTCTTAGTTATATTATTTATGGTAATGTCGAGAATTTACCAAATAAGTAAAGATTCTTATCGGCCAAGTTTCAATTAGACAGAAACTTGGAATCATACAACTTGTATTGTATGATGAATGAGAACCTTCATATTTGGAAAATTCAGACTAATTCCTTGACAAAGAGTCAAGTGAAGGACTAGGAGAACTGATACACAATGTTGTGAACTGGTTAAGTCCACCACAAAGAACAATAAGATTATTCATCATGATTTACTAAAAGTCAAGAAAATATGGTTATGCTTACAAGATTAAGTATAATTCTGAATTATTGAAAAGTTTCAATGAATGGCAGAATGAATAAGAAGAATCAAATAGGTAGAAAGATAAAAGTTTCTCCAATCTAAGAAGAAGGGAGAGTACTTTTGTATCGTGTTTTATGAACGTCTTTTTGATTATGAGAACATATCACAATTAATCCTATAAGGACATCTTAGTACACTAGTATGGCTAAGAAGAGGAGTCATAAATTGTTGAAATGGTTAAATCAAAAGGATGAGTCATACTTCGTTCCAAAATCAATTCTTAGAGTCACACTCGAAGATTGTGAATTAAGTGACACACCTTAAGAATTTCTAACACACTCATCAAATGTGAAGTAGAAAATTGTTTTTCTTACTCTTGCACCTTTCAAATTGGTAAATTGTGATGTCTTGGATAAGACAAAGACCAACTAATACCAATTGTGTGTAGTATTTGTCTTGATAAGAATCCGCACTAACACTTGAATATTTGTTTGTCAAGAAATGTTTTCTTGACAAGAGAATCTTATATGTCAAGAGGTAGGTCAGTGGGAGTCCTAGAGATCTTGAAAAGTTTCAAGAACAAATCAAGAGTAAACCTATTATTAAGCACTAACACATGACTTGAGGTTTGTAACCTATCGTGTTGACATATTCTTTTTCTATGCTATTCCATTAAAGTTACTTATGCATATGAGTTCTATGAGTTCTCATTTGAATGCATAAAGGTAAAGCACCTTGTTCAATGAAAGTACATTGACTAGTATAAGTGAGCTGCTAAATAACTTGGAAGCAACGGTGGGACCCTTGATGGCAAGAAATCAAGAATTAACGAGTTTTGTCCATAAGAGTTTGGATTTGTCACAAACATTATCTTATGATTATGGTTATGACAAATTCGCAATGATAGGAACACATATACCATAAAATCTAAGTGTCATAAGGTTTATCTCCTTCATGAAAATGATTGTGAAGAAACACTTTCACTAAGAGAGATTTTAAGGAGATAGAGATTGTGTAAATTGCATTCTCAAATTTGATTATGATTACGACATCCCTCTTCATAGTTCGAATTATGAGATTTGGCGATTGGTCTAAACATTTGGGACTTAGTAATATATGTTCTGAAATAGTTTAGACACACATGTGAGTTGTCTAAGGAAAGGTGTATAAGTTTGAGAAGATTAGATAAAGGCTTATCGAAGCATATCGTATTAGAAATATGAACTTTGGAAGTCAATAAGTATTGTCTTCTAGAAGTCCATCTTTTTTCTGAATACGTTTTAAAGCTAGTGGGAGCATAAATGTTATTGTTGTATGGATATAATCATCATGTTAGTGGGAGCATGATTATTATTTTAAGTGTTACAAGTTAGCAATATTAATTATAGAAAACAAGAAGTTTCACTTTGCAAAATTGTAGGAGTTGAAAAGTTGTTTTGCTATAATTAAGGGAGAGAATATTATACTTTGTTTTGAAATCTAAAAGCTTAAATCCAGAAATTTTAATCAAATTTAGTCAAGGATATATTAATTGCGTTCTAAATGAAATCGATTATGATTACGACATCCCTCTTCATAGTTCGAATTGTAAGAACGTGGCAAATAGAAATATTATGGCAAAAGACTGATAAAGTATCATGCCTTTATGTTGTTGGAATAGTGTCTAAGGCTGTAACTATATCCGGTTGTGCATGGTCCTTTTGGGTTGCCTTCACCATAGCAACTTGATAGGATGATTTATTAAGAGAGAATAAATATTATTAATATATTATGGGAATAATATAATGAATAATATATTTGTTATTTGATTAATATAAGTCATAGAATTAATTAGAATTAATTTGGTGACTTAAAGAGATTAATTAAATAAAGGGGTATAAACTGTCAATTGTTTGATAGTTAAGCTTTAAACTGTAAATCCATTTGGATATACTTTGGACGGATTCTAAGAGCTTTAGGAAAGCTAAAAATCGTCCATATGCTTATCTAGGAATGGATTTGGATAGCCTTAAGAGAAGATTATCTGATAGGGACTTATCTGTAATCCTTAAGGAATCTACAAGTATAAATAGACCCCATGGCATAGGGAATTCGATACTTCTGAAAAAGCAAGAGAACTCTGGTCGAATTCCTTCCCCTCTCCTCTCTCCCAAATCATCCTCCTTGCTTTGGTGTTTGTAAGCCATTAGAGGAGTGACATTTGTGACTCTAGAAGCTCCAAGACCTCAAGATCAACAAGGAACTCAAAGGTATGATTCTAGATCTGTTTTAATGTTCTTGTTTAACCTAATTAGTAATTAGAAATCTTGGATTCAATGCATGTTTATTAGAAAGCCTAGATCCAAGCATTAGGGTTTTGCATGCGCACATAGGAAAGTTCTTATGGCTAAAACCCATCAGTGGTATCAGAGACTAGCTTGGTTTTCTGTAAATTGTTGCTTGATTAACTTAAACAAACCTGCAAAATTCGATTTTTGGTTTCTGAGTCATGGACTCGGCGAGTCTCAAAGTGGACTCGGCGAGTAGGCCTGACTCGGCGAGTCCATTTGTGCACTCGGCGAGTCCAGGCGTCAGGAATGGCCAGATTCGGGATTTCTTTGTGTTTATCTTATCTTAACTTACCATAAACTAATTAGATCAACATTAATTCGTTTTTCTGATAAATATAACTATTATCTTGATCTAATTAAAGGTAATTATCAACTAATTAAATATTTAATTTCCTTATATGATAATTAATTAATTATTTTGATTATTTTGGTAATTATCTTAAAAAGAAATCTTGAATAAATCAAATATAGATAATTAGGATATTAATTGTTAATTGGAATTATTTGTTATTTGATCCTCCATGTTTTAAATGTTTAAAAACCTACCCTCATGTTTTGAAATTTACTTTTGTGATTAAAAGTTTTAATTTAGACAACTTAAATTTCAAACCCTAGATTTTAAAAGTTTTAAAATACAACCCTATACTAATATGATATTACTAGAATAATATATATATGTATAACTAAATGCTAGTCTTACCGTTAGTAGGCCTCATTCACGAAGCCGATCTATAAGGTGGGTATAAGGTTGCGGCCTATAAAATGGCGCTTAATGGGTGTACACTCACACCTACCGCTTGCTTGATTGGTGGAGGGTCGTTAGCCGAACGGGTAGGATAGGGCAACCTCATCCTCTCATTAAAAGTATAATAAGAAATACAAGTAACTACACATATTACAAAAATTTCCCAATCCTAGTTACTTTAGGAAAAGTGAATTGATGCAATCCCATGAAATTACACTTTGCACCTTGCTAAGATGTTGGTGGAGCGTGTGTGGTTTACCGGCACACTAATTGGTTCTAAGCGAAGGTGGCAAAGGGTGATTCGTTGTTTATCATAGTTCAATGGAGCGTGTGTGGTTTACCGGCACATTGAATAGGTGATTGTTACAATGAAGGCGCCATGTGAATTTGCATGGTAATTCACACCCGCTTTGTGATCCTCGGCATCCCAGTCACAAACAAGAGGGGCATATCGAGATTTAAACATGCCATTGAATAGTTTCAATGAATCTCACCCGAACCTAGGAATTCTCAAAAAAACACTTAGGACTAATAGTTTAAGTTTCGTGATGGAGAATTAGTGAATCGTCATTCACTTAGCTTCAATTTATTTGCATGTTAGATTACGGCATCCCTTTTCTAGTATGTAAATGTTATTGTTGGATCCTAGCCCTAATTTTCTTATTGGGTGATAATTAGGGATTCTTATTCTAATCTATCTTTGTCCTTTTTCTAATTGAAGATGTCGAACGCAAACAACGCTGCTGCTAGTTCTTTCACATTGATGAGCCTTTGCCAAAAGGTCACCTTCGATGGAACAAACTTTAGCGAATGGATAAGATACATTCGCACCATTGCTCGCTATGAGGACAAAGAGTATGTCCTTGATGAGAAGCTCGAGAAAATCAACACCGAAATCGCCACTCCAGCCGAAATCACCGCCTTTGAAACTCATGAGCGAGATGCAACGAAGGTACATTGCATCATGATCGCCACCATGAACTCCGAATTCCAAAAGTCCTACGAGGACATGTACCCGTACGAGATGCACCAAGACTTATTGGAAAGGTACCACCAAAACGCGAGACAAGAGAGGTACGAGATTTTCACTAACATGATTTCCGCGAAGATGGGTCATGGAGAATCTCTTACCGTGCACTTGCAAAAGATGCAAAGGTATGTCGACCGCCTTCGCAAGTTAAATGTTGACTTCGGTGAAGATTTGGCGATCGACATGGTGCTTCACTCTTTGCCTCCGATGTACAATCAATTTAGGATGACCTACCACATGAACAAAGAAGAGGTCACCCTAAGCAAGCTCCAAGGTCTCTTGAGGGTTGCTGAGAGCAACTTTAAAGACAAGTTTGTTGCACCTACTCCCAATCCGCCCGCTGCTCCTGTCTTGGCTATTGGACAAGGGAAGGGAAAGAAGAGGAAAGCTTCATCGAAGAACTATCGCAAGGTGAAAGCCCGAGATGGTGCCTCTTCTAGTGGGACCAAAGTTGATCCCGCCAAGCCCTGCTCTAACCCGAAGGAGGCAGAGTGTCACCACTGCCACAAGATAGGACATTGGAAGAGAAGCTGCCCGGATTACCTGCAAGCAATCAAAGAAGGAAAGATCAAGCCATCTTTCGCAGGTATATATACAATCAAATCTAACGATGCTAATCATGCTATTTCTTGGGTTCTTGATACCGGTTGTGGTTATCACATTTGTTCTAATGTGCAGGGACTAAGAAGAAGTAGGGATGTGGAGCAAGGAAGGATCAATCTAATCATGGGGAACAGAAGATCGTCGCCTGTAACCAAGATTGGAGTGTATTCCTTAGTGCTTAAGAATAGTTTAGTTTTAGATTTGAACAATTGTTGCTATTCACCAGAAATGGCAAGAAACATCATTTCATTTCATGGTTTATTTAGACAAGGATTTAGATTTTCTTTTAATAATGAGAATGGTTCTATTTTGGCTTATCTAAATGGTGTCTTTTACTTTGAAGCTATACCATGTAATGGAATATATGAAACTGTTATGATTGTTGATGACTTTGGAAATGATGTTTTGAATATTGATTCTTCCACTAGTATGGATAAAGCATCCTTGTGGCATTGTCGTCTTGGACATGTCAACAAGAAACGCATAGCCCAACTCCAAAAGGATGGAGTGTTGGAGTCATTCGACCTTAGGGAAGATGACACATGCGAGTCTTGTTTGCTTGGAAAGATGACTAAGTCGCCCTTCACAAGCACTTGTGAAAGGGGCGAGGGTCTATTGGACCTAATACATACCGATGTATGTGGACCGTTTAGATCAACCACGAAGGATGGGAACCGCTTCTATGTGACTTTTACCGATGACTATAGTAGATATGGGTATATCTACTTAATCAAGCAAAAGTCAGACACCTTTGAAAAGTTCAAAGAGTTCAAGAATGAAGTGGAGAATCAATTGGGCAGGAAAATCAAGATGCTTCGATCCGATCGAGGAGGAGAGTACCTAAGTCTTGAATTCCACGATTATCTCAAGGAGTGTGGAATAGTTTCGCAATTGACGCCTCCTAGGACACCGCAGTTAAATGGTGTGGCAGAAAGGCGTAATCGAACCTTATTGGATATGGTTCGCTCTATGATGAGTCGTGCTTCACTACCAATCTCTTTTTGGGGGTATGCCTTAGAGACTGCCGCCCATATCCTTAACCGAGTCCCTACTAAGAAGGTTGCCAAAACACCTCACGAGATGTGGACAGGGAAAGCTCCCTCGTTGGCACATATCAAGGTTTGGGGTTGCGAGGCTTTCGTAAGACGAGATACTCACGACAAGCTTGAACCTCGAAGTGAGCGATGTATTTTCATCGGCTACCCGCAGACATCCTTTGGATATCTCTTCTATAGACCGAAGGACAATGTTGTCTTCGTTGCGAGGAGAGGAGTTTTCCAAGAGCGAGAACTCATAAGCCAAGGAGACAGTGGGAGGCAAATCGAACTTGAAGAGATTCAAGAGTCGATGGATGAAGGAACCTCTACCGCTGGCACTCAACCCGAGGAGGAAACTCCGGTTGAACCAATTGACGAATCCTTACCTCCTAGACGTTCCGATAGAGTTAGAGTTCATCCCCAGTTCTATGGCTTTCATATTACTACCGAAGGGGACACGTATATTAGTGATGGTACACTAGTAAATCTTGATGAACCTAATAACTACAAGGAAGCCATGGCAGGCCCGGAGTCTGTAAAGTGGAAAGAGGCAATGGATAGCGAGATCCAATCCATGTATGATAACCAAGTTTGGAATTTGGTTGATTACGTGCCCGGACGTAAGACCGTTGGGTGCAAATGGATCTTCAAGAAGAAGACCGACGTGGATGGGAACGTACACACATATAAAGCGCGATTGGTCGCGAAGGGCTTTACTCAAACTCCCGGAGTTGACTATGATGAGACCTTCTCACCAGTTGCGAAGATTAAATCTATTAGAGTGATGTTAGCAATTGCCGCATTTCATGATTATGAGATTTGGCAAATGGATGTTAAGACCGCTTTCCTTAACGGAAAGTTGGCTGAGGATGTTTACATGGCTCAGCCAGAGGGGTTTGTGGATCCGAAGCATCCGGATAGAGTGTGTAAGCTTGAGAAGTCCATTTATGGACTTAAGCAAGCATCTCGCAGATGGAATCTTTGTTTCGATGAGAAAGTCAAAGAGTTTGGATTTGTACGAAGCGAAGACGAATCTTGTGTATATGTCAAAGCCAGTGGGAGTATAGTAAGCTTCCTCGTTTTATATGTCGATGACATATTACTCATAGGAAACGACATCCCGACTCTGCAGGAGGTAAAGTCCTGGCTCGGGAAGTGTTTCGCTATGAAGGACCTCGGAGAGGCCTCTTACATTTTGGGAATAAGGATAATAAGAGAAAGAAGTAAGAGACTAATTGGACTTAGTCAGAATACTTACTTAGAGAAGGTACTAAAACGTTTTAGTATGGAAAACTCAAAGAAGGGAGAACTACCGATACAAAGTAATGCCAAATTGAGTAAGACTCAAAGTCCGAGTACCGAAGCTGAGATAGCAGAAATGAGCCAAATACCATATGCTTCCGCAGTTGGCTCAATCATGTACGCTATGACTTGTACTCGCCCTGATGTAGCCTTCGCTTTGAGCATGGTTAGCAGATATCAAGGGAATCCTGGCAAAGCCCATTGGATAGCGGTGAAGAATATCCTTAAGTACCTTCGGAGGACGAAGGAATGGTTCTTAGTCCTCGGAGGAAGTGATGACTTGAAGGTGCGAGGGTATAGTGACGCCAGTTTTCAAACCGACAGGGACAACTACCGCTCGCAGTCGGGCTGGGTCTTTACCCTAAATGGAGGAGCAGTGACATGGAAAAGTTCCAAGCAGGAAACCGTAGCTGATTCAACGTGCGAATCAGAGTACATTGCAGCGAGCGAAGCGTCGAAGGAGGCAATATGGCTAAAGAACTTCATCGGTGATCTTGGAGTCGTACCTGCCATAAAGGAGCCAATGGAGATTTTCTGTGATAACGAAGGTGCGGTTGCCTTAACCAAGGAACCGAGGGATCATGGTAGATCAAGACATATCGACAGAAAGTATCACTTCATTAGACATCGTGTAGAAGAAGGACAACTCGTAGTTAAGAGGATATCATCAGAAGATAACCCAGCAGATCCGCTTACGAAGGGACTGAGTAGGGTTAAGCACTTGCAGCATGCTAGGAGTATTGGGCTGAAGGATGATATTAGCATAGATTAGATAGTATTAGAAACGTGTAATAGACAAATGTAATTGACATTTGATGATTAAATAAAGGAGTTTTATTTATGAGTAATGTTACTATCTTATGTTAATTGTTTAGCTATTGTTTCACTTTGCATGTTTTGACTTCCAGAATAATTGAGTTTATTAGGAATAATCGAATTGTTCAAATGGTCCACAATCGTTCATGTGTTGGGAGTAGATATGAAAGAAGATTGTCATGAATTGGTGTGTAGAGTGTCTAAATGGTGTTAGACATAGCAAAGGATTGCTGCAACGTTCATGAGTGCTTATGAACTAGTTTTGAGCATTGGAATAAACCCGCGCTTGCTGGAATCACCTTATGGAATAAGATATAAAAGGTGATCGCAAGACGATAATATCATATAGTCTTAAAACCTAGATATATGGTTTATTATTTGTTAATTGATTGTACATTGATAATACGAAAACGCATCAGTAACTTGGTGTTATAAAACGTATTGTTGTGTATAGTTGGTAAATGAATAAGTAAATGCATATAAGTCGAAGTTTATCTGTAACTTTTATCTAAGAAGGTAAAAGCGATATCTCGGCCGCTCGATGATTTGATTTGACTTATGTGCCGGGCCCGGTCAGAACTGAATTGATGTGTTCGATTAAGTTCTATGTCAAATAAATCAGAGATCGAGAAACCTAAATGCTTGACTAACCATTCCATAGGATTGTCAGCATGATATCTAACAGAGGACTGTACGTTCCCTTATCTAAAGGACAAGATTGATTAGATCAGAGTTGACAGCGTCTTTGAGAGCTACGATTGCAAACCAAATTGTACTTGTATAGTTACTAGACTTATCCAAGTGGGAGACTGTTGGAATAGTGTCTAAGGCTGTAACTATATCCGGTTGTGCATGGTCCTTTTGGGTTGCCTTCACCATAGCAACTTGATAGGATGATTTATTAAGAGAGAATAAATATTATTAATATATTATGGGAATAATATAATGAATAATATATTTGTTATTTGATTAATATAAGTCATAGAATTAATTAGAATTAATTTGGTGACTTAAAGAGATTAATTAAATAAAGGGGTATAAACTGTCAATTGTTTGATAGTTAAGCTTTAAACTGTAAATCCATTTGGATATACTTTGGACGGATTCTAAGAGCTTTAGGAAAGCTAAAAATCGTCCATATGCTTATCTAGGAATGGATTTGGATAGCCTTAAGAGAAGATTATCTGATAGGGACTTATCTGTAATCCTTAAGGAATCTACAAGTATAAATAGACCCCATGGCATAGGGAATTCGATACTTCTGAAAAAGCAAGAGAACTCTGGTCGAATTCCTTCCCCTCTCCTCTCTCCCAAATCATCCTCCTTGCTTTGGTGTTTGCAAGCCATTAGAGGAGTGACATTTGTGACTCTAGAAGCTCCAAGACCTCAAGATCAACAAGGAACTCAAAGGTATGATTCTAGATCTGTTTTAATGTTCTTGTTTAACCTAATTAGTAATTAGAAGTCTTGGATTCAATGCATGTTTATTAGAAAGCCTAGATCCAAGCATTAGGGTTTTGCATGCGCACATAGGAAAGTTCTTATGGCTAAAACCCATCATATGTAAGACATTACGAATCGTCTCCGATACGCTTCTGGTATAGGATCGATTGCATATGTTGTAATATTTGAGCGTTCTAAAATTTTCCAAATGCCTAAGGCATTAAGAGAGAAAAAGGACTAGAACCGGATTTGACTAAAATAATTAAACAATTGTCAGGGACAATCTAAGGTTCGCCAACGATTGGTCACTTGTGGACAGTTGGGAGTATAGTGTTGGACGGACCATATTGACATTATTATAGATAAGATTCTATTTAGAATGAGTTGTCATATGGAAAACATGGAAATGTTTCCATATTGGGAGTTAGACGTTAAGAATTTATGTCTAGATTAGAAACTTTTATGCAAGAAGGATGTTCAAAGGAATGTACTTTGAATGTAAGACTTCATATCTATGGAATTGTCTTGTAACAATCTCTATTAGAGCACTTTGTAATTTCATTGGCCGAGTCTTGATGATTTTTGTGTCGTGACATTAGGAAAGGATCGTTGCATAGAATGTTAGAATCTAACATATTCTAATAGTGGGAAGAATTTGGTATTCTTACACTGGTGATAAGGATTAGGAATTGTGAAATGAGTGTCGTTGGCAATGTTTTCAACTGATCTATTTCACAAAGTAAGGACCATAGGTAAACATAGTGTTCATGCTTGGTGCATGGGACAATTGTTGTTATAATTTAAGTAATAACTTGATTACTTGAAACAACAAATAATGAGTAATCAATATGGTGATTAAATAAAGGTGTTTTATTTATACTCAAAAGTTTGGGGCCATATAGGATTAGTATTATTCTTGTGTTTCACTTTGTATGTTTTGACTTCCCGAATAATAAGATTGTTCAAACCCTCCACAGTCGCTCATACTTTGGAAGTAGGTATGAAAGAAGACTATCATAAATTCATCTGTAGATTGTCTAAAGTGTTTAGACATAGCACAAGTTTGCTGCAGAGTTCATGAGTGCTGCTATAAGATTATAGTATTGGATTAAACTCACGCTCGCTTCATGGATTTTATCATGAGTGATTGGTGAGACGATAATGTCTTATATTCTTGAAACCGAGATGTGTGAGTTGTATTCTACAAGTCGGTTGCACATTGATAATATGTAAACGCACCAGTAACTTGGTGTTATAAAACATATTGTTGTGTGTGATTTGATGAGAATGTACAAGCGAGCATTTGAGTCGAAGTTTATCCGTTCCTTTTACCCAAAGTGGGATAAAAGTGATATCTGTGGGCCCCTCGATTATTTAGTGATGACAGCCTAAGCGCTTGGCCAAGCCGGGACTAAGTTGATGTGTTCAATTGTAGTCTATTGTCAGTCATCATAAATCGGAAATTAGGAAACAAATCATAGACTAAGAGAATGATTATAATCCATGTCTCATGTCTATACAATATCTAGAATGGAGGAATATATGAACCCTTATCTAAAGGACATGTTACTGATAAGATCATATTTCAACAACGTCTTTGAGAACTACGATTGCTAATCGGATAATACTTGCATTTATAGTTACTAGACTTATTCAAGTGGGAGACTGTTGGATTAATGTTTAAGCCCATAACTATACTTGGTAAGTACTTGACCCGGTTGTGCATGGTCCTTTTGGGTTGCCTTCACCAAAGCAACTTTATAGGATGATTTTTGAAGAGAGAGGTTAATTATGGTTTATTAATATATTATATAAATAATATATTAAAATAGAAATCATATAGTTTAATTAATATTAGACAATAACTAATTAAGAAATTAATTTTGTGGCTAAAAGAGATTAATTAAACTTTGGGGACTGATATTGTAATTATAAGATAGTTGCATAAGTGGGCTAATGGACTCCATAGAAGTTGGAGTGGACGAAATATATGGGGAAGCCCATAAGAATTCGTCCAAGGCTTCTAAGGAGGGAGTCCATGGGCTTCTTGGAGCTTAAGCAGTCAAGTTAGGGTTTGCTTGTTTGATAACCCTAATAGCCTCACTATATAAGGAACCCCTAAGGCCCCAAAAATGTGAGGAACTGATCCCTAAGGGTTCTTGGTCGTTTCTGGTGCTCCTTCTCCTTCTCTTAAGTCATTCTCTTGCTCTTGGTGTTTGTGAGCCATTAGAGGTGTGACATTTGTGACACTAAGCTTCTTAGAGATCAAAGAACTCTTGTAACCATTGAAAGGTAAGATCTAAACCTTATTCTTATGTTAATATCGATTATCACATGCTAGATCTAGGGTTCTTAAGTCTTGGATGAATTGCATGTACAATGGAGAAACCTTGATCCAAGCTTTAGGGTTTGCATGAGGATATAGGGTGTTCTTTTGTATAAAACCCATCAGTATCAACTACCGGGAGCTGAATAAGCTAACAATGAAGAACCATTACCCAATCCGGAGGATTAACGATTTATTTGACCAGCTAAAGGGTGCATCTTGGTTTTCCTAGATTGATTAGCGTTCAGGTTATCATCAGATGAGGGTGAGAAGGGAGGATATGCAGAAGATGGCCTTTTGAACTCGTTATGGTCATTATGAGTTCATGGTGATGGCCTTTGGGCTCACCAATGCTCCAGCCACATTCATGGATCTCATGAATCGCTTTTTCATGCCAATGTTGGATCTGTCTATGATTCTGTTTATTGATGATATATTCGTCTATTCCAAGACCCAGGAGCAACATGAGGAGCATCTGAGGGAGGTATTGGACTCTCTGAGGTGGGAGAGAATGTATGTGAAGTTCTCCGAGTGTGAGTTATGGTTGCACGAGGTGAAATTTTTGGGTCACCTTGTAAACCAGAACGTTATTCTAGTAGATCCGGCCATGGTCGAGGAAATGATGAGGTGGGAAGTTCCGACGTTTCCATTTGAGATTCGTAGTTTCGTTGGATTGGCGGATTATTATCGGGGATTCATTCAAGATTTCTCGAAAATAGTCTTTCCTTTGACATGGTTGACGAAGATGACCATCACATTTCGTTGGGAGCCTGAGCAGCAGGCAACTTTTTAGACTCTGAGACAGAGATTGTTTGAGGCACCGATTCTGACCCTGCCCATGGTTGTTGAGGATTTTATGGGGTATATTGTGCTGTGTCTATCGCATGTTTGGGAGCACTGTTGATTCAAAGTGTAACACCCAGATTTCCAAAAATAAAATTTTCATTTAATTAATCAATTTAATATTAAAAACACTTGTTTAAAATCTTATTCACACACAAATTACAAAACGTAGTTTCATTTTCGTTATATAAGAAGACCAGGATCCTCCAAAACTCAACTCTTTCTTCGGTGTGTACAATCGAACCGTTGCCATCCCGCGTTACTGTAAGAACCTGAAACAACGTAACATAAACAACGTAAGCACGAAGCTTAGTGAGTCCCCAATATACCTTACGCACATACGCCATCCGGCCCGGACCGTTCGGTCCATATAACATTGCCTTCCGGCCCGGATCTTTCGATCCACATAATATCGCCTTCCGGCCCGGATCATTCGATCCACATAATATCGCCTTCCGGCCCGGATCTTTCGATCCACATAACATTGCCTTCCGGCCCGGACCTTTCGGTCCACAAGATAATCGCCTTCCGGCCCGTACACATATATAACACATAATACAAATACTCTAACACATAAAGCATATATTTCACATATCATACCTGACCTTTCTGTCACATAATACCTTGCCTTCCGGCCCATATATATGCATGTATAACACACGTAGCAGCTAACTTTCCATTCATAGCATATAAACATAACACACAACATACTTGACCTTCCGGTCACACAATCAAACCCTTCCGGGTGAGGTATAGTGAGAAGACTCACCTCGTAGTACGCAGACTATAACCTCTTCGAGCCACTCGCACACAATCCGCTAGGCCGCAGGTTCCCTATAATACCACAGCCCTAGTTAATGATCTTATCAAACAAGGCAACTGACCCCTCTAACATATATACAGGTCAACGGTCAATCCTGACTGGACTCGTCGAGTGCAAAGGGTAACTCGACGAGTATAAGCATCCTGACACCACTCGCCGAGTCTGAAGAACGACTCGACGAGTTCCAGTAGATCTTCAAGCTACTCGCCGAGTCTGAAGAACAACTCGGCGAGTCTTAGTGAACCTTCAAGCTACTCGCCGAGTCTGATCATCCGACTCGGCGAGTCCACGCCATGCAGTCAAACGAACTGCTTCCTGAGATACGTTTTTCCCAAAATATACACTCATGGAACTTCTGGACCTCTAATCATCCTATTACTAGGGTATAAACTCTTGTATAACAACATACTAATCCATCAAATCACCAAATGGGTTTCATAAACCCTAATTCCATAACACATCAACATAGCAGAGGATAATTCGAAATATTACCTGAATAACACCCTCTCTGTGTCTCCAAACCCCAGAACTCGATCCTCTTGATATTCCTTTGGCCAAAACTCTTCTTCTTCTTGCCTAACAACTTCTTCAAGGTCAATAATGGTCTTCAAGCTTGTTCTAGATGCCACAGACTTCTAGGGATCTCCACAATCGGCCAAAAGACGTGAAATGACGACATGCAACCCTTAAATACGACCCAATACGAAACGGCTAGGGTTTTCTGCTGAACAGCGTCGACTCGCCGAGTCCACACCTGGACTCGTCGAGTCCAGTCGCGAACCCGCGACCAACTCTGCGACCCTACTCGGCGAGTCTGACTCCAACTCGCCGAGTCCCTCCTTTTAAAACACCCCAAAATGCAATTTAACAATACTTAATATTTTGGGCTGTTACAATTCTCCCCCACTAGAATTAGACTTCGCCCTCGAAGTCTCACTCTGAAAGTAGTTCTGGATGCTACTCTCGCATCACACGCTTCGGCTTCCCAAAACACTTCCGACACCTTCCGAGGTCGCTACTGAACCAATACCAGAGGTACCTCCTTGTTCCTCAGAACCTTGATCTTCCGATCTCCGACAGCCACTGGTCTCCCGACGTAACACAGGCTCGCATCCACCTAATCGTTCTCTAGTAGAACCACTGCTGACTCGTCCGCTATACACCTCTTCAACTGCGACACATACCAGTGTCATGGATCCGTCCCAATTCCGTTGACAACTCCAAACGATAGGCCACCCTTCCTACCTCCGCACCTTCACGAAGAGACCCAACACACCGGGGCCCCCCATCTACCCCTCTTCCTAAATCGAAGCACCCCGTCAGAAATACGCAGTCGCTGACCTGAATCACATACTCGCAACGGCGTCTGCCTGCGTAACTTTCCTGTTAACTCTAGACAATCACTAACTCTCCTTAACCTGCTGAGTCTGCTCTGTCGACTGAAGCCCAAACTCTGTACTGTCCATCTCTCTCTGTAACCGAGAACCACCCAAGATGCAACTCTGCTCTTAAACCCCAACAATCACTCGAACAATGAGGGTTAGGAAACCCTGAACCACCGGATCCCCGGTCCAAGCCCACTTTGCTCATCCCAGACCAACTGAGAGATCCATTCTCACTCCCAGAGTAACTCTCACAAATTCTCCTCTTGCCATCATATACACATGCTGAACTAGCCCCAACACTCGCAGGTGGAAAGACCCGATACACCGATAATATCCTCGAACATCTCCCCAGATGAACCATCACATCCACCCTACACTCTGATCAGATCCACACTGAGAACTTAAAACTTTCCCTCTCCATGCATCCCTTCTGAGCCTCAACAGACATCCCAACCGGATGAGTTCCTACTCCACTGCCGCGAACACGATGCTCAACCATACTCGAAATACTTTAACCATAACTCTGCTCTGCAGCTTTCACTTTCGTGAACTTGCACCCCTTTCGGAGTTACATACCCTCCTCTTTTCCTTCTCCACGGAACTCTCCTGAACATAATGCCACTCCAACCGGTGCCACGGTGCTCACCCCAAGCGACACCACCCTTTTTGCGTAACTGCTATTCACATACTCTGGTTCTCATTGCAGGGGCTCTCAATCTCATGTACTCTCTCCACTCGTCAAAATCACAGCCTCAGCTAAACAAGATCACTAACCTGGGGCCAGACCTTCCAATGCAATCACACTGCAACGTACACAATCCACAATCTCAAACTGATCCCGCAATACCAACAGAGTCTCCAGCATGACTGGACCGACTCTCATACCACATACTAGCCACTCGAGGCTATATCTCTGTGGGTCCGTACACCCAACTCTGCGAACCCTCAGGTTCTAACTCTGGAACCTTCCGGCTCCAGCTCTAGAAACATGCACAACATAATCCCGTGGAATTAATGCAGTACAACCATCACGTACCTCAAACGTACCAATACTCTGATCGCAAAATTCCGATTACTTACTCAAGCTTGATTCCGGCCTCCTCCCAGGCCCCCACAATCGAATACCCTAGGTCTGTATCCCGCCCCGCATGCTCAACACCCGTTCTCGACGGCCTATACTTTGTGCTAACAAACACTGCTGAATCCCGGCAGCTAAGCACCCTCACATACTCATCGATCTCCCGGAGAATTTTACAATTCTCCCCCACTAAAGCACTGACTAACTGCCACCGATCGTCATTAACGACCTTTCAGAACCATCCTGCACAAAGAGAACATTTACCCACTGACTGCTTCCCACAAGCGTAAACAACCCTCAGCAAAACACATCTCCTCCCTGATCAATCCGCTCAAAAGAATCTGATCCTTCAATTATCTACTCCACAACTGCAGATACTACCCGACAATCAACCCAGTGCCGCATCTCCCCTATCAACCCTCACGAACGATAACCAAGGGAATCCTCGACATCAACCCATAACCAACTCACAATCTGCCCAAAGGACGAACATCACATCGAAAACCGCACAAGACTACCGACACTAAAATACCAATTACAACCATACCCAACCATCAGGGAATAACGAATGCCAAAGCGAAAACCTGAAGCACCAATCCATAACCATGCCCGACCCGCGAAACAACGAATACCGCATCGAAATCCATACAAGATACCAGCACAAACAACACGCCACATCCATGCAAGACAATTAAGACATCCTGAAAGCATCATACCTGCCGCTGCCTCCGGCACTGCTCCGTCTCCCTCTGTCGCACGCAGATAAACACGACCCTGAGCCCTCTGGGCTCCGCTTCATTCTGTCCTCCTCAAATCCCGAATTGGCACTGACTGCCAACAGTCCCGAGCACGGTGCCCCTCCTTTCCGCACTTGCGTCACGTACCACCGGACCCGCAAGCTCCGATGTAACCCCTTTTTACTCGATCATCGACACCTATGATCTCATGCTCTCCTACTGCATCTCTATACTCCACTTATTACTACTCCTGACAATTCTTGCTTTCTTACATACTGCACCCGGTTCTCCCCCACTAGAGTTCGAACCAACACCAATTGGTATACAATCAACCCGCGACTATCTTTCACCAGCGAAGTCGTACCTGCTCCAGAAAAGTGCTGTGCAACACCCGATAGTCCCTCCCCTTATGAAGTCAGTCAATCCCCTAAACTCTGATCCTCTAGCTAACTCTCCAAGAACTTCTCATCACAGCTGCCTCCAATCGTTCCAAATCCCATACTGATCTAATACCAAGCACCTGCACTGCTCGAGAACATATCTGGCTCGTAGACTGCACCGCAGCATCATCGCTCCTCTCATCTCAACTCATCAACCTGTATCCAACGCCGGATTTGTCCCAAGAACAGGGACTTACTCTCAATACAGACGTTAACTCTCCGCACTGCAAAAC
Source organism: Lactuca sativa (assembly GCF_002870075.4). NCBI lineage: Eukaryota > Viridiplantae > Streptophyta > Magnoliopsida > Asterales > Asteraceae > Lactuca > Lactuca sativa. The sequence continues at coordinate 37,398,329 of NC_056631.2, read as the reverse complement.
TCGTCTGAACTCTTCACTGCTACCACTATAACCCAACCTGCTATTCAACGTCTACGGTCATGGACCGTTTCGGCGCCGACTGCGACTGCATCGGAGCCTGTCTCATCTCACGCTACTGCAACTCAACCTCTAACTCACGCCACATGGCGACCTCCTGCGATACCAACACGGTCTCGCGTCTCTGCGCAGACACGAACTGTCTGATACTCCCCCTCTTGAGCATACTCGGATTTCGGGACATCTGAGCCTGCTCCGAAGCGAACTCAGGGCAAAACATCGCCCTCTCAATAAACACCCCGGTGCTCTCAGTCACCGACTCCAAATCCTGCCTCAGCTTAAAGAACTTCCGAGCCACTTTCTCCTTTTCATCCCGCGGAACATAGCGAGTACTGAACATCCCTCAGAATTGATCCCATGAAACCGCAGCCCTCTGCGCATCGGAAAATAACCTCGTGGTCACTCTCCACCAATCCTTCGCCCCGAGCCTCAACAGGTTCAGAGCACACCCCACCCTCTGATCAGCAGGGCATAAACTCGTGGAGAAACACCCCTCCATGTCTGGTAACCATCTCATAGCAACAATCGAGTCCTGAACTCCATCGAATGTGAGAGGCTTCGCATAATAGAAGTCCCGATACTAAAAACCCCGACTAGTCCCTTTCTTTGCCGTTGCTACAGCCGCTGTAACCGCCGCGGCAGCCGTCTCTGCGAAAGCCGCATATCGCTCATCAAACTACTTCAATCATAGTGGTCCCGATCGACCCAAACAATTCTGGCGACTCAACCCGCATCAGTGCAGCAACCTCATCACGCCGGCTCTCGCGAATCCTCGCATCCCGCTCGCTCGTGCTCGTCCGATCGATAACCGGATAACAAGATAGCCACAAGCATCATCCACTATGAACCATGGTACTCATCCCATGACATCCTTCCTCAACATGCTTCGGTGTATGGTACCTGAACCATAGCACCATTCCTCAACCTGCTCCACTGTATAGCACTCGAACCACAACATCTATCTCAATCTGTTCCGATGTATGGTGCCCTGACCATAACATCACCCTGTGTCCGCTCCGATGTATGGTATCCGAACCATGACATCACCCCTCAATCTGTTCCTTAGGACCTTTAGGATGCCCCCTGTATCAAGTATGGGTCCTCTGCTTTCAGTAGTACGGGCCCATACTACCTGCCACATCTACCCATACTTTCCACACGAACCATCCCAGAGCTCCTAAGTAGCTGATAAACCTGCTCTTTCACCCATCTCATCGCGCGTGCTCGCTTTCCAGCGAAATCCGCTACTCTACTAGCGCACTCATCTTGGCTAGGTTTAATCTCTAGCCCCTTCCGCCGTCCTCCCACTTCTTTGCCATCAGCTGCTGAAGAGCTCCTGATGATGCCAAACATCTACCTCCTGAGTATCGTCATACTCACTTAGTAATTGTCTCCCATCATCGAGAACTCCACAAAGCACGAAGCAAGCAGCATTCGAGCATCGAAGCATACATAGGACTCCTTAGCTGCGATAGCTCCACCTTCTCGGCTCATCCTCGGATGTGCTACTGTACTCTGTAGCTCTATCCCTCGTGCGTTCTAACTAGATACCCTCACTCATTACATACACACAAGAGCATAACGCACATATAACAGCAACCCTAGACTAAGGCATCACAAATCAGGCCACTCTAGTCCTAAGGTGTGAAATACCTAGCCTGTCTCTAGCATGCAATAATGTCTCATAAAGTGCATAATAGATATTTCATAATACAAAAGTAAGGGTATTTTGGGAAATCACCGTCTGGCTCTGGCTGATTGTACACACTGCTCTTTCTTGCTTCCTCTTTGAACTCTTATTCACTTTTAGAAAACCATTTATTTGGAAAACTTTTTCTTACTTCCTCAGTTTGAGTCCAGATTTACCCATAGGCGCGTCCGAATCCCTCAAACCAAGGCTCTGATACCAATTTGTAACACCCAGATTTCCAAAAATAAAATTTTCATTTAATTAATCAATTTAATATTAAAAACACTTGTTTAAAATCTTATTCACACACAAATTACAAAACGTAGTTTCATTTTCGTTATATAAGAAGACCAGGATCCTCCAAAACTCAACTCTTTCTTCGGTGTGTACAATCGAACCGTTGCCATCCCGCGTTACTGTAAGAACCTGAAACAACGTAACATAAACAACGTAAGCACGAAGCTTAGTGAGTCCCCAATATACCTTACGCACATACGCCATCCGGCCCGGACCGTTCGGTCCATATAACATTGCCTTCCGGCCCGGATCTTTCGATCCACATAATATCGCCTTCCGGCCCGGATCATTCGATCCACATAATATCGCCTTCCGGCCCGGATCTTTCGATCCACATAACATTGCCTTCCGGCCCGGACCTTTCGGTCCACAAGATAATCGCCTTCCGGCCCGTACACATATATAACACATAATACAAATACTCTAACACATAAAGCATATATTTCACATATCATACCTGACCTTTCTGTCACATAATACCTTGCCTTCCGGCCCATATATATGCATGTATAACACACGTAGCAGCTAACTTTCCATTCATAGCATATAAACATAACACACAACATACTTGACCTTCCGGTCACACAATCAAACCCTTCCGGGTGAGGTATAGTGAGAAGACTCACCTCGTAGTACGCAGACTATAACCTCTTCGAGCCACTCGCACACAATCCGCTAGGCCGCAGGTTCCCTATAATACCACAGCCCTAGTTAATGATCTTATCAAACAAGGCAACTGACCCCTCTAACATATATACAGGTCAACGGTCAATCCTGACTGGACTCGTCGAGTGCAAAGGGTAACTCGACGAGTATAAGCATCCTGACACCACTCGCCGAGTCTGAAGAACGACTCGACGAGTTCCAGTAGATCTTCAAGCTACTCGCCGAGTCTGAAGAACAACTCGGCGAGTCTTAGTGAACCTTCAAGCTACTCGCCAAGTCTGATCATCCGACTCGGCGAGTCCACGCCATGCAGTCAAACGAACTGCTTCCTGAGATACGTTTTTCCCAAAATATACACTCATGGAACTTCTGGACCTCTAATCATCCTATTACTAGGGTATAAACTCTTGTATAACAACATACTAATCCATCAAATCACCAAATGGGTTTCATAAACCCTAATTCCATAACACATCAACATAGCAGAGGATAATTCGAAATATTACCTGAATAACACCCTCTCTGTGTCTCCAAACCCCAGAACTCGATCCTCTTGATATTCCTTTGGCCAAAACTCTTCTTCTTCTTGCCTAACAACTTCTTCAAGGTCAATAATGGTCTTCAAGCTTGTTCTAGATGCCACAGACTTCTAGGGATCTCCACAATCGGCCAAAAGACGTGAAATGACGACATGCAACCCTTAAATACGACCCAATACGAAACGGCTAGGGTTTTCTGCTGAACAGCGTCGACTCGCCGAGTCCACACCTGGACTCGTCGAGTCCAGTCGCGAACCCGCGACCAACTCTGCGACCCTACTCGGCGAGTCTGACTCCAACTCGCCGAGTCCCTCCTTTTAAAACACCCCAAAATGCAATTTAACAATACTTAATATTTTGGGCTGTTACACAAAGGGGTCATGTGATCGCTTACGCTTCAAGGCAGCTAAAGCCTCATGAGGCGAATTACCCTATGCATGATTTGGAGTTAAGGGTTGTGTTTTTTGCCCTCAAGATTTGGCGAAATTACCTTTATGGGGTCCGCTATAATATCTAGATGAATCACAAGATCCCGTGGCATCTAATGGATCAATAAAATATGAATATGAGGCAAACTAGATTGTTGGATGTGGTGAATGATTATGATTGTGAGATCCTTTATCACCTAGGGAAGGCCAATGTGGTGGCAGATATTCTTAGCCGCAAGGCAGTTGCTGCCCTCATCAGGGATTTGTACCTAAGGATGAAGGTGATTACCCCAGTCTGAGAGCCTATATGAGAGGCTCAAGTTGAGGCTATGAAGGAAGTGTTGGATTAATGTCTAAGTCCATAACTATATTTGGTAAGACTTGACCCGACCCGGCATGGTCCATTTGGGTTGCATACCATCATGCACTTGAATGAGAGAAATAAGACACTTATGGTTATTAATATATTATAAGTTCTAGTATATTAATAATAAGAATAATAAGATTATTTAATTAGTATTGATCAAGAGTTAATCTATGATTAATTAAGTGATCAAAAGAAGACTAATTAAATATATGGGTTGATTGTGTAAATCATCCATACTTGTATAGTGGGCTAATGCTCCCTGGATAATCAAGTTGGGCTAAAACCCATAGGATGGTCCGTGGATGCTCCATGGTGTATTTGTACCCATGGATCCAAGGAAATGGAAAGCCATGACAATTAATATTTTACCCTAATTGTGTAACTATATAAGAATCTTATTATTGAGGAAAAATCGGCCACTAGAGATAGTGAAGAAAGGGCTAGCCGATTTTGATGAGTGTAGAATTCTCTCAAGTCATTCCAAGTGTTTTGATGATTGTGATTCCATTTGAGGTGTCACACTTGGGGCACTAAGCACTCAAGCTTCATGAAGACTTACTACACCAAAAAGGTATGTATTCTATCCTACTATATCCATTGTTTTATATGCTAGATTAGGATAATACCTTGGAAGTTCTTATTTGCATGTATAATAGAGAAAACATAGATCCAAGGTATTTAGGGTTGCATGTACACTTAGGAAGTGTTAGAATGCTCAAAACCCAACAGTGGTATCAGAGCCACGGGTTGTTTTCTGTTATATTGATGCAAATATTTTATTTTCAAAGTTGGAAAAAAAAAAACATGAAGTTTGTCAAATTTTAAGATAATTACTTGTTCTTGTGAAAAACTAATTATTTGTAAAATTTGAATAATTTGCTTTATGAGTTGAATTAGGTCAAATTTAATAAAAGATAAAATAATATGATTATTTTATTAGTTTTAAAAGTTTGATCTAAAGAGTTTTATTTTTTTGAAACCTCCATAAGTTATGGATATGAAAACGTTTTTAAAAAAAATTGATTCAAAGTTTTATGGAGTTACAAAAAATTTGGTGTTAATGTTTTAAAGGATTCCATAACTTAAGAATAAGTTATGGATCACCAAAAGTTTTTTGTGTTACCTTATTTTATGAGTGAATTTAGATTAATGAATAAAATTATGTGATAGTTGGTTTTAATCCAAATTAATCTAAAAAGAAGTTCATAAAATGTGTTTATGTAACTTATAAGTCACATTTATGAATCTTAAAACTCATAAAAGTTGGCAAAGGTTACAAAAATGAAGAGTCTAGTTCTAATTAAATGGTTTTATGACTCCATAACTTGTCCTCAAGTTATGGAGGACCAAGAGTCTCTTCATTTAATAAAATAAAATAAAATAAAAAAAGTGTAACCTTAATTAATTCCATAAGTTATAAAATAAAGAAAAGTTAATTCTTTTATTAGTTTAAAGTCTTCCATAACTTGTCCTCAAGTTATGGAACTTGAAGAGTTTTTGGATTAAAACTACTTTAAACACATAAGTTATGGAATTAATTAGTTTTGAATAGTTTCAATACTTGCCCTCAAGTTTTGGAATTTGTAAAGTTTTCACTTATGAATACTTTAATTCCAAGTTAGCCCTTAGAATTTTAAAAGTTAAAATTCAACCCTTATACTTTATAATATTATAAGTTAATAATATATATATGTATAAGAGTAAAGTCAGTCTTACCGCTAGTACGCCTCATTCACGAAGCCGGTCTATAAGGTGGGTATAAGGTTGTTGCCTATAAAATGGCAACTTAATGGGTGTCCACTCTCACCCACCGCTTGCTTGACTGGTGGAGGGTCGTTAGCCGAACGGGTTTGACAGGACTAGAATTCTCCCTTCATTAAAAGTATTAATGATAATACTAAGTAACTAAACTCTTAATAATACCCAATCTTAGTTACTTAGGAAAAATGTGAATAAGGTGCTAATCCATGAAATTACACTTTACACTTTGTCTAAGTCGTTAGTGGAGCGTGTGTGGTTAACCGGCACACTAACTTGGACTTAACAAGGTAGGTAAAGGGTGACTTAATATTTATCATAGTATCGATGGAGCGTGTGTGGTTAACCGGCACATCGATTGAGGGGTAATTTATTAAGGGTACCAAGTGATTTGCATGGTTACTTCACACCTTGTTTTGTGATCCTCGGCATCCCAGTCACAAAACCTGAAGGGCACACTCGAGATTGAAACATGCCTTTGAAAAGTTCAATGAATCTCAAAGATCTAGGAGTTTCAAAACCAATTAAAACCTAATAATACATTTCGTTTATCTTGGTGGAAATTGGTGAATCGTCATTCACCTACCTTCAAATATTTTATAGCTTGGATTACGGCATACCTCTTCTAAGTTATAAAATAGTTTGTTGGGTCCTAGCCTTAATATTTCATATTGGGTGTCATATTAAGGACTTTAAATCAACTATCTTGAATATCTCCCAAAAGATGTCTGGTTTAGACACCTATGATCTTCCCAAATCTCTTGAAACAAGGTTTCCTAATGAAGATGATGTCCCATGGATATCATACTTCTTCACCTCTTCAAATTATTCTCCCTAACCCACAAGTTCTTGAAAATTTTAAGGTCACTCAGGCCCTATTAGGCAAGGCAAGGTCTAGGTGTGGTCACATCTTGGAGATGTAGTCACATATTGACAAGCCGGGAGAGTTGGGTGTCAAAGTCTTGAGAAAGTTGGTGGTTCAACTACTTTCTAAGTCACATAGTGAGTTCTTTTGGAACACCTATGAAAAAGACTATGACAAGACCCTTAATGATCTTATCTATTTGTTAAGATCAACTTCCTAAAACTTTATGGACATTGACAATGATGACATTGGATATCCAGTAAAGCATTCTCTTCCCAATGGAAAGGGATCGGCTATAGTCAACTCGGTTGACCAAATGGTAAAGAGAAAAGCTAAGTCTGTGATAGTCCTGTGTACCATTATCAAAGGGTCCATATGTTTGTATTGCCAAAGAAAGGGCATTGGTTACGAAGCTGCCAAATTTACCTAAGGATGTTAAAGTCAATAAGTTTGACTCTACTTCAGGTAAAATCCACTATCTAACTCTGTTAAGTTTCTATTCTGAGATTCTTGATACATGATGTGACCGGGTCGCATGGTGATGGTTTAAGAATCAAAGGAAAGTGAAGAAACTTAAAGGAAGAATATGCTGAATCTGATCGCATAGATGGATTTCTATCGCATAGTTTGAAAAATCGGATTCTTGAGCTACTTCTTAGGAGTTATGAGATATTGCTTAGGAATAGATAACAACAAGTTTTCATATGGATTGTAAGGATAGTTTTTCCGCAAAGTTTTAAAATAAAAGGAAATTTTTGATTTTATTTATTTTAAAATATCCTTACAATGGCATCTGTGGAAATTTTTGTTGCTTATAAGATTCCATTAGTAGCAAGAGTGGAAGTATGAAATTGATTCTTTCATTTGTGGTAATGTCTAAATTTACCAAATAAGGAAAGATTCTCATCATCCAAGGTTCAATTGGACCGGAACTTGGAATCATGCAAGTTGTATAGCATGATGAATGAGAACTTTCAAGTTTTGGAAAATTAAGACTAATTACTTGTTCACATGGATGTGTGAGTCAAGTAAAGGACTTAGGGATCGAGTACACATTCTTGTGCACTGATTAAGTCCACCACTAAAGATCGTTAAGAAGAATCAAATTAGGCAGAAGGATAAAAGTTTCTCATATCTGAAAAGATGGGAGAGTACTTTAGTATCAGTTTTGAGATCATCTTAATGATTAAGAAACCATATCAAAAATTAGTTCTCTAAGGAAATCTTAGTGCATTCTTATGACTAAGAAGAGGAACTTGAATTGTTGAAATGGTTAAATCAAGAAGATGAGTCATACTTCGTTCCAATACAAGTCTTAGAGTCATACTCCAAGATTGTCATTTGAGTGACATGTCTTAAAGAAGGTTTAAAACAGTTGTCAAATGTAAGAGTAAAAGTTTTCTACTCTTGTACATTTGAAATTGGTAAGTTGTGATGTTTTGGATAAAACAAAGACCAACTTAGGCCAATTGGGTAAAGTGTTTGTCTTGATTAGAACCCACACTATCTCTTGGATATTTGACAAGGGAGTCTTATAGGTCAAGAGGTCAGTGGGAGTCTTAAAAGTCTTGAAAGTCTCAAGAACTAATCAAGAGTAAAACCTAAAGTTCTTCACTAGCACACGACTTGAGGTTTATAACCTATCGTGTTGACATAGTCTGTGCCCATTCCAGTTAAAGTTGGTTTTGCATATGAGTTCTTAGAGTTCTCAATTTGTTGCACAACAACTTGGAAGCAATGGCAGGCCCTTGAGCTGCCAGGTGGCAAGAAGTTAAGATTGAGTTCAATCCATATGAGTTTGGATTTGTCATTATCCTTGTCTTGTGACTATGGTTTTTGACAATTCACATGGATAAGAACACATACACCAGTAAATCTAAGTGTCATAAGGTTTCTCTCCGATTCTTGAAAATGATGGTGAGGAAACACTTTCACTAAGTAGATTTTAGCTAGATAGCAATTGTGATATTTGCATTCTCAAAGTCGTTAGTGGAGCGCGTGTGGTTAACCGGCACACTAACATGGACTTGTGAGAAGTGGCAAAAAGGTCTAAACATTATGATTACGGCATCCCTCTTCATAATTGTTTAGATACACAAGTGTGCTATCTAAGGGAAGGTGTATGATTTTGATAAAGTCTTATCAAAACAATCTAGTATCAAAAATCTGAACTTTGGTAAGAAAGTCAATGAAGTACTGATTTCTAGAAGTCCAGTTGATTTTTTAGTACATGTCAAAGCTAGTGGGAGCATAAGTGATATGCTAATAATCATCATGTTTGTGGGAGCATGATAATTATGTTAAGTATTGCAAGCTAGCAATGTTAATTATAGAAAACAAAAGGTTTCAATTGGGAAAAGTTGTTTTGCTATAATTAAGGGAGAGGAAATTATACTTCATCACAAATCTATAAGCTTAGATCATGAGGTTTTAATCATTTAGTCAAGGATATATATATGAATTTCATGTTGGAATGACTCAACATAAGGAAATTCTGTATATGAGTCCATTATTTGCGTTCTAAAATTCGATTATGATTACGGCATCCCTTTTCATAATCTGAATTATGAGAACTTGGCAAATTGAAATGGAAATGTTATAGCAAAAGACTGGTTTAGTCTTTATGTGAGACATCATGAATCGTGTCCCATATGCTTCGGATATAGGATCGATTACATGTGCTATAATCATCCGTTCTAAAATTTTCAAAAATGCCTGGGGCATTAAGAAGGGAAAAGGTTTAGAACTGGATATGACTAAAAGGATTAAACAATTGTCGAGGACAATCTAAGGTTTACCAAAGATTGGTTACTCAAGGAAAATTGGAAGTATAGTGATAATTCTGGAAGGACCATATTGACATAATCTGTAAGGAGGCAACTCTTGTTCAGAAGTGATAGTCAAAATGGAATCTGGAAATGTTTCAAAGTTAGAATCGTCAATCTGTGTAAGATTAAGGAAACTTAATGCAAGAAGAATATTTCCAAGGAGTTGATCTCCTTTGGAATACTCTGTAATGATTGTTGCCAAGTCTTTATGACTTTGTGCATAATCATTACGAGAGGATCAATGCATATAAGTTTAGAATCTAACAGATTTCAGTAAATGGCATGAATTTGGAATTCCTGCATTTGCGGTAAGGATTTGGGAGTGTGAAAAGAGAATCATTGAAGTTATGTTCAATGGATCTAGTTCACAAAGTAAAGATCATAGACAAACATAGTATGCATACTTGGTGTATGGCATGACTAGTGTTTAAGAAAACATAGTGTACATGCTTGGAGCATGGGACAACTATTGTTTTAAATTCAAGAATAAAGTTGATAGCTGAAACAGTATACAATGAATAATGTGTAATCATATGGTGATAAATAAAAGGTGTTTTATTTATGTTCAAAGGGTTGATACCATATTGGATTCTATTATTATTGTGTTTCACTTTGCATGTTTTGACTTCCCGAATAAACTGGGTTATTCTTCCGGAATGACTAAGTTATTCAAACCATCCACAGTCGGTCATATGTTGGAAGTAGATATGAATTAAGACTGTCATGATGGGTTGTAGAGGTCTAAGGTGTTGGACAAGGCTACAACAATCATGAGTGCTCATAAGTTCTGAGTATTGGATTCAACCCGCGCTCATTGGAATCACTTCATGGATTTTATCACGAGTGATCATGAGACGATAATATCTTATATTCTTCAAACCTAGAGATATGAGTTGTTACTATGAGTTGATAGTACATTGATAGCACGAAAACGCATTTGGTAACTCGGTGCTATAAAACGTGCCTTTGTGTATGATTCAACAAGTAGTAGAACAAGCCATATGAGTCGAAGTTTATCCGTTCCTTTTACCTTCGGGATAAAAGCGATATCTGTGGGCCCCTCGATGATTTGATGATGACAAATGGAAGTGCTCGGCCGGGCCAGGACTGATTTGATTTGTTCAATTAGTCAGTTGTCATAAATCGGAAATCGGGAAACAACAAATGGACAGAGAGAATGATTATAATCCATGTCTCAGTCCATATGATATCTAGAATGGAGGAATATATGATCCCTTATCTAATGGACAAGTCACTGACAAAGGTCAGAGTTCATCTACAAGGTCAGAGTTCGACAGAAGCTTTAGAGAGCTACGATTGCCGGTTGGTTCCTGAAGTCATACGCAATAATAGTTTTAGACTTATCCAAGTGGGAGACTGTTGGATTAATGTCTAAGTCCATAACTATATTTGGTAAGACTTGACCCGACCCGGCATGGTCCATTTGGGTTGCATACCATCATGCACTTGAATGAGAGAAATAAGACACTTATGGTTATTAATATATTATAAGTTCTAGTATATTAATAATAAGAATAATAAGATTATTTAATTAGTATTGATCAAGAATTAATCTAGGATTAATTAAGTGATCAAAAGAAGACTAATTAAATATATGGGTTGATTGTGTAAATCATCCATACTTGTATAGTGGGCTAATGCTCCATGGATAATCAAGTTGGGCTAAAACCCATAGGATGGTCCATGGATGCTCCATGGTGTATTTGTACCCATGGATCCAAGGAAATGGAAAGCCATGACAATTAAGAGTTTACCCTAATTGTGTAACTATATAAGAATCTTATTATTGAGGAAAAATCGGCCACTAGAGATAGTGAAGAAAGGGCTAGCCGATTTTGATGAGTGTAGAATTCTCTCAAGTCATTCCAAGTGTTTTGATGATTGTGATTCCATTTGAGGTGTCACACTTGGGGCACTAAGCACTCAAGCTTCATGAAGACTTACTACACCAAAAAGGTATGTATTCTATCCTACTATATCCATTGTTTTATATGCTAGATTAGGATAATACCTTGGAAGTTCTTATTTGCATGTATAATAGAGAAAACATAGATCCAAGGTATTTAGGGTTGCATGTACACTTAGGAAGTGTTAGAATGCTCAAAACCCAACAGGAAGAACGTTAGAAGAGTGAGCACATAGTGGGTCAAGTGGCTTCCTTTGATTATGATATTCGGGTATTATTGACCCTTCATTGGAGAGTGTAGGTTCCATATTGGGTGGTCTGCATGAGGTATCGATGGAGGAGGCACATAAATCGAGATTCTCTATTCATCCCGGAGCAACAGTGATGTATAGGGATCTTCGGCCTGACTATTGGTGGCCATGCATGAAATGAAATGTGGCCTGTTATGTGTAGAGATGCTTGACTTGCAAGAAAGTCAAGGCTAAACATCAGCGACCCCACCACAAAATGGAGCCGTTGGAAGTTCCCGTTTGGAAATGGGAAGAGATTAAGATGGATTTTATCACAAGGTTTTCTCAGACAGTGCACAAAGTGGATTCGATATGGGTCATCGTGGATCAATTGGCCAAGAGCGCGGATTCTATTCTGATCCAGGAGAGTATTTCGGCAGAGAAGTTGGTCGGTATGTACATTCGGGAGGTGGTGGCACGACATGGAGTTCCGGTTTCTGTGGTCTCTGATATGGATGTTCGGCTTACTTCCAAGTTCTAGAAGAGATTCCACGATGAGTTGGGCACTCGTCTATACTTCAACACGACTTTCCACCCGCAGACTGATTGTCAGAGTGAGCAGACTATCCAAACATTGGAGGACATGATGCGGGCTTTTGTACTGGATTTCGACGGTAGTCGGGATACGTATCTTACTTTGGCAAAATTTTTGTATAACAGTTATCATATCATCATTGATCAGCCTCCTTTTGAGATGCTCTATGGGAGGAAGTGTAGGATCCATATATATTGGGGTGAGGTCAGAGAGCAGGTCATGGGGAGTATCGAGGTGGTACTCAAGACAACGAAGTTGATTCATCAGGTTTGCGATAGACTTTAGAGAACATAGAGTCGAAAAAAGAGCTATACACATAGACGCTAGTCAGACCTGGAGTTTTAGGTTGGAGATATGGTACTCCTAAAGGCGTCACCTTGAAATGTTTCATCTGATTCAGGAAGCTGGGTAAGCTGGGTCCTAGGTATATTGGTCCTTTCATGTTTTTTCCTAGGTGGGAGGGGTGGCATATCATTTGGATCTGTCGGAGGAGATCAATCAGATTTATATCACTTTTCATGTCTCTCAGATGCAGAAGTGTTTTGTTGATGATTCCATAACGGTTCAATTGGAGGACATTCAGGTGGATGATTTCCTGAATTATATAGAGAGACCAATGGTGATCCTTGACAAAATGACAAAAACTCTTCAAAACAAGGTGGGGGATCTAGTAAGGGTGTAGTGGCAACATCGAAAGGGGTCAGAATGGATGTGGGAGCCTGAGGATGAGATGAGGGAGCATTACCCAGAGTTATTTACGGTAGTGGACTTCGAGGACGAAATCTAATTCAAGTGGGAGAGAATTGTAACATCCGATTCAAGGTACTTTTAATATTGGCCCTTAGTGTGTAAATAATTTGCAAATTTGGTCTCAAGGGGTGGAAGGTGAAACTTTAAAGGGGATGTATGTACACTAGGCGTCCGTTATCTAGGGACAAACCTTAATTTTTAGGGGTTGGACCATATTTAAACATCATTATGACCCATGATCCCTTCATTTCTCAGCCTCCATTACCGTTTGAGCCTCTTTTTGAAACCCTAACCCATCTAGAGAAGATTTGACCTATTTATGTATGTTTTAGTGTGAGTTGGTGAACCTTGAGGTAGAAAAATCTTGTAGAAGGAGCTTAATTTGATCAAGAGAGAGCTTGCAGATCCAGATTTCACTCATCATTTCTAGCTTCATTGAGATATAAATCTTGGAACTTGCTCACTGTATGCTTAGATGAAGTTCTATGGAGTTTTGTGCACTTTTTGGTCCCATGAATGAGATCTAGTGGGATTATTCCACTCCAAAAGTTAGGAGTTGCTTATCTTGATGTTTTTCAGGTCCATAGTCCATAAAGTTAGTATCTTGATGGTTAAGGACAAACCATGTGTATGTTTGTATCCATTTGATGAAAGTAGGATGCTAAATCTAGGTTTGAGTTTATGTGAGCTATGTAAAGGCTCCAAGTAATTAAATTTATGGATTACAACGTTCCTAAGGCTTCGATATGAAGTTTGGACGTCTGGTTGTTAGCACTACGTGCTTAATGGGTGCGTACGCTGCGTGTAACAAACGTTAAAGTTCGAGACAGTTCTATATTTAAATAAACTTAGTTGCACGTATATGCATGACACATGCTAGTCTTGGAAGTTAGAGGCTAAGATAATAGAAACTTAGAAACAATTATAAATGAGAGATAGTGTACATAGATTTCATGTTGATATATGATTTCTATAACACCATTAATTTTAATAACTATCTCAATTCAGGTCATTACTTGACTCGAGAATCTTTGCATATTCATCTAGACACATCATGCATTGACCTACTAGTAGAAATTAGGTCAGAGTCTCGTAGGAACTTAAGTCAAAGTTGAAAACTAGGACTAGTATACTTGATTCTTTCGTTTCCCTTCAATCTTGGAATCACTACAAAGAAATGCCAATATAGACAAAAGCAAATTACAAACATTATTTTAAACTAAAAAAGTTATGAAACTCTAACATAATTTGAAGTCTAAAAAATTCAATTAATTCTGGTATCCACAGACATACAAACTCCTTAAAACCCTAAAAGCCCTAAAAAAATCTTAATGCTTATGAATCTAATATCAAAATTTATAGAAATGGTTATGAAACTTATAACAACATCATAGAATAACTAAATTTTGGAAATATAACCAATGAGGATATAAGTTAAAATAATTCAGCATATACCCCTAATTGTTAGTCTAAAATTCAAGAGTTTTATTAATAAAACCTAAGGTAAGTTGCATATTTTATAATAAAAATTGATATTTTTATAAAAGATTTAAACTTTATAAAGATAAAAGAGAAAATATAGGATATTACACCTAATAATTTCGTCCACTCTCCCCATACAACTCTTCCCAAAATCATAATCACATCCCTCATTTTCCAAACTCCATCTTTGTCTTTCTCTCTCTAAAAACTTCTCTCTTTCTTCTCTCTAAAACTAACAAACATAGAAGCAAAATCTATAGGGGAGATTTAGCCCATCAACTCTTCATGAGTTTGTATACATTTCTATATTTTGGTGACCGATTTGATTGAAAGGAAACCCTAAAGGGATGACGAGAGATATCGGGTATCCAGAGAGATATAATCTCTCTTTTCTCTCCAAAACCCTCATTCTTTACCTTTATAAATCAGCACTAAAGCCTATGATTTTCCAGCTAAATATCCATCATTTTACTCAAAAACGTTCATCATGTAGAGTCATTCATCAAGGTAAAATCAAATCACTTACATCTTCTACACTTTTCGTTCAAAAATCTCTAGTTTTCTTGCATTTTCTTCTTCTTATACACCTTTCTTTTTGAAAATCCATGTGCATATTCATGCACTTTAGATTTGATGATAATGGTGGTAGGTTTTCACCAAAAACATCTTGCATGTTGCTAGATGGTGAAAAACAATGACCTAAGCCTATGTCAAATCCAAGAAAATGAGTTTTTACAAGTTTTAAAGTTCATCAACCACATGTATCCGAGTTTTCTTCTTAAAAACTTCATTTTTCAACAAATCAAGTCCATGCATGGTCCTTAAACCAACATGCATGTGATGATATTTAAACTTAAAAGTTTGTTGTTAAAAGCTTTCAAAATATTCAAAAATGATTTAGTCACAAATAAATATGTAAAACTCATTTTCTATCTAAAACCGATTTTTCCCATAATGTCCGTTGTATAATAATATGATCTGGAAAGTTTCATGTATTAGTTCATTTTTGTTGACTTATTATAAATCGTGCAAGGAAATAAGGCCATAAATAATATAAAATACTTTTTGAGGTTTATAAACCCTAGATAAATTTGTGGATGATTCATGTAGTAAGTAAAAGACTCTCATTAAGTTTCACCAACTTTTATTACAATTTGATATGATTTTTGATTTTCTCTTTTTGTAACTCAAATAAATCATAAAACCACATTCGGGATTGTGAAATGAACATATATAGTTTTTCACTACTTCTAAACTATGTGTAATACACTGAACAATATTTTGGGAATTTTTCATATTCTATTCCTATGTTCCATGATTTTTGTGTATTTAATGGGCTAAAATTGGTAAAAATAGTTATACGCATCCAAAATTCATGAAACTGTACCGGTACGTCGTCTATTATAGTAGAAGATCAAATAAAAAGTGTAGTGGCTTTTCGTTATTGTTTACTATTTTTCACAATTTAAATCCTTGTTTAATAGGATAAATAAGGAAAACTAGATAAACCATTCCAAAAATCATATAAACATACCAAAAATCACTTTATGATATTCTAATCTAAAATAAAGAGTTTGGATATTTAATTTAACTGTTTACTATTTATTTCTATTTTCCTAAAATGAAACACCTATAAATCCAAAACTAGACTTGTAACAATTGGTAAAAATAGGAACGATCGCACGATGCTATTTTGATTATTAAGCAATATGAGTATTTTATCAAGAATGGTTGAAGGAATTTAACCTCTTTTATTTAAATAAGTTATTGTGAAATATAAAACAAGTAACTATTGATAAATCTCGTTATGATGTATGACTACGAACCATCACCGGTTTGTGAAATTAGCATATAACATCATTTAAACGCAACAAACTTAATTTTTGTATCAACATGTCTCTAGTTGATAAGTAAGTTAGGTTCTATGTAAAACGTTTATTTAATAGATGTGGAGGATCTAAATTTGACAAATATACGAACCAAAGTGACAAAACGTATTTAACGATATGATTAACCGGTTAAATGTCACGAAATTATACATTGGTCAATAAATTTTATATTTAAATAAATAAAAATATAAAATGAATTATTATAAGGTATAATTAGAATGTATTTAAGTGTTTTTGAATAAAAAGAATAAAACATAAACATTAAAGTTCAAATACACATAAACTACATTGTTATTTTATACTAAGTATACATGTATGTATTTGTACATATGTATTATTATCTAGTGAATGACTAGTTATGGGTCATGATTTAAGTGATTTCATGTAAGGAATATGAATTCTAAATCAATTAAGATAAGAGAATTGGTGGAGATATGTGCCAACTTAACTAATAAGTGTTTAATCACTTAAGACATTTTACTAAGAATGCTTATTAATCCCTCTTCTAATTTTCGAGATTAAGAACTTCCCTCTCCTTAACTAGAACTCCTAACTAACTAAATAATTAGTAGTTAGTTAGTTAACTAACTCTATCTCTAAGCAACCACCCAAGCAAGTGGCTAGATAAGATCACATCACTTAAACTCACATCCCATCACAAGCTAGTCTAGGTTTTGTCCCCTTATCCTCTTCCACCCTTTCCTCCTTCATAATCACGAAATCTTCTCATCATTTTACCCTAAATTCACCAGCCAATACTCCAGGGAATTACTCTCAACCTTAATCTCATTTTCAGCCATAAGAACTTCCTTCCAAAGCCATCAAAACCATGAACTAAAGGGTTGTTGTCCCTTTTGTGTTTCAGCCACCATTTCACCCATCTACATCTTTCTTTTGCTTGATATTTTTACCACCAAATACCCCTGGAAGTTACTTTTTATCATACTAAAAATTATTGATTCAAAACAGTGAGTAAACTACCCTTTTTCTTACTCTTTTGCTGTGAAGTTTTCGTGACAGCAACATAGCCAAAACAGTGGCTGTTTTGGAGCATCAAACCAACAACCAAAAGTTCTTCATCTTCAACCTTCCATTCTTCAAGTATTCACATAAGGTGAGTTCATACCCCTACATTTTTATGTTTTCTTCAAGTTTTAAGGGGGGAAATACAAGTTAGAACACTAAACATAACTTAAATTTAAATGACAGCTTTCTACAGAAAAGTTGAGTCCTGTTCACGGACTGTTTTTACCATCTTAAAATTAATATCTTTCAAAACTGTACAATATGCAAATAGTTCAAGTTTATACCTTTCTAAGGACTACTCGCACGCGTTCATACGATTTTTTCTACAATTTATGGCGATTTTTATAAAACTGCCTGTCATTTTAAAAGTGATTTCGGACCAGTCTGTGAATATGCTCATTTTCACACTAGTTTGAGACCACTAAACATCATAATAAAAATTAGGAACAAAGTAGACTAATTTTATAAACTCTCAGAGGTGACGGATTCAGTTTTTGACTTACTATGATTTTTCTATGAGTTTTCTAAAAACAGGGACAGTAAAGGGTAAAACTGTCAAAAGTGGTTTATAGATTTATTAACACCTTCTAACATTTTTTAGCAATGTTTATCCATTAAGGAAGTTAAAAACAAAATCATTTAAATATGTTTAATTACAATTTTTACAAAAGTGATAAGTACAAAAAGGTCTTTAGTATCAAACTTAAGGATTATTTCATGCAAAGTTTCTAATAAAAACGTAAGAATATGAACACCAATTACGAAACATACCAAATCATCTTTTATAATTTATACATATATATAACCATTTGCATATATATGTTTTGTTTACAAACTTGTCTTCTACATCAAAAATATACATATATAGTTTACGAAACTCTACTCCATTTGTATCATGTTGAGCAAAGGGTAAAATATTGTCAAATTCATATCTAAAGATTTCACATTGTTTTTCATAGCTATCCCAGTCTTAGGGGATGATCATTTATACAAACATTTTCAACACAAAAACATGTAAACTGGTTGAACAAATTTAGTGAGTTTTGTCTTCACGATACCTTATAAAGTACACACGAAAGTCCTGTTAAATATAACCAGAGTCTCTTGTAGGGAGAGCGTGATAGTTGTGTATAGATCTATACTGGGACCGACAATCCCGCACCTTAGCTGCTTGCAACAGCTAGACCGGCAGGTCTGGGGGTGACAAATGTCATAAGCAAAATCGACACCTGAAGAACGTTGCGAACAAGGCAGTCTGGGTCAATCAAGCATGGTTATAAGATAAAAATTAAAACTCACGTAAAACAACAATGAAACTTTTAGTTTACGCAAAGACAGTCTTCAAACAGTTTTATATACAAACAAAACTGCATAACATCATTTTAAGTAGGAAAACTACTTATACGCTTCGGTCTTGGTTCATTTAAGGCCACATCTCATTTTAGGGAAAATATAGGATTTTCCGGAAAACAAACATTACTAGATTTCATAGAAAAGGTTTACAAATATACATACAAATGCTTATGAACTCACCAACCTAAATGTTGATACTCTCTTTTCAAATAACTTGTATTCTCAGGAAATCAGTAAATCAGGTAACAACTAGCTTTGAGGATGGGACGCTTAGGCGTCTAAACAAATCTTTTGACAACATATTGTAATTGATATTTTGAAACATGTAATACGTACAAATGATGTAACTTTTTCAATTATATATATGTTGGTTGTGTTTGCTTTGAACATTTATACTCAACTGTTATGATACACTACATGATAGTCACCCGCCCCTGGACATTTCCGCCATCCTGCTTTGGGGGTGTGACAAGACTCCACTGTATGAAAACCACTTTTGATATTTTTCCCAGCTCATATACATTGTACAATTGTTTTACAAAAAGATTGGGAATTGTTCTTAACTGTTTAATATTTTTCACCATTTTATGATGTTTTCAAGGAATTAAATGGTGGGAAAATAGTTAAACATATTTACAAATCATGAAAATTTACAAAGAGATTCTAAATTATGGTTAGAACTGAAATCTAAAGTTTGGAAATTTTTAGAACTGTTTTGATTTAGTTTCTTGATTTTTAGCTTGTAAAACCTTTCCAAAAGTGCTAAAATACATTTCTAAACAATAACACAAAATGGGATTTGTCACTTGCAAATGTTAACAAGTCAAATGATATATGGAAATCTAAATTTGAAGAAAATCATTTGCAACTTATACAAAACCTAACTTTGACACAATATTGTCATAATTCTATTGTAGAAGTTAAGTATGCTAGAGTTACATTTTGATTAGAGACTCACTAGTATATACCATTATTGTAGGGCATCGGTAGGTCATTTTGAATTTAGTTCAAGGCATCATTTGCATCATCTCAAAGAATTATGCTTATTCACATCCCCTATTTTCGGTTTTTAAATGTTTTGGGATGGAAAAGCATGTCCTAACTATTTACGTTTGATGTATCTATATTGAATTGTATCAAACTTGATTGCGATATTTTTCTATGTATTTGTACACAACTTGAAACATGAGGCTTTATCGTCTTAATTCCCTTACACTTTACTCTAAACATTAACACTTTGAGCCAATGGTCATTACGAATAGCGCTATTAGGAATTGACAACTCCTCACTTGCCCGATTGCTTGAGTGCCTTTTAGCATGTTCATCTATGGAATGATAAGCATAAATCTTGATAGGGAATCAGTCATACGTTTGGTTGTGAGCTCACAGTTGATTGTTATATGCATATAAAGATTATTACATACATAGAAACTTGTTTACTCATTTTAACAATGAAACTTGTATACTTATTTTAGCAACGAAACTTGTTTATTCGTTTTAGCAATGAAATTTATTTCCCATGAGAAAATGAACTTCGCATCTCATTTTGGCAACGTACTTTATTTTTCATGATGACAACGAACTTTGTTTATGCAAACTTGTTTACTTATTTTAGCAATGTACTTTTATTTATGGTAACTTCTGTCAAAACCTTGATTAAGATTCATGAAACCAATATTTTCTTAAACCTGTGAACTCAGCAACTATTTTTATAGTTGACACTCGTTTTACATGCTTTTTCAGGAATCATCTAGTAAGAGGTACATAGAGACAGAACACTTGTAGGAGCATTTGTGTGTGTTGTTTTATTTTAATACGTTGTAATTACTTTTAAAAGTTGTTCAAACTTATTTTAAATTGTAAAGCTTTTAATACTATGGTGGGTGTTGTCTTTTAACTTTTACTATGAGACATGTTGCACTGTTGCGCCTCGTGTTTCCACTTTAGCGAAGTGTGACAAAAACGGTATCATAGCCAAAGGTTATAGAGAATACCGATTTTCCTTTGGAGAACCACAATAATAGCCAAAAAATTTCAAAACATTTTTACAATACTGAACATACTACTTGTATAAGCAATTCGAGTATGCATTATTGGACTTTAATTAAGTATAGTCTAGCCAAGTATGCTTAACTAAGGAAAACTAATGCGAGGCTGGAAACAGTTATAGTAGAATTATGTTCAAAATGATTTTCAACTTAAACTTTTGAAAAAATAAAATTTTTCGGTGTGCGTATGGGCATTGCATATTATAGGCATCCATCTAGGTACACTTATAAACTAAGTGCACTTTTATCACAATGTCTTTATTTACAAATATTCTTATCGCTTATCAAGTGCTAGGCTAACTAGTAAGGTTATATCACTAGCCACTCTAGGTGCAATCCACTTAGTATTAAGATTGAGTATTCGTCGGTAGCTATTGACTTTAGACGTATAGTTAGTAGCTAGATAACCATTTGTAATAATCCTAATTCGAAACCAATATCAATTATTCCTCAATACCTCTTCATTGTCTTCGTACTAGTGTTACAACTAGGAAAAGCGTTCCGATACCGACACATATGACGATTGGAGCATCGCGTTAGAAGGTAGATGAGTCGCCACGAGTAGTCACATGGATACAATTGGAGAGAATTCCCAATTTGACTCACAAGGAGACATTGTCACACCCCAAAACCGGAACGGTGGAAACGTTCTGGGGTGGATGACGTCATGTCAAGTATCACAACACATGCATTATAGTAATCAAAGTACAACAAAACATTGCATTAATAGTAATAGTTTTACATAGTTTACATTACAAAGTATCAAAGTAATACAGACAAATGTAATAAGTACAGCAAGGTACTAAGCTATCTTCATCAACAGCTCCTGGGGTGTACCTGTCTAATGCTAACCTGAGAATACAAGTTATTTGAAAAGCGAGTATCAGCATTTTTACAAATGCTGGTGAGTTCATAAGCATTTAGTGACATTTATTCAAATAACTTTATAAAGTAGTAGTTTAAGTGTTACTGTGTATTAGAATTCTTTCCAGAAAATCCTATATTTTCTTTAATAAAGCAGCCTTCTACCAAGACTGGTCAGTGTTATGTGGTAAAAAGTAGTTTTCCCTTAATTGCTATCATTATCAAAATACTGAATTTGATTATTAAAGAAAGCAAGAGACGTCAGGGAAATACATATGCCTCAGCAGTGAGGACTGCTGACTAAGGCAAGGGAATCATAGACTCCAGGAAAGTATCGAACAAACGACATGCCTGGTCCAGTCTAACAAGTGGAGACACAGACCCCAGAAGGCACCAAATGAAAGGTACAACTGGTAAGGTCTAAAATAGTGAATACAGACCCCATACCGTATCAAATGAAAGATACGTCTTGTAAGGTCAAACAGAGAATACAGACCCCAGACAGTATCAAATGAAAGATACGTCTCGTAAGGTCAAAACAGTGACTCTGAAAATGAGATACCAGCATACAGTGTAAATTTCTGGCGAAATACTGTTACCTTAAGGCCAATGAATTAAAAGGTAACCCGAGATACTCGTAACCATACTGACTAGAGTACCAGACGCCCTACAAGCGTCTAAAATATGACATTTGTCACCCGTTGGCTTGGTAGGCCGGGACTGTAGCTAGCGGTCTGGGTGCGGGGTTGTCAATCCCGTATAGATCTATACACACAATGTCCGCTCTCCCTACAGGAGATTCTGGTTACCAACTAGACGACGGAGAAGGCCGTGTCCTGAAGATGCATCCCAAATAGTGGGTAGAGACTTCCAAATAGTGGGTAGTGTATTTCTAATGTAAGTGTAGACTAGAGGTAGAGGCTCTTAACTGAACTGACTAGAGAATTCCTGTATGTCCATACTCATATACATAGTATATAACTAATGAACCAAAAGACCTTCGGACGGCCATCCGATCCCACCAGACCACATCTCAACGAAGAAAAGGAAATAGGGCGGATGAGCCTTCCTAAGTCTTTCAGTCATTATTTATATGTACCTATACAAGCACAGACATACATCTATCTACTACTGAGTGTGTAACAAGTAGGAGTGATTCTAGTGAAGTAGGAGTGTCTAACGAGTGAAGTAAGAGAAATCAACAAGTGTAGCATGAGTGTCTAACAAGTGAAGTAAGAGCGTTCAACAAGTGAAGTAGAAGTGTCTAACAAGTGAAGTAAGAGCGGTCAACAAGTGAAGTAGGAGTGTCTAACAAGTATAGGCGTATCTCGAAGTAGATGTGACATCGAGTGAAGTAGGAGCGTATCGAGTATAAGTGAAGTAGAAGCGATTTCAAGTATAACTGAAGTAGGAACGTATCACTAAGTAAGAGTGTGAACAAGTAAAAGCGTCCATCAGGTATAAATGTATCACGAAGTGGAAACGTTATCAAGTATAAGTATAAAAACATAGACGTAAACTTTGGAAAACCTTTATATTTTAAGAAAATCACGACTTGGTATTCCTTTGTGAAATATGTTTGATTTAAAACTTTTAGAAATTCTTTGGAAACCTTTCATAAATTAGTTTGAAATGAAACTTTGATAAAGCAGTAAAAGTAAGAACTTGAACGAGTGAAAACCCTTTTAGAAAACCATTTATAGTGTCCTACTCGGTAAAACAGTATACAGTGTGGTAAATCATTGTGCATGCAGGTTATCAATCACATGTGATTGATATGATAACTGGCATGTTTAACTTGTATTCCCCCCTATAAAACATGTGAAAACATTTAAAAGGTTCATTCAAGGGTATGAACTCACCTGGTGTAACTAGGTCCGACGAAGGTGTCGTTTGGGCGTTCGGTGTCACGTAAAGACTCGAACACACTCAATGACCTATTTAACATATGATAACATATGTTCACATACAATTAGTATATTTAATACTAATTAAACAAGTATACACGCTCAAAGGAGCGGAAAACACTTTGGATAAGTGTTTGGGGTGTCCCGGGTAGCATCTAAGGGCTCAAATGGCTTAGGAATGGAGTTTACTCTCCGAGAGTAAACTCCCAAAGCTTAGTCTATGGCCCAGGGACTACTCACCATGAGTTTACGGCCGTAAACTCATGGTGAGGGGTTCTAGTGTGTTTCAAAGCTTAATCTTGTTAGTGGGATTTTTCTAAGTCAAATTCCAAAAAGGCATGAGTGGGTTTAAGGCTCCTAAGGGCTTCTTTAGGGATTTTACGGCCTATGACCATCCCCAAGGGAGTTCATGGCCGTAAACTCCTTTTCCTTGAGTTAAGTGAAGTTTTAAGCCCCTAATACCTTCCTAGCATTTTATAGAAATAGTCTAAGGCCATTTGGCGGACAAAACTTAATGTTTTAAAATGTTTAAGGGTGTTTACGGCCCTGGTACATGCTTGGGACATAAACTCCTTTTGTCCCTTCATTTTATTGTGTTTAATTGATCAAAACCCGAAATATCAAGTCCCTAAATTTTGTATTAAGCCTAAGGGTGGTTTGGGTGTGTTTTTGGAGCATTTTAACAAGATTTAGAGGTGTTTACGGCCTAAGCATGTGCTTGGGCCGTAAACTCTCTTTTATGCCCAAATTTGATTGTTTTAAATGTGTAAAAACTCCTAGGCTAATTCCTCTATTAGTTTCCAAGCATTTAGGGACATTTTGGGGTCAATTTGGCCTAGATTTAGGGGTTTACGGCCTAAGGAGGAGCTTAGGCCATAAACTCCTCTTTCACAGCTTCTATGTACGATTTCTAAGCTATAAACATGAATCAATATGTTTAGAATAAGCTAGGGTAAGTGGACTTACGATTTGGAAGCGTTTGGTTGCGGATTCGGGGCGAAAACGAGTCTAGAGAGAGAGTGTAAAAAGTCTCCAAATGGGGTTTACTCCCCTTTATATATGGGTGGGAGTTGGAGCTCAGTGGGAATCTACCCGATACTGCCGTTATACGGGGCTTTTGGTCGCACCCGATTTAGTGGTCGTAATAATAAAAACTAACTTTTTCCAATTAAATGGAAATGTGTGTCATGTGTTTTTATTTCCTTTTATCACGACTTAACGACATATTAATTGTAAATAAATGGAATGTTTATTAAATTGACGACCTCTAATTAACAGAACTTTTATAAACTGGAATATTCCGTTAACGGTAACGGGGAAATGTAACGGAACAACTTGGGTTGTCACATCATCCCCCGTTAGAGGGAATTTCGTCCCGAAATTCAGGTCTAGGCAAGGAAGTAGGTATGAAGGTCCAAGTAGAGGTAAGAGAGTACTTCCTATATGGTTTGTCCTCGCATTCCCCAGTGAACTCTAGTCTGTGTTTGTCATTCCAACAGACCTTCACGTACGGGATGCGGATTTCGTCTCGTGTAACTAGTGGGTTCCGACTGGTGTATCTACAAGGTTAGGGTTCTTAATGGATTCTATCAAGATGAGTGAGGCACGAAGAGTGATGTCGAGTAATCGCATATCAAGTCTAAGAAGTGGATCGACCGGGTGTGAATCTTGTGGTGCATCCGAAGGTAGTAGCGGCCTGAAAAGGGTTGGACCAAGTCTCCGTGAGAATTCTCATATGGTCCTAAGCTCTCGGAATGGTAGAGCTTTTCGGTACTCAAAACATAGTGTACTTCTATGGCAAGATCATCACTGGTGTGATCGCCATTCAGAAGTTCCTAACGTTCTCACTCGTACTGTGTGTGTAGTCCTTCAGGTTGGTTCTTAGGGAGCTCGGGTGGTCTTTTGTTTCGCGTTTCTTGACAACTGGTTGTTAGAGACTTTCTAGATCGTCGAATGGGTTGCGTGACTATGGTTATCTGTCTGCTGTAGAGTGTCTATCTCAAGCTCGTGCAAAATGAACCTACACTAACGATCCTTGAGATACGGAAACCCTGAGGGTCGGGGAGATAGGGTTTCACTATACGAGTGCTGGACTATCTCGGGAGGTGGTTCTACTATCTCCTCGTGAGATGGTATTCGTGGAACACCTAATAGTCCAATTAATCTCTAAGACTTTGGTTTATTCTAGTGCGGAAAGCGTATGTTCCTGCATAACCTTTCGACTAACACCAGGACTGGTGTCAAGTCTATAACCTGTTCGGGATCTGGATCATGAGGTTTAACGCAACTAATTCCGCACTTTGATCAAGTATTCTTAGCTGCGGAGGTTATCCTGTGGTTCTCGGTATCCTAGTGTTCACTTCGGAGAATGAAGTCTATCGTCTACAGGGCGACGACGATTTCCTCCATACAAGAGGGTGGAGGGTGATAGGCACTACCTGTCTATAACAGGGTGGGCAAGGTGCCTGAGTAGTAAGAGCATCTACTGCAACTACTCTTCCGAAGGTTCTAAGTTTCATAGGCCTAGGTCAATTCTAGTGAGTATAGGGTCTCATCACTCGGAACTTTACTAGCTTAACCCGCATTGATTCTCTTGACTCCGGCTCCTATGTTATGGAATAGGGTGAAAGTGTTTTGCAAAGAGGTTCGTGGTAGAGCTCATGCTTGGCTTAACCACCAGTACTTGGTGTATGCAAGCATTATACAATTGAGGTTGGCAGGATGTTCAGCTGTGCGACTCCACCCCAAACCCACAACCCAATGAGGAACAGGGAGTAGGGAGGAAACACACACCTTAAATCTTTTTGATCTCAATTATATACCATCTTTACGCATATACCTGGTTATGGTGGTCATTCCTTATGAGTTCTAATCTCTATGCTTACAAACCTGACGTGCGAGGTGAGAGAGGTCTTTCTGGGGAAACTATGAAGTATGCTTCAGATGGTTGTCGTCTTCTAGAGTATCTACAGTGTCTTTCACTTCGGTTTCCATCTGACTACGGGGGGTCGGTCAACGGCGCAGGGTACCCTCTCTTGGGTACTTCGGAAGGTTTGAGATAAGAGGGACGGCTGGCGGATCGCATTAAGTTTGATTATTTGCGATATGTTTAGTTTCAGAAGAACCTTTATTTGCCGACATGGCTACGGAGAAAGTTCTTTTTACACAACACTAAGAATGTACACATGGCTGCACGTAGTCGAACCATGATCAATAGAGTCGTCGAAGTTGGCACACTCTGACATGATATATAAGGAAGATCAATAGAGTCATGTGCCGAACAGGCACACAAGTTCTAGACATCTCAGGTTTCGTCCTATGTATCACTACCGCGGATACTTGGACCGATAGAGTCGACGCGGAACTATAGAGGGTCCTAAGTGTTTCCGAATAGAATACCTTTTCATGTGTGGATTCTCACAAGGCATTTCTATAATCGCCTCACATATACTAGTCATGTATATTTAAGGTGGGAAGGACTGTTGACTGAGCAACCCCGCCCTAAATCCACAACCAAACGAGGAACAGGAAATGAGGCGGCATTCGCTCACTCTAGGTCTGTCCATCTTAAATATACATGGCCGTAACGTATATGTTTAGCCATTATAGTTTTACCTGATGAATTTTTAAATTTTATAACAGTGCTGCGACTTTCACCTTACTGGGAAGAATTTACATTTGAATTAGTCTTTTATTGTTTTTAGTTTAGTTACCCGAGATCGAGAGACGTACCAAAATCTAACGAGTTCCTTGATGCTTCTCTCTAAGCAGTAGAGTTAGGCTCCTCCTGTGTCTTTGTTGTTTCCTTCAGCTGGGCAATCCTTCTTGAAATGTCCCATTTCACCACATAGGTGACAAACGGGATTGGTCGCCGCATTAGTGATCGATGCAATACGCTCCACCGGAGTTCTGCATACACGAGCAGTATGCCCCTTCATGTTGCACCTAGCACATAAGAGCTCCCGGCAGACACCATGATGATGGTAGCTGCACTTGCTGTAGTGGGGAAGGTATCCTAGGTATGGTCTTCTTGAGGTCGGGAGGGAAGGATTGACAGGGGTATAGACTGCCTCAGCTCGTCGCCTTTCAGAAGGTCCTTGAGCCGAGGTACTTCCCTCCTCAATCTTGAGTTTTTTCTTTAGTGGGTTCGGTGAAGGTTTTTGGGTGACTGGGTATGAAAGTGTTGGTTGCTGCTGTCCATCGCCAGGATTGGAAATCCCGACAGGGCCCTTGCTAACATTGGCGG
Source organism: Lactuca sativa (assembly GCF_002870075.4). NCBI lineage: Eukaryota > Viridiplantae > Streptophyta > Magnoliopsida > Asterales > Asteraceae > Lactuca > Lactuca sativa. The sequence continues at coordinate 37,370,517 of NC_056631.2, read as the reverse complement.
TGTTAGCATTCAGGTGAGCTATGACAGCTGCTACGGCTACTAAGACTGCAGCTTGGAACGTAGCTTCATCGAATAAGAGAGCAGGTTTCTTCCTTGTGGATTGGTTACGCTTCTTCGGTGGCATGGTTTTCCTACACGGAAAGGAATACAAGGTAATTAGAGACAATGGTTAACCCTAGACATTTCTGTCCTGAACGTATTAGGCATAAATTTTTCCCGTGCCTTGGGTACTGGTCGTCTGAGTGTCGACCTTCATCCCTACGATGTATTCTTGGTAATCGAAGTGGGTGTATGAGTATCGGAAAAAAACCACAAGATGCGAGTCGTTCCTACTAAGTTACCTTTATACTGGGAAAGGTTTCACTCTCCGGCCTGGAGGGATTTGAGAACGGTTCGGAACGAAACTGCGGAAAGAGAGGCTCACAAGGGCAGATGGCTAAAATTTTCTCAATAGAGATGCGGGGATCTGCCCTAATCGTGTAACTGGCAACAGAAAACGACGATTTTACCTAACACATAGCGTGAGTAGTGTAACCACTAAGTCACTAAATTGTATTATTTTATGGTTGTATTAGCGTGACGAACACGAGGAAAAGACAATTCTCGGGTTCCATGTACTGGCTCCCTCGGTCTGTCTCGTATCTTTGACTGGAATCGGCGTTGGTTTCCTTCGGGTAGTTTCCTAGGGTTTTCTTCTCGTATGGACATATTGAATCTCTACTTTGCCTTGCTTCCGAATTTCGACTATGGGTGTCATCACCTCATAAAGGGCGACTGGGAATCTTAGAAGTTTAGGCAAATTTCGCACCGATGTCCCTAGAAGAATATGGGCACCTGGAGCATTCAATAGTCTCGACCCGGTTCATTTATTTCCGAACAAGAAATCTTCTCAATGAACTTCTTCGGGGTCGGAATCAACTCTTCTGTCAAGCAATGAAGTGGGTAGGGTTTTCTATAGGGTTCGTGCGAGAATGAAAATGTCTAAAGAATCCTAAGAGGTTATTAACATTTCACTGTATGATCCATATCGAGTCCTGCTACGATTACACAGGGTATACAAATCATATATAACTTAGATCCGATAGGCCTTCGAATATGTGATACTACTCGGAATCCACATCCAAACAAGGAAAAGGAAGTAGAGCGAAACCACGCATTCTTAGCCTATGGGATCCTTATTATATATAACCTTGGGAGTACATCCTCTGTAGTTGTAGGTATATCAATAAGGATCATTTTAGTTATTCACGCAAGGTTGTTTATGGATTCTAAAATACCCCTATGGTATTTTAATTCTTGTTTGTTTCTTATCTTCTGAGTTTCATTCTGGGATTAGTGTGGATCTTTTAGTGTTCTAAAATACTCCTATAGTATTTTAACTTTATGTTTGGCTCTAGCATTCCTAGTTGGTAAGTTTCAGACGTGTTGTACACCACTATCACTCCCAAGCACATGTTCATCGCATCTCGAATAAATGTAGTTGATCAGGTTACATTTATCCCAACTTACGATTACATAACTGCCCAGGTTTGACGGTAATGCTCAACATCCGAAGACTTTTATTCTTTTTGTTCTTGTGATACTTTTGTTCAAGTGTTTAGATTCTGGATGTTATTATACTTTGGTAAAATATGGATATATTTTAAAGTATAATTCTTGGTCAGAGTGTTTTATCCCTTTGTGTTTATAGGTTGTATATCTTTTATGAATTGATATACTTAGCTCACTATAAACAATGCTTTGATACCAATTTGTCACACCCCAAAACCGGAACGGCAGAAACGTTCTGGGGTGGATGACGTCATGTCAAGTATCACAACACATGCATTATAGTAATCAAAGTACAACAAAACATTGCATTAATAGTAATAGTTTTACATAGTTTACATTACAAAGTATCAAAGTAATACATACAAATATAATAAGTACAACAAGGTACTAAGCTATCTTCATCAACGGCTCCTGGGGTGTACCTGTCTAATGCTACCCTGAAAATACAAGTTATTTGAAAAGCGAGTATCAGCATTTTTACAAATGCTGGTGAGTTCATAAGCATTTAGTGACATTTATTCAAATAACTTTATAAAGTAGTAGTTTAAGTGTTTACTGTGTATTAGAGTTCTTTCCAGAAAATCCTATATTTTCTTTAATAAAGCAGCCTTCTACCAAGACTGGTCAGTGTTATGTGGTAAAAAGTAGTTTTCCCTTAATTGCTATCATTATCAAAATACTGAATTTGATTACTAAAGAAAGCAAGAGACGTCAGGGAAATACATATGCCTCAGCAGTGAGGACTGCTGACTAAGGCAAGGGAATCATAGATTCGGGGCGAAAACGAGTCTAGAGAGAGAGTGTAAAAAGTCTCCAAATGGGGTTTACTCCCCTTTATATATGGGTGGGAGTTGGAGCTCAGTGGGAATCTACCCGATACTGCCGTTATACGGGGCTTTTGGTCGCACCCGATTTAGTGGTCATAATAATAAAAACTAACTTTTTCCAATTAAATGGAAATGTGTGTCATGTGTTTTTATTTCCTTTTATCACGACTTAACGGCATATTAATTGTAAACAAATGGAATGTTTATTAAATTGACGACCTCTAATTAACGGAACTTTTATAAACTGCAATATTCCGTTAACGGTAACGGGGAAATGTAACGGAACGACTTGGGTTGTCACAGACATAGATGTTTAACCCATTGCTACTAATACGTGAGGATTTTCTTCTACGCGACGATTTTAGGTTTCGGTTGTTTCCACCTTGAGCTTAAAACTTAACACATGATATCTCTTTAACCCAAAACTTTTCATTAGGTAGTTCTTACGCTACCATCTTTACTTCGAATATCCTAATCCAAGCACATACCATCACCCTTATGAAAAAACTTACAAGGCGTAATTCGAGACCCCCAGATATACTAGTGATTATCTCGAGTATACAATCATCTTACACTTCCCAAATTACTAACATTTTTCATGCCCAACCTTCAACCGTAATTTTCATGCCCGAGCAAACATCGCACTACTTCATTGATTGAGTCGTGATCGGTGTTACTAACATTCCTATCGTTATCAAGATTTTGACCCTTATCGTTTTCATATATTTTTTTGAATCCTTATCAGCATTACTAACATTCCTATCGTTATCAAGGATTTCATCCTCTTACGCCACACGTTAAACCTATGACTTAACCTTTGATCCCTATAAAAGGCACAAAACTATAGCTACATGATAACATGTTTTACAAACAATTTTTTGTGTCCTTTATTTTGCGGAAAAGTTACCGGTACTAGCCTTATACTCACATTAGTATTAGGTACGACTAGTTACACTAACCCATTTAGTCCTTACTTCTTAATCTTTCACCAAACCTATTTCACTTCACTAGTTTTATTTACCATCAGTACAATATTTTATAACCACTTCATATAACTTACTAGACATTTTCTAACCATATAATCAATATTTCTCGCTAAAAACAACCAACTTTACTTTTAACAACTTGTTTTAACTTAACACTTTTTTTCAAAACTTAGGTTAACCAATATTGGTTTTAATCTTGCTATTTTAATTTCATTTCAAATCCATTTTAATGGATAGATGTGCTTTTTAAGGGCATATAAACCATTTTAATCATTTCTTACCATTTTGGTACATTTTCAAAAAACTTAGAAACATTTTCATTTATAAAAGTGTTTAAACTCTATGCTATAAAACTTAAACATATGACATTAAAGTTCATATTATGTGTAAAAGCTTCACTGGATCTTTCAAACCACTTTTGTTTTGACTCTTTTGACCACTTTCTCATTTAGGCATTGTACTTTACTTAAATGTGTTTTCTTGAAATCCAACAAGATATTTTTACAACTTTCAACTCCAAACGTGTTTACAAGACATCACTAATTCCGACATTTCAAAACACACCTTATTTGTTCATTTTATTACAAATTAGTTTTATAATCTATAAAGTTCCTAGATTTTACCACAATGCAAAACTTAGTGCCACTTTTAAATTTCAAATGACACACTTTCAACAATGTATAATTATTCTTTTGAAAATATTGAGTCTTTACCTTATCCATTTTAACCATTATTTGACTTCATTTTAAAAAGTCAAAATTGTCAGATTTTTAATTACCAGTTTTAGTGTTTCTTCTATTTCACAAATGAAGTTTAACTTAATAGATAACTCATGATTTTTTAGCAAACCTTAGAAAACACTTTAAAACTTCCACATGTTTATTTAATCATCAACATACGTTAAAGATTGAAGTTCGAAATATATCTCATACTAGTTTTAAATCTACTTATAGGTATTGTTCTTATAATATTAATAATAGCAATCATTGCTGCTACTACCTTCCTTTTTTTCCCCGTACTTGATTTCTTGCTCTCCTTCTGATTTGAGAACTTGCAAACTCATAATAATAACACAATGCATGGTCTAATTTTTTTTTGTCTATTTTGCTCACCTTATTACCATATTCATACGCATACATACTAGAATTCTACCTTTTCATTATGAACGATTAATACGTGCATGTATAGTGAGGAGGCATAATTTTTACTTGGTCAACTTTGATATATTCAATTATGCCTTTTATCATATAAATTTTGTTTTTATTATGAAATCCACTATAAACGAGTAATCCTTATTTACATTTGTTATTTCGTTTTAAATTTGGAAATTTGATTTAAAATGCAATTTTTATTATATTTTCCTTACAGTTAATACACAAGATGAATACCCTTGTTATTATCATTTTTCTAAATTCATAAAATATACGTGAAAAATATATTTTCTTATGTTTCTTCTATTCTTTAAAAATATAAAAAGTTTTAAATGTTACAATTATCTATCCTTAAAATGATTTTTTTTGTAGGATCACTAAAATAAGAATACACTATTTTCAATGGTTGATATTTTTACACATTTCTTAAAATAGCATTGTACTTTGCAATCTCGAATGAGTTCCTAAACTCTCCAACTTGTTTTCGTAAATACCCTGACTTCTCGTAAACTTTTATTTGTCTTGACTTAAATAATTAGAAAATTTTTCAAAAGACTAATCTACATATTTATGTATAAATTCCATTACAAATGACTTAAACCTTTAACCTTAATTAATCTCTTTTTTTTACTACTTCGTTTGATGGCCACACATGTATCTTTATTTTCTTGGAATTATTATACATTTTGATAACAGTGAGATTACTTATCATTTCTAAACACTCAAAATGATATCTAGACAATGCGATTTACTTTATCATAAACTTTCACCGCCTCCATTTACAACAATGACACTATATATATATATATATATATATATATATATATATATATATATATATATATATATATATATATATATATATATATATATATATATATGTGTGTGTGTGTGTGTGTGTGTGTTCAAATGAGAACATTTCTTAATTTGAGAACATTTGAGAACTATTGGGTATTTAGTGTTGCTTCATTATGGGCTTTTGTATAGTCTATTTTGTATCCGGGTTGGGCCTGTCCACATGTGATTAATGATTAGTGTTTTACTATTTAAGGTGCATGCATGCATCGTGTATTTTCTAATCGTGTCATTGTAAACCCTACATAGCCTCTACAGTAGCAGTTCTTTATCGAGTTCTTCTAAGGCCGTGACTTTTAATCATTCGACACATTCTTGATTCATATTTTGTGTTTGATTGCTTATTCCTGTTTGAATCTATTCACTCTTTAGATTTTTAATGTCAAAATTTGGTATCAAAGCAGGAGACTGTGTAATCTATAAGCATCTCTTCTGTTAAAAGAGTTTTAAGGGTGTCCGCTATTATTGGATCTGGTTTAGCTGTCATCATTGTTATTGACACTGATCTTTGATCTTGATATTACCTTAAAACTATTTTTAGTTTACGCATCTGATTCATACAGGTTTTAATCGATCTTTAAACATGTCAGACGAATCTCATATTAACTCCATAAATCTTTCAAGCAGCATTGTACCTACAACCATAATCCCCATTCTTTTACCTAGTGATTATGAAGTGTGGGCGTTGCACTTTGAATATTATGTCCTAGGGCTTGAAGATAATGATTATTTGATATGGGAAGCCATTATTGTCCAGACATTTGCTCATACAGGAACAAGAAGAGTAATTAAAACTCAAGCCGACTACAACAAGCTTCTTCTTGATGCAAAAGACGTACCACAAGATGAGAAGGATAACCTGATAAGCAATGTTAAAGTGATGATGATCATTATATTTGCTTTGCCACCAGACACTTTTCGTCTGATAAGTTCATGTGACACAGCAAAAGCTATATGGCATAGGCTCAATGAACTATACTCAAGTGATGCTGATCTTGAGCATTCTACACAAACCCTTCTGCTTTCAGAGTTTGGAGCCTTTGTATAAAAGCCTGAAGAGAGTCTAGATCAAACTTTCAATCGATATAATCATCTTCTCAGTAGGATTATGAAGCACAGCATCTGACATGAACTAATTTTGCAAAAAGTCACGTTCATGAGATATGAATGGAAGACTATAGTTTCTATCGTAAAAGCACATGAGTAGTTTAGGAACTACATGTTGGCAAAGCTTGTTGGAATATCGAGGTCACATGAAGATGAAGTGACAAAAGAAGGGAAGTTAGTGTCTGGAATGGGATCATTGCCCTCGTTGTGAAGGGTAAAAAAGGTTATAGATGATGATGGATCGGAGACTGAACTATCCAATTGTGAACTCTCAAAAGAGGATTATGCCTTGATGGTGTCCAATCCAAAGAATTTTGCAAAGAAGAACTTCAGTCGCAACAAGAATCAAAACTGGCAAGGAAGTTACAGCTCGGTACATGTAAAGGAGGAGAGTGCAAATAACTCTAAGAAAGAAGAAGCAAATAAGGATAAAAAGCTTATGGGGAACTCCGGCTATGATTATAACTTTTGTCATGGTAAAAACCATCTAGCCTAAGAATGCATGCTGAGAAGATTGAACGAGAAGATGGAGGGAGAGGTTGACGAGACATACTATCTTCGAAAGTTAGAGGAGATCAAAAAGAAAAAGAACGCTGATAATACCATGCATGCTTTGATTGTGAAGGAAAACAAAGCTAAAGATGAGTATGGTAGAATCGAGGTATGGTCAACTGACTCAGAAGATGAAGAGGTTCACAGACCTACTCATGGAAGCAACTTCGTGGCGAAGGCTGAAGTCTCTCAAGTTAATGGAAGGTGTTTGATGGTTACCAATGAAGTGTCAAAGATGAAGGGTTATGCAACTGATGGTAGACGTAGCACTGATAGTTGTTTCGCTACGAAATCAGTTCTTGAGCAGATTAGCGAGTGTGATCAGGTGATCAACAAGGTAAACTCTATTCTTGAATCTCTAAATATACCTTTATCTAAATATGAAACCAAATTAAACAAATTAAAATACATATTTTCAAGTTTCAGTGATATTCTAAAATGAACTCGTTTGACAAATTCTAACTTAACCAATCAAATCGGCAGGGTTTCGTCAAAGAATGAAGAGCGACGCATGTGGATTTGAAAATTGGAGTCAAATTTGTCTAAGTCTAGGGATGCATTAATTTATTTGCAGAGAGATAATTTATGTGTTTTAAAACAACGTAATATTTTTTTTTAATTGCCAAAAGACTTTATTTTAATATCACTCAGTTGCATTTAGATTGTGAGATTGGTAAGAAACTGCATAAAATGATCTTGCCATTCCTTGAATTAATAGAAGATGAAATAAACATTGATTGTTACTAATGTGAATCTTTTGTCTCATCAGAGGAAGTTTCAGATACTTACAGGGTAGGACCGGACAAAATAGAATCATACATACAGTCCAAAGACCACAAAAGCATGCTTAAACAACTTTTAGATGAAAAAGACAAAAAGCAAATTAAATCCGAAAATGTACAGAAGTTTGACTCATTAAGCACCAAGTTGAGTTCGGAAAATAAACTAGATGTTGAAAACGTTTCTGAATTCGATGATGAAAGTGATACGAGTGAAATTTTTGTGGAGGATGAGGTTGATTGCTCTGAGTTTGTAAAAGTAAATCTAAACATGCGAAAGTCTTAACATCAAAAAATTCAGTTGAGTTTGCATGTTTTTCTGAAGATAAATCAAAAGTTTTACACGAAAAAAGAAACTGTTTTTTCAAAGGTTGAAATGGTCCCTAGCCAAGTTTTCAAAACTAAAGGATTGAACAAAAACCAAACATCTGAATTAACGTCCATTGTTGAAGACGACAATAAAGATGGATGCGACGAGTTCTTTTGGTTATCCCCGATCGATAATGTCGATGAAACCAAAGGTCTATCTGAAACGACCTCTTGGAAGACAAAGGGAAAATATGTAGCAGAACCACTAAATAACATTAACTCAAGCTACGAAAAGGGGAGTCCTAGTGCAACTAAGAATGTTTCAAGTGATACTTCATCCATTCAGATCGAAACTCCAGTTAGCAAGCCGAAAGCCAAGACTAAAATTCATAAGTCTTCTGAGTAGTTCACCGCTAAAAAATGCCAAAGGAATGCGAGACATAATAAAAATCTAAAGGAAAGAAAGCAGTTCTGGAAATCAAAGAATCCCAATTTTGTTCCAAAAGAAAATTCTTCCAATCCAAATGCGAACGTTTCGTCACATGCGAACCTTAGGAGTTTTTCAAAAAGTCAGTCTCAGTCTCCACAGGCTTCCAAACAAAAAGTTTTTCAACAACCCATTTTTCCAAATAAAATGAAGCCTATGGAAAATTCAAAATCTCATAACTTTCCTAACAAAAATGTTTCACAATCTACCAAGACATCAAAAGATGTTAAGGGAAAAGGAAAGATGGTTTCAGAGCCTAAAATTCCAATCAAGAAATCTGAAACTAACTCAAAGAGAGATGACAAGAAATTTGTCAAGCAGCAAATCCATAATAAACAAAAGAAAACATCCTTAAAAGATACGGACTTAAAGGACAATCGGATCATTGTTTTTCAAAACACAAAGAAATATAAAACCACCTTAATAAAACGAACTTATATGGTTGATGTTTCCATTACTTTTCCTGTTTCTGTGAAAACCTCAAGAGGACCCAAAAAACTTTGGGTTCCTAAATTTGCTTGATTTTATAGCTAATTAGTGACGAGCAGTTTGACTCCGAATGGTACATAGATAGTGGTTGCTCATGTCACATGACGGGAAGAAGGGAAGAAATGCGAGAGTTCAGGGTCCTAAAGGATGGGGGAAGAGTGAAATTCGACAACAATTCACTTGGAGAAATCAAGGGCTATGGGATTATAACAAATGGAGAGTTTCAATTAGCAAAGTCGTGTATGTGGAAGGACTGCAACACAACCTCATTAGTGTTTCGCAGTTGGTGGTTGGTACAGGGTTGAAGGTTTCGTTCAATGATGAAGGGTCCGAAATCATTAAAAAGGCAACCAAAAATGTATTGTTAAAGTCAAAACAAAAGGGAGAAATGTACCCTCTTAATCTGAATCCTATCAAATGAAAGCCTAACATTTATCTACTTACGAAAGTTTCATCAGATGATAGCTGGCTATGGCATCGCTGTCTTTCACACCTCAATTTCAAAGACATCAACAACTTAGTTCTTGGTGATCATGTGCGAGGGCTTCCACTCTTGAAGTATAATAAATAACATCTTTGTATAGCCTGTGAATTAGGGAAGAAGGTAGGAAGAGTCATCCACCAATTGTGAACACGAAAGTCATAGAACCACTCAAGCTTTTGCATATAGACCTTTATTGTCCTTCTGCAATTGAATGTGTTGGTGGAAATAAGTACATTCTCGTAATTGTAGATGATTTTTCCAGATTCACATGGGTGCATTTTCTTAAGCAAAAATCAAAAGCAACGCCCAAGGATTTCATAAAGCAAATCAAGATACAATTATGAAAGCTAGTTCGCAACATTCGCAGTGACAACGAGTTGTAATTCAAAAACCAAGATTTTGAACAACTTCTTACAGCGAAAGGATCTACTCACAAATTTTTAGCTCCTTATACTCCACAATAGAACAGACTCATTGAAAGGTGAAACCTCTCATTGTGCGAAACTGCGAGAACTATGCTATCATCCGCGAATCTGTTGCTTTACTTATGGGCAGATACAATAGGAACTGCATGCTTTACCCAAAATCATTCCATTCTCAATAAGAGATTCTCTGTCACTCCATATGAAATCATAAATAATCGCAAACCTAATGTCAAGTTTTTCCATGTTTTTGGTTCTAGGGGCTTTATCTTCAATTTAAAGGAGCAAAGGAACAAATTGGATATGAAAGTTGATGAAGGTATATTCTTAGGGTATTCTTTGACTTCTAAAGAATATAGGGTTCTCAACAAAAGGTCCAAAAGTATTGAAGAAACCTACTATGTTACTTTTGACGTCAATTACTTGAAGAAGTTTTAGAAGAATGACAGTCCCTCACAAGAGATCTTTCCTAAACTGAATCCTACAACCATTCCACTCTCCAATCTCTACGAGGAGTTCATGAACTTATTCGGCGAACCTAAAAAAGCCATCTCCTCCGAATACAAAGCAATAGACAACAAGGAAGAAAAACTGAAGAAGATTATTGACAAAACTGCGAAGAATCTTGAAAGTGAACCTCAGACTGTGAAAGAATCACAAGGTGCGAACACACCAATGCAGGGGGAGGGTTCTACTTCAACCTCCACATCAGATACACCTTTTTAGGGTGAGTATTCAATCCTCAGGAGACCCACGAAAGTGCAGTCCAGGGGGAGAATTCTTTTCCGGAAGTAGAGAAACTCTCATCATTCGATGGGGAGAATAAAGAAACGAATGATGATTCTGAGGATGTGCAGTTAGAATACGAGGATACAAATGCTGAATTGGATCCTACATATGATCCTAATCTCTCTCCGTTGAGTAAATGGACCAGAGATCATCCAAACACTCAAGTTATAGGAGATTCATCTTCAGGAGTTCTTATGAGAGCATAAAAAAAGGCAAAGCGAACTGCACTGTTCTCTAAAGTAGAATATTGCATGTTCAGTTCGCTTATCTCCAAAATTGAACCTAAAAATGTTCAGATTATGCTTAATCACTCTGACTGGATACAAGCGATGCAAGAGGAGCTCAATGAATTTGAACGAAACAGACTCTGGAGACTTATTCCCACTCCAAAGGATGCGTCTGTAGTTAGTCTAAAATGGGTATTTCGCAATAAGCTAGATAAAGAAGGAAATGTGATAAGGAACAAGGTGTGAATTGTTGTCAAGGGATACTGTCAGGAAGAAGGAAATGACTATGAAGAGACCTTCGTACCTATTTCAAGGTTGGAATCTGTTCGCATCTTTCTGGCATACGCGGCACACAAGAACTTTACAGTATATCAGATAGATGTCAAGTATGCATTCCTAAAGAGGAAACTAGAAGAAACAGTGTATGTGGAACAACCACTAGGGTTCATAAACGAATAGTATCCGAACCACTGGTATGTTCTGTAAAAGGCAATTTATGGTCTAAAGAAAGCTCCGAGAGCCGGGTACGAAACTCTAACTCGTTTTAAAAAAAAGGCTAAATTTAAACAGGGATCGGTCGACCCAACCTTCTTTCGCAAGAAAGACGATGACCACTTGATGATCGTCTAATTTTTTGTTGATGACATCATCTTTGGATCAACTAACCCCAACTTAACAGCTGAGTTTTGAAAGTTAATGGAAACTAAGTTTGAGATGAGTTCCATGGGTCTGATTAACTTTTTTCCTTGGCTTGAATATAATAGAGAGTCAGGAAGGTATCTTTAAACATCAAGAGGCTTACACAAAGACCATATTCTTTAAGTTTGGAATGGTGGGAGATTCAAAGGTGAAGGTTCCAATGGCATTTGGAACAAAACTAACACTGTCTTTAGACAAGCCAACTGCTGACATGACTCTCTATCATCAAATGATAGGTTCACTGATGTATCTGACTGCTAGTCTTCCAGATATCATGTTTTCCGTCTGCTACTATGCCATGTTTCAAGTGAATCCTCGCGAACCTCACATGAACCCTGTTAAGAATATCTTCAGGTATCTCAAGCGAACATATTCACTATGAATATGGCACCCTTCAAGTTCAAGTTTCTTTGTGCAAGCGTTTTCAGATGCTAATCTTGGAGGTTGCAGTTTAGATCGAAAGAGTACTACGGGAGGATGCCAATTTCTTGATGGTAAACTCGTAAGTTGGCAATCAAAGAAGCAAACTTGTGTCTCCCTATCAACTGCTAAATCAGAGTACATAACCGCTGCCTCTTACACTTCACAAGTAATCTGGATTCAGAATCAGCTTCGCGACTATGGTATCAACAGGAAGCAAATCCCTTTATATTGCGATTCTGAGAGCGCCATTCGTATTTGTCACAACTCAATGCAACATTCAAAGACGAAACATATAGCACTGAGGTATCACTTCATCAAAGATCATGTGGAAGATGGTAATGTTAAGATACACTTCATTAGATCCATTGATCAATTGGCTGACATCTTCATGAAAGCCTTACCTGAGCAAACCTTCAATCACATTCTTCAAGGCCTAGGAATGACAGAGGCTGAATCTGTTCCAAAACCACCTTCACATTCATAATGTTTTAACGGCGAATTGGTACGAACGCTCGCAATGACTCATAGTCTACTTTTCATACTGCAAATTGGTGCGAACGCTCATAGTAACTCGCAGTCCACTGTTCATTCGAAGGTTCGGAATTTCATGTATCCTTTGTACATTTTGTTAATAATTTTTTTTTATTTGCTTCTGTTTTTATTTCTTTTTCAGAAAAACAAAATCCAAAAATATTTTTTCTTTCTGTTTTTAATTTCTTTTTTAGAAAATCCAAAAACTCAAAAATATTTTTTCTTTATGTTTTTAATTTCTTTTTTAGAAAAACCAAAAATTCAAAAATATTTTCTTCATTTTATTTATTTATTTCTTTTCATAAAATTATAAAATACCAAAAATATTAGATAATTTGGTAGGATTGAAGATTCATATGTTGATGATCTCAACTACGAATGATGGGATAGGTATAAAGTTCTTAATCTATTCCTAGTTAAGTGTCCTTAGAAACATGTTGTTGCATGTTGTCTGAAGCCTCAAAGACTCTATGTTGAAGTCTTAATGAAGCGAATAACACCAATCGTTTCTTCCCAATTAGGTTGTTTATTCACATAAGTCATGAGCCACATTACTCTTCTCACATAGAGTCAAGAGTTCGTTGCTTGGTCACTTTCGCATAGCAGAGGTACATTATTTCTTTGGAACCACCTCCAACTACTTCTCCATCACTTTCGCATTTAGAAACGTAACCCTTGAGACTCTCAGAAATTACCATTGAGGTTTATGGTTACACATCTTTAGTGTTTATGATCTTAAATTCATTATTACCACAAATTAAGTGAAACCCAAAATCCAACACATTTTTACGAATTTACGGTACATGTTCTATATTTTTTCACCAAGGAATTAACGAATGTCCACCTTCGCGGTCGGTACCAAGAAATCTCTTTTTCTTTAGCGAGATCTAAATGAAATGTTCTAGTCCTAAGACATTTCTTCCCAATAGATCCAATTTTATTTTTCTTGAGATTTCCACTGAAAATAATTCCCAAGCATACTTGTTTTATGGCTACACTGGTCAAACAAGAACTTCATACGAACGTTCGGACTTATGTTGAGTTTTGGATTTACTTGAAGACTAAGCCACCTCATTCGCCTTACTAAAAGATGCCTTTCACTACTCTCAACAAACAGTTGATCGTAATTCAAGGGGACACCACACAAGCACTTCAAAGTCTCTCTTGACTGTGAAGGAAGAGATCGTTTCCAAGGATCCATCCGTTTTATGTCTTCTATGACATCACTGGAATCCCTAATAAAACTCGCTTTATTTCTTTAATCTTTGGCACACTTTCGCACAAAGATCCTTGTGATTTTCCAAACTCTGGTTCGTGGTACTCATGTTTACTTTTAGTTTCTCAGAATAACTTATGGCAATCTAATACGAAGGCTCATCTGTATTGGCGGAAAAGGGTTAAATTGAAACGGTGCTATTAAAGAGATAATAATTAAAATTGGGCGCTTGGAACTTGAAACGACTCCTTACTGCCTGCTTTACCGCCGCCTGACTCACACACAACAGTTGTCAGTCATGCTTTTTCAAGCCCTTTTACAAGCAGTTAAAGCACCGAACGCCATATTTCTTTCTCCTAATACACGGTACAAAAGGATATCGATGCTTCAGTTATCATTACTATTTTCAAAGATATCAAACCCTCTAGAAAAATCTCTCTCTACTATTCATCTTCTTCTACAAGCATCAATGGCTGCCTCTTCGGAAAAACCTTCTGCAACAGAATAGATGGCTCAATCCTCAATCCTCCACCTCCAAGCTAATCAAAACATGATTCTCAATCTCTATCCTACAAAATACGACGGTTTTCTTCAACTGATCGTTGAATGCTTAAGGTATTCACTACTGGTAATCGCTCTTACCAAGTCTAAAATTGTTTCGATGGTGAATCTGTCAAAAGCATATTCTACTGCTAGTTATACAAAGGGTGATGAATTCATCATATTCGAGATCTTCAATTAGAAAACCCAAATTACTAATTCAAGGTTCTGCAACCTTCTAGGGCTTCCATAGGGTAGTGAGATGATTGGCCCCGAAAACGTCTCCAACTCTGCCATTCTAGAGATGTTCTATTAGATGGGTTATAAGGAAACGTTAACTACTGTTTCCAAGTTCAAGAAGCCGAATTTTCCATCAATGTGGAACAACCTCTTTACTCTTCAAAAGCTTCTCAGAGAGAGTCACCGGCTCAAACTGTGCGAGCAAAATTTTCATGATGCTAATGTATAGAAGCTACTCATGCATCAACCTGGACTACGGTTCAGTTTTCTATTTCCAGTTGGTCAAAAGCACCCACTCTACCACACGACACAGTAAAATCTCCTGTGCTTGTCTCTGGTACATTGTCGTTCAAAGGGAAATCAACAAACTCAACATCCCAGTGCTCGAAGATTCAATAATGGTAGGGATTCTGACTTTCCAAACCATGAACATCATACATGTTGATACCTCCAAATTCAGCTTCATCGGATCCATTCCTGAAGTGATTTTGCAAGAGGTTCCAGCTGCGAGCGAAGTACTACACGCTTATCGCAGTCTGCCAGTCTTAGGATTTTACCCACTGATTGATGAATTGTAACAAATTCTTGCTGAGGTTGATAAACCCAAAAAGGGAGGTAAAAAGAGGGTTGCGAAAGTCGGTCCTTCTGAACCTCCACAGGCACCAAAAAGGAAGAGGGTTAACAAGATGGCTCGTACGCCTAGGTCTCCAACTCCGAGTGACCAGGAGGATTCGCAGTCTCACACCGTTTCGGAGACTCCTATTCAGGAAGAGGTTCACAAGGAGGATGATGCTTCCACTACATCGCATCCACAGGTTTCGGAGCCTGTAACTACAAACCCTGACGAAAGGTTTGAAATCCCAACTTCCGTTCCAATTAATGAAGGTCTATTCCAGGAATTTTCCATATCTTCACCCACATCTACTGTCTCTACTCCGATCACAATCGCACCTTTCCCACTAGTATCCTTGGGGCTTTCGCAAACCCAGACCACCTTCTTCATAGATTCAACTGCCACTACAACCACTACCACTGACGAACCTCCAGTCACTGTTAGAACATCTAATGCGAGGGCAAGGGCAAGGGCTTCTCAGTTGGTCATTCAACACCACTAGTTTCTCCACTAAGCAAGGATGATCTGAATACTATTTTTGGAGGTGATGTAAATTTTGAAAATATCACCTTTAGTCCTTTTCGTGTTATAGACGAGAGTGACGATGACGCTCTAGTCACTCAAAAACAATTCAAAACCATCAATGACAAAATGGATTCGTTAATCTAATCTTCCAACACTTCATCCAGCAATGCATATTCCCAGGAAGCAGTCAAAGCTTTAATAGAAACAACTTTAAAAGAGCATGCTGAGAACCTAGAGAAGGCGAACAAAGTCGTGCAGGATTCGGCTAAGACCTGCAAGGAAGCGATCGAAAAATTCAATAAACTAATTACTGATGGCAAAGCCTTCATGAGCATCTTTCAGAGCTCCTTTGAGACCAACACTGCCAAAGCCAATGCAGCAATCTCGGATCTGAGTGTATCCCTTCGCACTAAGAAGGAGGCTCTCGAGAAGGTTCGTACAAGAATTCAAACTGACAACTCTAAGCTAAACTCTTCTATCACATCCAAAATCACCAAGCTTCAAGATGACTTAGCTATTGAGAGCAAAATAATGGATGCTCTTGCACTCAAGTCTGAAAGAGTGAAGGTGTTGAATGTGAAACTGGAGAATGAAAAAAGCACGTCAATGAGCTCTTGAATGAGAGAGTTGTCACAAAAAGCTGTGTTTCAAATGTCAACTCCATGCTATCTAATATTGTCGAGGTTCGTGATCCGTTGATCCCCATCACTGTTAGGAATCATCATGCAAACAAACTCCACCCGACGTTCGCAATGCTAAATCGCCTTGAGGGTGTTTCGGATTTTAGCTCAATTCCAAAACAAGGGGGAGAATCGGTGAAGCCTCCATCTTCAAAAGACCCCAAGAAGGTTGGTGAAAAAGTAAAAGTGAAAGTTTCTGAATCTGAACCGAAGGGTAATGTATCTTCGGGTTCAAAGGGAAATGAGAAAATGGTTGAAGAAGAAGAAGAGGAAGAAAATGAAATGAGAAACTGAAACATAAGGCTCGTGATGCCATTCTCGATGAAAAACTTACACATTGCGAGAGAGGAAGAAGAAAAAGAAAAAGTGGAACGTGATGCTCAAACTGCCCTAGCTTCCAAGAAACTGTTATTTCCTCCTTGGTCCATGGAGCGAATCTTGAACGAAGCAGTAGAAAATCTGAGCATTCACTGGGTGGAACTGTTGGATTAGGTGTCTAAGCCCATAACTATTATTGGTATGTATTCAACCCGAGAGTAGCATGGTCCATTTGGGTTGCATATCATCAGTACAATATGTTAGGATGGACTTTTGAGAGAAGCTTAGTTATGGTTTATTAATATATTATAAGTTATAATATATTAATATGAAATCATATGTTTTAATTAGTATTGATTAAGAATTAATTTGGAATTACTTTAGTGGTCAAAAGAGACTAATTAAATCTATGGGGACTAATTATGATAATTAGTTATATTTATATTTATGATCCATGTTGGACCAAGTTTATGTATGGATACATAAAAAGTTGGGCCACATGAACCATGGATCATAAAACCCATGGGTATGGATTTGGGTTATATCCATGACCCTAGAAATCCCACATATAAATAGATACTTCATTGCCCAAAATCGCCACTTGTATCTTTTTAGAGTTAATGGTGTCTTTTGTGTGCATGGAATTCTCTCTCAAGTTCATCCTTTGTTCATGGTGTGTTGTGATTCCATTTGAGGCTTCCACACTATTGGGGCTAAGCTCTTTAAGGCCAAATACACCAAGAATTCAAGCTCCATCAAAAGGTATGTCATGCTAACTAGTATATTATAATTTTTATGTTAAATGCATGCTAGTTGTAAGATTAATACCTTGGAAACCATTTTCATGTATAATTAGTGAAAACATAGATCCAAGGTATTTATGGTTTTATGTGCACCATATGATGTTGTAGTATACCAAAACCCAACAGTGGTATCAGAGCCATAGGTTGTTATCAATTATACTTGATGCAAGTTGCTGAAAAAAACTGGAAAAAATATCGAATTTTTTCCTGTCGGGACAGCAGACTCGTCGAGTCCAGTGATGGACTCGACGAGTCGATGAACAAATTCTTCCAACTCGTCGAGTTGGTTCATGCACTCGACGAGTTGGACCCCCTGACAGCTTATCTTCGAGTTTTTTTTGGCCTGGTTTGGATTAGAATCATTACCGCAAATTTGTTTTTTGATACTATGGTAATGTTTATTCTCATCCAAATAAAGGATAATAATCAAAGTTTCAAGTTTTATACATGTTTGTATGATGCTTGAAAAATGTTGATTATGAATGTTCATGTTTATGAGTTTGTTTAGATTAATAGGAAAAATTATGAGATAGTTGTTTTCAATCCAAATTAATCTTGAAGTTGTTCATAATATGTGTTTTTGTAACTTGTCCTCAAGTTACATGAAAAGTCACATTTTTTAATGCTTTTAAAGTCTTCCATAACTTGTCTACAAGTTATGGAACTTGAAGGGTTTTTTCCATTAAACTACTTTAAAATTCATAAGTTATGGAAACCATAAGTTTTTTGAATTGTTCAAAACTTGTCCTCAAGTTTTGGAATTTGTAAAGTCAAACCCCATATACACTTTAATTCCAAACCCAAGATTTTTAAAAGTTAAAGTTCAAACTTTATGGACTTCATTAAATTAATTAAAGTGTCTAGTTAAAAGAGTTAATAATTCCATAAAGACGTGGTTTAAGTTTAATCAAATTAAGAGTATATTTTAATTAATAGATTAAACCACCAAGTATTTTAAATGTTTAAAATACACCATTATACTATTATAATATTAATAGTTAATACTTATATATATATATATATATATATATATATATATATATATATATATATATATATATATATATATATATGTATGTATGTATAAGAACAAAGTCAGTCTTACCATTAGTAGGCCTTATTCACGAAGCCGGTCTATAAGGGGGATATAAGGTTACTGCCTATAAAATGGCAGTTTAATGGGTGTCCACTCTCACCCACCGCTTCCTTGACCGGTGGAGGGTCGTTAGTCGAACGGGTAGGACAAGGTCTATAATTCTCCCTTCATTAAAAGTATTAATGATAAATACTAAGTAACTAAACCTTTTATAAATACCCAATCTTAGTTACTTAGGAAAAACTGAATAAGGTGTTAATCCATGAAATTACACTTTGCACTTTGTTTAAGTCGGTTAGTGGAGCGTGTGTGGTTAACAGGCACACTAACTCGTATTTAACAAGGTAGGCAAAGGGTAACTTAATGTATATCATAGTATCGATGGAGCGTGTGTGGTTAACCCGCACATCAATTGAGGGGTAAACACTTAAGGGTACCAAGTAATTTGCATGGTTACTTCACACCTTGTTTTGTGATCCTCGGCATCCCAGTCACAAAACCTGAAGGGCACACTCGAGATTGAAACATGCCATTGAACAGTTCAATGAATCTCAATGATCTAGGAGTTTCAAAAACCAATTAAAACCTAATAATATATATTTCGTTTTCATGGTGGAAATTGGTGAATCGTCATTCACCTACCTTCAAATATTTTGTAGCTTGGATTACAGCATCCCTCTTCTAAGTTATAAAATAGTTTGTTGGGTCCTAGCCTTAATATTTCATATTGGGTGTCATATTAAGGACTTTAAATCAACTATCTTGAATATCTCCCAAAAGATGTCTAGTTTAGACATTTATGATCTTCCCAAATCTCTTGAAACAAGCTTTCCTAAATGAAGATGATGTCCCATGGAAATCATACTTCTTTCACCCCCTCCAATTATTCTCCCTAACCAACAAGTTCTTGAAAAGTTTAAGGTCACTCAAGCCCTATTGGCAAGTAAAGCTCTATGTGTGGTCACATCTTGGAGATGTAGTCACATACTGACAAGCCGAGAGAGTTGGGTGTCAAAGTCTTGAGAAAGTTGGTGGCTCAACTACTTTCTAAGTCACATAGTGAGTTCCTTTGGGACTCCTATAAAACAGACTACGACAAGACCCTTAATGAACTTATCTGTTTGCTAAGATCAACTTCCTAAAACTTATGGACATTGACAATGTAACATTGGATATCCAGTAAAGCTCTCTCTAACCAATGGAAAGGGATCGGTCATAGTCAACTCGGTTGACCAAATGGTAAAGAGAATGGCTATGTCTGTGATAGTACCATCTTTCATTACCAAAGTGTCCATATGTTAAATTGCCAAAGGAAGGGACATTGGTTGCGAAGCTGCCATTTTACCTAAGGATGTTAAAATCAATAAGTTTGACTCTACTTCAGGTAAAGTCCACTATCTAACTCTATTAAGTTTCTATTATAAGATTCTTGATACATGATGTGACTGGGTCACATGTTGATGTTTTAAGAATCAAAGAAAAGTGAAGAAACTTAAAGAAAGAATATGTTGAATTTGATCGCGTAGATGGATTTCTATCGCATAGTTTGAAGATCGGATTCTTGAGCTACTTCTTAGGAGTTATGAGTATTGATTAGGAATAAATAACAACAAGTTTTCATATGGATTGTAAGGATAAGTTTTTCCGCTAAGTTTTAAAATAAAAGAAAAAAAAATTGATTTTATTTATTTTAAAATATCCTTACAATGGCATTTGTGAAAATTTTTGTTGCTTATAAAGATTCCATTAAGAGCAAGAGTGGAAATATGATTTTGATTCTTTAATTTGTGGTAGTGTCTAAATTTACCAAATAACGAAAGATTCTCGTCACCCAAGGTTTCAATAAGACCGAAACTTGGAATCATGCAAGTTGTATAGCATGATGAATGAGAATTTTTCATCTTTGGAAAAATTAAGACTAATTCCTTGTTAACATGTATATGTGAGTCAAGTGAAGGACAAAGGGATGAACTACACATTCTTGTGCATTGGTCAAGTCCACCACAAAATATCGATAACATTATTCGTCATAATTTACTAAAGCTCAGTAAATATGGTTTTACTTACAAGCTTAAGTGTAATTCTGAGACATTGGAAAAGGTTTCAATGTATGGTAAAGCGAATAAGAAGAATCAAATTAGGCAGAAGGATAAAAGGTTTCTCAAATCTGAAAAGATGGGAGAGTACTTTAGTATCATGGTATATGATCATCTTAATGATTAAGAGACCTTATCACAATTCATCCTCTAAGTGAATTCCGATAGCTAAGAAGAGGACCTGTGAAATGTTAAAGTGGTTAAATCAAGAAGATGATTCATACTTCGTTCCAAAAACAATTCTTAGAGTTATACTCTAAGAAAGTAACTTGAGTGACATGTCTAAGAGAAGGTTTAAAACATTTGTCAAATGTCACACCCCAAAACCGATAACAGCGGAATACGTTTCGGGGTGGAGGACGTCATGTATAGTATCATCACAATTGCATAATAGTAAAAACAAGAAACATACAACCATTTCATTACATAGTGAGTTTAATTACAAGTGTGTTCTGTAAAGTTTCAATAGGCACCAAAAGTAATACAAAAATAAGAGATGGATCTTGTATGCTCCATCTTCTCCAAAATGCTGCACATGTACCTATCTATCTTTGACCTGAGGATACAAGTTATTTTGAAAACGAGTATCAACATAAAGCTGGTGAGTTCATAAGAATTTAGTGTGAATTTTTTATAAATTGTATTAGAACATATGGTGTGAAAAACTGCAATTTACATTTATCGGTAGTAGAAAACTCTAGAAAATCCTATATTTTCCAGAAAATACATCGTAAGTGAAAACTCTAAGTTGAATGTAAGTTTTATCATTGAAAACAGTTTGTTGTAAAAGTGAGGTACTAAATATCCAGTATATAGTGTAGGTAAAAGAAAAGTTATGCCTGTTGACAATGATAGTGGTGTGAACTTCCACTAGTAATAGATACTTATTTTACTTCGGGATATTAACTGAGACTTTAGTCTTAGTATTTTAGTGTGGATGCAGTGTATTCCTTTTCATGTGACCAATAGTGTGAGTAATAGAGGAATCCCATTACCTTCCCGGTCATGCACAATGTAGAGAAGTAGTGCCATCCCTGGGCTTGCTCGGCTCGGACTGAAGTTAACAGTCGGGATCTAATAGTGTCTGCTCCGTATAGATCTATACATGTAGCGTCGCCTTCCTTCCGGAAAGCTCTGGTCATAATATGTAGCGCGTAGAGTATCTTGTAGACAGTTAGTGTGTTATCTTCCAGATTAGTGTTTTCTCTTGTAATATAGTGTAGTAGTCTTTTATATAGTTCATAGTGTGTTCTCTTATTAGTGTATCGTTTTGTAATAATATGAACTATAGTATGTATAGTAGTAGCGGTGACAAGTAGTAGCGACCTTAACTATACCTATTATAGTTAACTTAGTGTGTATGGTTCTTGGCAGTTAAGTAATATAGGTAACGAATGAGATAAAAATGCTCGTATCTAACACTGATATACATGATATATAACTAAGAAATCAATGACATTCGGACGGATAACAAAAACCCTAAGCCCACATCAAACAAGAACAGGAAATAAGGCGAGCTATCGGTCCTAAGCCCTTCAAGTCTTACTTATATAAATATATTAGTATAGATATATTTTATAAGAAAATTAATTCATTAAAAATCTTGACTAAAGAAAACATTTAGAAAATAGTTTATTTTTCCAAAGTAGTTTTGAAAGCGTAAAGTTCTTTTATAAAGCATAGTGATAAATCACATGTGATTTGAACTACGGGTAGTAAATCACATGTGATTGGTTTTCATAAAAATGTATAATTGACTTGTGTCCCCCCCCCCTAAAACATATGAAAACATTAGAAAAGTTCATTAAGGGGTATGAACTCACCAGAAACCGAGTAAATCGGGTAAATCGAGTGAAAGTGTCGGTTGAGTGTTTGGTACCAAATAAGGACTTGTACACCCTTTTAAGACCCTATTAACATATGGAATATGTGTTTTACAAGAAATTAGTCATTTGATTCTTTTTATTAAAACATTTAGATATTCTAGCATTGATTCGGGGTCTTAGGGCTTAGAAGTGGTTCTCGGGAATTGTACAAGGCCAAAAAGGAGTTACGGGGGAGTCCAAGAGTTTACTTCCTTGGAGTTTACGGCCGTAAGCCCCTAGGCTTGGCCGTGAACTCTTGTTCACTCCCAAAAATGGATGCTAAGGTCCTTAAATCAATCCCATATAATTTCTAGTGAGTGTCTAGGACCAATTTGGGGGTTTAAACCTTCATTTGGTGTAGTTTGGGGGAGTTTACGGTCCTAGCTTATGCTTGGGCCATAAACTCTATATTATCCCTCAAAATGTGTTGTTTAATGGCCCTAAGCATTTCCTAAAATCATATCTTAATTCTAACATGCCTTGGATGAGTTTTTGGGGCCATTTCTCATGGAAAATGGGTGTTTACGGCCTAAGCATATGCTTGGGCCGTAAACCCTCTTTTGTGCCCTAAAAACTTGTGTTTTGATGTCCAAACCATCTTAGATAATTTCCTTAATTAGTACACAAGCCTAAAGGAAGGAAAAATGGGACCTTGGCCATGTTTTGGGGTGTTTACGGCCTAAGGAGCTTCTTAGGTCGTAAACTCCTTGTTTACCCCCCAATCATATGATTTTTGAGTTATAAATACAATTATGTATGTTTAGAACAAGTTAGGAAGGAAAATCTTACGTTTGGAAGCCGGAAATCGCGGTTTTGGAGTCGAAATCGGGTCTAGAGAGAGAAAGTAGTGAGATAGAGTGTGTGGGTGGTAAAAAGGATGCAAGGTGGTATTCACCTCCTTTATATATGCCTCGGGTATTGCACCCGGTACACGACTACCCGATGCTAAAGTTTAACGGGGTTTAAACTTTTTACCCGGGTGAAGTGGTTGAAAGGTAATATAACTTTATTTCGTTTAATGAGATTAACATTAACAAGTTATATTTACTTATACTGAATAATAATGACATGAAATATAAATAAATAAATATTTATTTATTGGCGACTCCAAATATTACGGAACTTTTATAAAGCGACGAATTTCATTACTTAAAACAGGATTATGTAATGGAATTTAATTTGGGTTGTCACATCATCCCTCCGTTAGGGGAATTTCGTCCCAAAATTTTGAATTCATACAGAGAGTCATTACTGAACTACTATGCAAAAAGATGGGGATATTTGAGTTTCATCTGATCCTCGCGCTCCCAAGTGAATTCCGGTCCCTGCTTGGCGTTCCACCGAACCTTCATAATTGGGATGCGGCTTTGTTTCGTTCGTTTTACTTCCCGATCCATAATCTCCGCAGGCTCTTCCACGAAGTTGAGGCTGTCATTGACCTCGATCTCGTCGAGGGGAATTATGAGAGTCTCGTTGGACAGACATTTCTTCAAGTTTGAGACATGGA
Source organism: Lactuca sativa (assembly GCF_002870075.4). NCBI lineage: Eukaryota > Viridiplantae > Streptophyta > Magnoliopsida > Asterales > Asteraceae > Lactuca > Lactuca sativa. The sequence continues at coordinate 37,346,350 of NC_056631.2, read as the reverse complement.
ATGTAGGATGTATGTTACTTAGCTCGTGGGGTAAGTTGAGTTTGTAAGCTACGGGGCCGATTCTGGCGAGAATCTCCAAAGGCCCTATGTACCTTGGGTTCAGCTTTCCACGCTTTCCGAAGCGTATCGTGCACTTCCAGGGCGAGACCTTCAAAAGGACTCGGTCTCCCACCTAGAATTCCAAGGGTTTTCTTCGCTTGTCTGCGTAGCTTTTCTGTCGATCCCTAACGGCTTTTAATCGTTCGTAAATTTGAACAATCTTCTCGGTCGTTTCTCGAATGATCTCCGGACCAGTGAGAGCGCTATCAGGAACTCGTCCTTTAGCTAACTGAGTGTCACCCACCTCAGCCCAGCACAAAGGGGATCTGCACTTCCTGCCGTAGAGGGCTTCAAATGGAGCTGCTTTGATGCTCGTATGATAACTATTGTTGTAGGAAAAATCCACAAGAGGTAGGTGTGTATCTCACGATTTACCAAAGTCGATCACACAGTCTTGCAACATATCTTCTAAAGTTTGGATCGTCCTCTCACTTTGTCCATCAGTCTGCGGATGGTAGGTTGTACTCATGTCCAGCCTCGTCCCTAGTGCCTTTTGTAGTGATTGCCAAAATCTCGAGGTAAATCTACTATCTCTGTCTGAGATAATAGATATAGGGACGCCATGCAGCCGTACTATTTCCTTAAGGTATGTTCTTGTGAGCTTCTCCATCTTGTCCGTTTCCTTAATGGGTAGGAAGTGTGCAGACTTAGTCAATCTGTCGACGATGACCCAAATGGTATCCAACCCACCCGTTGTCTTGGGCAGCTTGGTTATAAAGTCCATTGTAATCCGCTCCCACTTCCATTCCTGTATCTCCGGATGTTGGAGGAGTCCCGATGGCTTATGATATTCGACCTTGACGTTTGCACAAGTAAGGCACTTACTCACGAAGGTAGCGATCTCCACTTTCAAGTTAGGCCACCAGTATAGCTTCTTGAGATCCAGATACATCTTATCCGAACCTGGGTGGACGGAGTATCGAGTGTTGTGTGCTTACTTCATGACCACCTCTCTGAAACCTCCGTGGCGCGGAGTCCAGATTCGGTCCATGAGGTAGTAGGCTCCATCACCCTTGACCTCCAAACTTTTACCCATTCCACGTAGGGATTCTCCCGTCACATTCTCAGGCTTCAAGGCTTCCAGCTGAGCCTCCTTGATCTGTGCGGATAGATGCGAATGGATAGTCATTGTCAACGACTTGGTTCTTCAACCAGAATACTCCTTCCTACTCAGGGCGTCAGCTACCACGTTGTCTTTCCCCGGGTGATATCGAATTTCGCAATCATAATCGTTGAGTAGTTCGACCCATCGGCGTTGTCTCATATTGAGCTCTTTCTGGTCCAGCATGTGTTGGAGGCTTTTATGATCAGTGTACACTACGCTCTTCGTTCCATACAAGTAGTGTCTCCAGACTTTTAGTGCGAATACGACCGCTCCTAACTCGAGGTCGTGAGTAGTGTAGTTCACCTCATGTGTCTTTAGCTGTCTTGAGGCATAGGCGATGACTTTACCTCGTTGCATCAAGACACAACCGAGCCCCTGATTGGATGCATCACAGTACACAACAAAATCTTCTGTTCCTTCGGGAAGGGATAATATTGGTGCAGTGCATAAGGCTCGCTTCAGGGTCTGGAATGTCTTCTCCTGTTTCTCTTCCTAGTCGAATGATATGCCCTTCTGTGTCAACATGGTGAGAGGCTTCGCAATCCGAGAGAAGTTTTGGATGAATCTGCGGTAGTAGCCAGCAAGGCCTAGAAATTGACGAATTTCTGTAGGCGTCTTCGGTGCTGACCAGTTCTCAATAGCTTTAATTTTGGAGGGGTCCACGTGGATTCCTTCTTCACTAACCACGTGTCCTAAGAATTCAACTCTTAGGATCCAAAATTCGCACTTAGAGAACTTCGCATATAACTTCTCTGACAGTAGGGTTTCTAGGACTCGTCGTAAATGATCCTTGTGTTCTTCCTCGCTTCGAGAGTAGACGAGTATGTCATCAATAAAGACGATGACGAACTGATCTAGATATGGACGACACACCCTATTCATCAAGTCTATGAATACTGCGGGGGCGTTAGTCAGTCCAAAGGGCATCACTACGAACTCGAAGTGCCCGTAACGGGTTCGGAAAGATGTCTTCGGAACATCTTCCTCTAATACCCGTAACTGGTGATACCCGGACCTAAGATCAATCTTGGAGAAGTAACTCGCTCCTTGTAGTTGGTCGAATAGGTCGTCGATACGAGGGAGAGGATAGCGATTTTTGACCGTGAGTTTGTTGAGTTCCCTATAATCGATGCATATACGAAACGATCCGTCCTTCTTCTTCACGAACAAGACCGGAGCTCCCCAAGGTGAGAAGCTTGGTCTTATAAAACCCTTGTTGAGCAGCTCGTTGACCGGATAGTTCTTGCATCTCGGTAGGCGCTAGACGATAGGGCGACTTAGCTATGGGGGTAGCTCCTGGGACTAGGTCGATTCTGAACTCAACCTGACGTTTGGGAGGTAGACCTGGAAGATCCTCTGGGAAGACGTAAGGGAAATTGCATATAACGGGGATGTCTTTTGAATCTTTCACTTTCTGACTTGTGTCGACGACGTGAGCCAGAAAGGCGCGATATTCCTTATGCAAATATTTATGGGCCTGAATACTGGAGATGATACGAAGGCCCATACTGGGTTTATCTCCATAGATCAATAGGGTTTAGTGACTTGGAAGATTCAGGCGTATGGCTTTGTCGAAGCATAGGATTTCGGCGCGATGAATACTCAACTAGTCCATACCAACAATGACATCAAAATTCTTGATTGAGACTGGTATAAGATCAATTGGAAATGAGTGATCGTCTAACGTGAGGGTACAACCTATGTATATTTCGTTAGAGCTTTCGGTCTTCCCGTTAGCCATTTCTACGACGAATGTTTCTTTTAGTGGTTGTGGGGATTGTTTAAGTAGGTGTTTAAAGTTTTGGTTTATGAACCTTCTTTCTGCACCACTATCGAATAAGACACATGTGTAAGAGTTGTTAAGAAGAAACGTACCCGTGACTACTGTGGGATCCGCCACTGCTTCAGTGTGACCAATAGCGAGTAATCTTCCAGTTCCCCCAGCATTCCCAGCCTTTGGATAGTTTTTCTTGAAATGGCCAGCTTCACCGCAGCCGTAACAAGTCTGGGTCACTCCCGAACCTGAAACTTGCGAGATAGGTTTGGGAGGGGCCCTACAAAATCGGACAGTATGGCCCTTCCGGCCGTAGTTGGAACACTGCAATTCACGGCAGGGGCCGTTGTGGTGGAAAGGGCACTTAGGACACTTGGGCAGGTTCCCAACATAAGCTTTTGTCGGTGCAGGTGCGGCTGGAGTGGTGGCAGCATGGACCGCCACAATTTGCTGGTCCTTGGAGGAGGTTTGAGTTTTCATGCCTTTCTTCTTATCCATACACTTCCTCTTTCTGTCAGATGAATCGGGTGGTGCAGTGGTAGCTGGGGTTGCTGTTGCTGGAGTGGAAGAGACTTCATGGTTGATCAGACTCTGGGCCAATTCCTTGGCGCTGTCGAAGGTGGTAGGGCGTGAGGCTAGAACATTTCCTCGATACGGGGGCATTAGACCCCAGATGTATCGTTCGATCTTTTTGCTTTCAGATGGGATCATGTTGGGACACATAGCCGCCAAGTCGCAGAACCTGGCCGTGTAAGCTGTTATGTCAGTCCCTTTCATCTTGAGGTTCCAGAGTTCCTCCTCAAGTTTCTGAACTTCGCCCCTAGGGCAGCACACCCTCTCATGAGGTCTTTCAGAGTATCCCAGCCCATGGCATTGGCTGTTACCAAGGAGAGTGCACTGACATGGTCGTTCCACCATGTCAAGGCTCTGTTAGTGAGGGTGGCAGTAGCGAACTTGATTTTGCTCTCTTTGGGGCAAGAGCACATTTCAAAGACAGCTTCGGTTCTTTCGAACCATTGAGACAATGCCAGAATTCCTCCGGTACCATCGAAGAAGGTAGGTTTGCAGTTCATGAAGTCCTTATAAGTGCATCCCTGCACTCTTTGATGGACTTCACCAAATATAGAGTTGCCACCGCTCACATCACCAGAGTTCGTTTGAGCCATGGCTGCTGTTACAGCCGCAGTCACAACCGTTTGGAACAACACTGGATCGAACTGCGGAGGAGGAGGTGGTGGAGGAGGGGTTTGAGTTGCTGGTCTTCCTCTGTTCGGACGCTTTCGTGGATGCATCTTTCACTGGAAGAACATAGAAATGATAGCAATAGTAAGAGTCTATTGTGAATATGAATAGAGTGTTTCATGAATTAAATCAACATAATCCAAGGATCAGAATGAGAGTCATAGTAATAGAGTAGTTAACTGCCAATTTACTGGTATTAATGATGTAATACAAGTTCGTAAAAAGTGACCTAACAATAGGTCTTACATCAAACCATAAGGAAAATGTTGGCAGTCTAGAGGCCTACTTAGAGTACTTTTAAGCTAGGAATGTTTACAGACAAGTGATATACGAAACATAGACATGGAAGGCTAGTCCTTTAAACAAAAGAGTGAGGTAACTAGACGTCTTCTACTGGCGACGGTTACTTGTTGGGCGAATCCTCAGATCCTCTAGCTGACACATAACTTCTTGAAGGTGTCGTTCATGAGTCCTTTGGCATTCTTGGAGATCCCTAACTTTGGCTCGGGATGCAGTTAGCTGATGCTGCAGAGCCTCATTGGTCCTCCTTGTCCTATCCATGGCTTCTTCAAGTTGGCGGATGCGAACAGTGTTGAGATTCGAGTTGGCATCCACTTCTACAACTCGACCAATGGCTGCTTGACCCTGCTCGACATTCCTGGCAATCCTTCGGATCATGATGGGCAGAACCCAATCTGCTGATCCTCCTTCGCTTATGTTGTAGAAGCTTCGGTCTCCATTGTAAGGTAAGGGCTGGCCCTGCTCCTCGCTCCATCGGTGCAAGGATATGGCCCACATAGGAGTGGGACCCTGAAATGCCAGACGGGGGTTGGGGTTCGGAGCTTCAGGAGGTAGGTTGTTAACTTCTGGTTCGGAGTTGGAGCTATCCGAGAAGCCTTCAGCATGATGATCATCCAAAGGGATCGGGTGATCATCTTCTGACTCCTCATCAAGCCATCCTCCATTGCCCTGGTTTGGATAGTACGGATCGTCGGGAAGGTGGAAGCCAGCCATGATATCTATGCGAGAAAAGGGGAAAGGAAGATTAATAGACGTACTACTCTAAGATACTTATAAGATGAATCGTTATTAGTCGACCCAATACTTGCGTAGTGCATACCGATTACATGTAACCGAAGCAAGATAGTCCTTTGAATAAGCAATCCTAACTTCAGACCCCCAATCAAACAAGAACAGGGAATGAAGCAAAGGCCACAGATTCTGAGTCTATAGCGCCCTAGTCGCATGTAACCGTGGTGTATCCACTTAGCAACTATTGTCCTACCAGTAACGATCCTTTTAGTTATCACATATGTAGTTAGTGGTATATATAATACTCCTATAGTATTCTTGTTCTAACGTTATTGTGGTAGTATTGGTAAGTTTTACACTTGTTGCAACGCCATAACCAAACTTAGGCACATGCTAGTCACTCCCAGAAAAATGTAGTTGATTAGGCTACATTCCCCCAGCTGTGACTATATGTCTCTAAGCCCAATTGTGTTGTCCAACAATCTTAATACTTTTGTTCTGTTCTAGTGCGATACTGACTTCTGTGTTTTATAGAGGTGTGCGTATATATACTTAGTTAAATCTTTTAAATACTTAACAGTATATATTCTTGGTCAGAGTGTTTTAGTCCCGAAGTGTTTATAGTTCGTATATCTTTTATAGGTTGATATACTTGATTCACTATAAACAATGCTCTGATACCAATCTGTCACACCCCAAAACCGATAACGGCGGAATACGTTTCAGGGTGGAGGACGTCATGTACAGTATCATCATAATTGCATAATAGTAAAAACAAGAAACATACAACCATTTCATTACATAGTGAGTTTAATTACAAGTGTGTTCTGTAAAGTTTCAATAGGCACCAAAAGTAATACAAAAATAAGAGATGGATCTTGTATGCTCCATCTTCTCCAAAATGTTGCACCTGTACCTGTCTATCTTTGACATGAGGATACAAGTTATTTTGAAAAAGAGTATCAGCATAAAGCCGGTGAGTTCATAAGAATTTAGTGTGAATTTTTTATAAATTGTATTAGAACATATGGTGTGAAAAACTGCAATTTACATTTATAGGTAGTAGAAAACTCTAGAAAATCCTATATTTTCCAGAAAATACATCGTAAGTGAAAACTCTAAATTGAATGTAAGTTTTATCATTGAAAACAGTTTGTTGTAAAAGTGAGGTACTAAATCTCCAGTATATAGTGTAGGTAAAAGAAAAGTTATGCCTGTTGACAGTGATAGTGGTGCGAACTTCCACTAGTAATAGATACTTATTTTACTTCGGGATATTAACTGAGACTTTAGTCTTAGTATTTTAGTGTGGATGCAGTGTATTCCTTTTCATGTGACCAATAGTGTGAGTAATAGAGGAATCCCATGACCTTCCCGGTCATGCACAGTGTAGAGAAGTAGTGCCATCCCTGGGCTTGCTCGGCTCGGACTGAAGTTAACAGTCGGGATCTAATAGTGTCAGCTCTGTATAGATCTATACATGTAGCGTCGCCTTCCTTCCGGAAAGCTCTGGTCACAATATGTAGCGCGTAGAGTATCTTGTAGAGAGTTAGTGTGTTATCTTCCAGATTAGTGTTTTCTCTTGTAATATAGTGTAGTAGTCTTTTATATCGTTCATAGTGTGTTCTCTTATTAGTGTATTGTTTTGTAATAGTATGAACTATAATATGTACAGTAGTAGCGGTGACAAGTAGTAGCGACCTTAACTATACCTATTATAGTTAACTTAGTGTGTATGGTTCTTGGCAGTTAAGTAATATAGGTAACGAATGAGATAAAAATGCTCGTATCTAACACTGATATACATGATATATAACTAAGAAATCAATGACAGTCGGACGGATAACAAAAACCCTAAGCCCACATCAAACAAGAACCGGAAATAAGGCGAGCTATCGGTCCTAAGCCCTTCAAGTCTTACTTATATAAACATATTAGTGTAGATACATTTTATAAGAAAAGTAATTTATTAAAAATCTTGACTAAAGAAAAGATTTAGAAAATAGTTTATTTTTCCAAAGTAGTTTTGAAAGCGTAAAGTTCTTTTATAAAGCATAGTGATAAATCACATGTGATTTGAACTACGGGTAGTAAATCACATGCGATTGGTTTTCATAAAAATGTATAATTGACTTGTGTCCCCCCCCCCCCTAAAACATATGAAAACATTAGAAAAGTTCATAAAGGGGTATGAACTCACCAGAAACCGAGTAAATCGGGTAAATCGGGTGAAAGTGTGGTTGAGTGTTTGGTACCAAATAAGGACTTGTACACCCTTTTAAGACCCTATTAACATATGGAATATGTGTTTTACAAGAAATTAGTCATTTGATGCTTTTTATTAAAACATTTAGATATTCTAGCATTGATTCAGGGCCTTAGGGCTTAGAAGTGGTTCTCGGGAATTGTACAAGGCCAAATAGGAGTTACGGGGGAGTCCAAGAGTTTACTCCCTTGGAGTTTACAGCCCAGAGTCCACTCCTTGGGAGTTTACGGCCGTAAGCCCCTAGGCTTGGCCGTGAACTCTTGTTCACTCCCAAAAAAGCTAAGGCCCTTAAATCAATCCCATATAATTTCTAGTGAGTGTTTAGGAACAATTTGGGGGTTTAAACCTTCATTTGGTGTTGTTTGGGGGAGTTTACGATCCTAGATTATGCTTGGGCCGTAAACTCTATATTATCCCTCAAAATGTGTTGTTTAATGGCCCTAAGCATTTCCTAAAATCATATCTTAATTCTAACATGCCTTGGATGAGTTTTTGGGGCCATTTCTCATGGAAAATGGGTGTTTACGGCCTAAGCATATGCTTGGGCCGTAAACCCTCTTTTGTGCCCTAAAAACTTGTGTTTTGATGTCCAAACCCTCTTAGGTAATTTCCTTAATTAGTACACAAGCCTAAAGGAAGGAAAAATGGGACCTTGGCCATGTTTTGGGGTGTTTACGGCCTAAGGAGCTTCTTAGGCCATAAACTCCTTGTTTACCCCCAATCATATGATTTTTGAGTTATAAATACAATTATGTATGTTTAGAACAAGTTAGGAAGGAAAATCTTACATTTGGAAGCCGAAAATCGCGGTTTTGGAGTCGAAATCGGGTCTAGAGAGAGAAAGTAGTGAGAGAGAGTGTGGGGGTGGTAAAAAGGATGCAAGGTGGTATTCACCTCCTTTATATATGCCTCGAGTATTGCACCCGGTACACGACTACCCGATGCTAAAGTTTAACGGGGTTTAAACTTTTTACCCGGGTGAAGTGGTTGAAAGGTAATATAACTTTATTTTGTTTAACGAGATTCACATTAACAAGTTATATTTACTTATACTAAATAATAATGACATGAAATATAAATAAATAAATAAATAAATAAATATTTATTTATTGGCGACTCCAAATATTACGGAACTTTTATAAAGCGACGAATTCCGTTAGTTAAAACGGGATTATGTAACGGAATTTAATTTGGGTTGGCACATCAAATGTAAGAGTAAAAGTTTTCTACTCTTGTACATTTGAAATAGGTAAGTTGTGATGTTTTGGATAAAACAAAGATCAACTAAGGCCAATTGTGTGAAGTATGTGTCTTGATAAAGAACGTACTATCAACTGAATATTTGACAAGATAGTCTTATATGTCAAGAGGACAGTGAGAGTCTTAAAGATCCTGAAAAGAATTTCAAGATCTAATCAAGAATAAAACCTGAAGTTCTTCACTAGAACACGACTTGAGGTTTATAAGCTATCGTGTTGACATATTCAGTGCCCATTCCAATTAAAGTTGGCTTTGCATATGAGTTCTTAGAGTTCTCAATTGGTTGCATAACAACTTGGAAGCAATGGCAGGCCCTTGAGCTGCCAGGTGGCAATAAATTAAGATTGAGTTCAGTCCATATGTGTTTGGATTTGTCATTATCCTTGTCTTGTGACTATGGTTTTGACAATTCACATGGATAAGGACACACACACCATTAAATCTAAGTTTCATAAGGTTTCTCTCCGATTCATGAAAATGATGGTGAGGAAACACTTTCACTAAGTAGATTTTAGCTAGATAGCAATTGTGATATTTTCATTCTCAAAGTCGTTAGTGGAGCGTGTGTGGTTTACCGGCACACTAACATGGACTTGTGAGAAGTGTCAAAGGTCTAAACAATCAAGACTATGATTATGACATCCCTTTCATAGTTCTTAAAATTGTTTAGACACACCTGTGAGCTATCTAATATAAGGTGTATGATTATGATAAAGTTTTATCAAAGCAATCTAGTATCAGAAATCTGAACTTTGGTAAGAAAGTCAATAAAGTATTAATTTCTAGAAGTCCAGCTGATTTCTGAGTACATGTCAAAGCTAGTGGGAGCATAAGTGTTATGCTAATAATCATCATGTTAGTGGGAGCATGATAATTATGATAAGTATTGCAAGTTAGCAATGTTAATTATAGAAAACAAAAGGTTTCAATTGGGAAATAGTTGTTTTGCTATAATTAAGGGAGATGAAATTATACTTCATCTCAAATCTAAAAGCTTAGATTGAGGTTTTAATCGTATTTAGTCAAGGATATATATATGAATTTCATGTTGGAATGGCTCAACATAAGGAAATTCTGTATATGGGTCCATTATTTGTGTTCTAAAATTCGATTATGATTACGACATCCCTTTTCATATTCTGAATTATGAGAACATGGTAAATTGAAATGGAAATATTATAGCAAAATACTGGTTTAGCCTTTATGTGAGACATCATGAATCGTGTCCCATATGCTTCGGATATAGGATCGATTACATGTGCTATATTCATCCTTTCTACAATTTTCCAAATGCCTGGGGTATTAAGAAGGGAAAAGGTCTAGAATTGGATATGACTAAAAAGATTAAACAATTGTCGAGGACAATCTAAGGTTTACCAAAGATTGGTTGCTCAAGGACAGTTGGAAGTATAGTCATAATTCTGGAAGGACCATATTGACATAATTTGTAAGGAGGAAACTCTTGGTCAAAAGTGATAGTCAAAATGGAAAATGGAAATGTTTCAAAGTTAGAAATTATTCAATTTGTGTAAGATTAGGAAACTTAATGCAAGAAGGATGTTTCCAAGGAGCTGATCTCCTTTGGAAGGCTCTGTAATGTTTATTGTCAAGTCTTTGCAACTTTGGGCATAATCATTACAAGAGGATCTATGCATATAAGTTTAGAATCTAACAGATTTCAGTAAATGGCATGAATTTGGAATTCTTGCATTTGCAGTAAGGATTTGGGACTGTGAAAAGAGGATCATTGGAGTTATGTTGAATTGATCTATTTCACAAAGTAAAGATCATAGACAAACATAGTATGCATACTTGGTGTATGGCATGACTAGTGTTTAGAAAACATAGTGTACATGCTTGGAGCATGGGACAACTATTGTTTTAAATTCAAGAATAAAGTTGATAGCTCAAACAGTATACAATGAATAATGTGTAATCATATGGCCGGTGATAAATAAAAGGTGTTTTATTTATGTTCATAGGTTTTGATACCATATTAGATTCAATTATTCTTGTGTTTCATTTTGCATGTTTTGACTTCCAGAATAAACTAGTTTATTCTTCCGGAATGAATAAGTTATTCAAACCATCCACAGTCGGTCATATGTTTGAAGTAGATATGAATCAAGACTGTCATGGGTTGTCTTGTAGAGGTCTAAGATGTTGGATGAAGGGCTACAACACTTATGAGTGCTCATATGTTCTGAGTATTGGATTCAAACCGCGCTCATTGGAATCACTTCATGGATTTTATCACGAGTGATCATGAGACGATAATATATTATATTCTTCAAACCTAGAGATATGAGTTGTTACTATGAGTTGGTTATACATTGATTGCACGAAAACCCATTGGTAACTCGATGTTATAAAACGTGCCTTTGTGTATGATTCAACAAGTAATAGAACAAGCCATATGAGTCGAACTTTATCATTCCTTTTACCTTCGAGATAAATGCGATATCTGTGGGCCCCTCGATGATTTGGTGATGACAAACGTAAGTGCTCGGCCGGGCCTAGACTGATTTGATTTGTTCAATTAGTCAGTCGTCATAAATCGGAAATCGGGAAACAACAAATGGACAGAGAGAATGATTATAATCCATGTCTCAGTCCATATGATATCTAGAATGGAGGAATATATGATCCCTTATCTAATGGACATGTCATTGATTTGTTCAGAGTTCGACAGCAGCTTTTAAGAGCTACGATTGCTAGTCGGGATCTTGGAGTCATACTTGAATAATAGTTTTAGAGTTATCCAAGTGGGAAACTATTGGATTAGGTGTCTAAGCCCATAACTATTATTGCTATGTATTCGACCCGAGAGTAGCATGGTCCATTTGGGTTGCATATCATTAGGACAATCTGTTAAGATGGATTTTTTAGAGAAGCTTATTTATGGTTTATTAATATATTATAAGTTATAATATATTAATATGAAATCATATGTTTTAATTAGTATTGATCAAGAATTAATTTGGAATTAATTTAGTGGTCAAAAGAGACTAATTAAATCTATGGGGACTAATTATGATAATTAGTTATATTTATATGTGTTGGGCTTATGATCCATGTTGGACCAAGTTTCTGTATGGATACATAAAAAGTTGGGCCACATGAACCATGGATCATAAAACCCATGGGTATGGATTTGGGTTATATCCATGACCCTAGAAATCCAACCAATAAATAGATACTTCATTTGCCAAAATCGCCACTTGTATCTTTTTAGAGTTCATGGTGTCTTTTGTGCGCATGGAATTCTCTCTCAAGTTCATACTTTGTCCATGGTGTGTTGTGATTCCATTTGAGGCTTCCACACTATTGGGGCTAAGCTCTTTAAGGCCAAATACACCAAGAATTCAAGCTCCATCAAAAGGTATGTCATGCTGACTAGTATATTATAATTTTTACGTTAAATGCATGCTAGTTGTAAGATTAATACCTTGGAAAGCATTTGCATGTATATTTAGTGAAAACATAGATCCAAGGTATTTAGGGTTGTATGTGCACCATAGGATGTTGTAGTATACTAAAACCCAACAGGAACTAGTTACTTCTTTCAAGCTGGAGAACACACTCAATTCATAGTTTAACTTTCCCATCACACCAAAAACATTCTTCTTTAGCTGTTTTGATGTGGTTGCGAACGCTCCAGACTCTGATGCGAATGTTGACATGTGTTTGACGACTTTTTATTTGAAGTATGGAAAACCTCAGTTCCAAACCTGGAGTTCGAAGAAGATCAATGTGGTCAAAGTGATTGGACCTATTCACACCGAGAGTTTCGTTAATGTTAAATTCAAAACAAATTGAGGTTCCGCGAATTCAGTGTTTGAGCTCTCGTTTACCGATCTTCCATGCTTAAATCCTTATGAATGGATTATTTTGTTACACTTCTTGATGCAAGCCGAGAAGAAGTACGAACCAGTTCTCACTTACATCAAATGGATGTTGGTTTCATATATTTATGAAGTTGCAAAGTTCGATGTTGAAATTGCTTCAGCTTTACGAAAGAAACCAACAATCCTTCCCCAAGTCTCTGCACGTGATATAAAGAAGATGAAAATAGGGAAAATAGAAACTGATAACTAGATGGTTACGTTTTAGAAAAGTACAAGAGAGAGAGGAGGCTTTCAGAAGTGTCTATTCACATTGCCAGGTAAGCATCTGTTCTCTACATTTTGCTAGAACTACATTTTGGACATCACAAGCAGCTGCAATGCGAACGATGTTGCTGCGAAGAAATGTTATTCCGACATGATTCACTGGTACATCGCCTTTCATAGTTCTCTTCTCAGTGTCATGCCGAAGCTCTTCAAGAGTACGAAGCGCACACCATAGTGAAAAGCCTCCCGCCTTAATTGACGCAAAGGGGGAAATTGTTGGGTATTTAGTGTTGTGTCATTATGGGCTTTGGTATAGTCTATTTTGTATCCGGGTTGGGGTTATCCACCCATGACTAATGATTAGGGTTTTACTATTTAAGGTGCATGCATGCATCATGTACTTGTTAATCGTGTCATTGTAAAACCTACATAGCATCTACAATAACAGTTCTTTATTGAGCTCTTCTGAGGCTGTGACTTTTAATCATTCGACACATTCTTGATTCATATTTTACGTTTGATTGCTTATTCCTATTTGAATCTATTCGATCTTTAGATTTTTAATCTCAACAAGAACAATTTAAACCTTGAAACATATAAAAAAGTTCAACTCCAACCACACCCACCGACTCTACTGGAAGTCCCTTTCTCTGGTTTAAAGATGGAACACCTGAGGCCAGCGGACCATCTCCCTAGTCACTGGAATGTCGTTGGAATAACTGATCATTGCCTCTCCACACCTCCCCCCGCCTCTACTCCTTCCACAGCTAGAAACAATGTATGTCCGTCTCTTTCTCTCTAACGAGTATGTTTCTCGATCTGGTTCTAGTGGCAATCATATCCTTATATTTGGTGGTATCAAATCACCGACCAACTGAACTATAATTCTTTATTTCAAAGGCGTATAACACAAATTCTCCGTCTTCTTCCTCTATAATCCACCATCTCTCCACGGAAATCGGAAGCAGGTAACCCTATTTAACCAGGCCACCACAGTGAAGTGGATGTCTACAAACACGATCTATGAGAGCTTCCAGGTAGTATTTTTTTTCAAGTCTATACACTTGAATTTATTAACCTAAATTAACTCAATTTATCATGAAATTAAGCTTATAATGAAGGACTAATCGAGTGTCTAATACTTTATTTCACATAAGAAGATGTTTATTTGAAAAGTTCTGGTATGTTTTCCTGTTGTTGATGAATTATAAACTTGCTTGTTCATTTGCTTGCTTTTGTGAGGAATTATGCATACAGTAGGATTGTTTTTATTGATAATATTAATCTCTAGGGGATGTATTGGAGTCTATTAGAGAGTTGATTATCACTGTAGAATTTCATGCATACAAGGTGTTTGTTATATTGTCTGAAAGAACTTAATAAGTGTAAAAGTAGCATTTTATGTGAAAATCCATAACTTTAAACCCTTATCAAGCCAAGCATAAAGGCCCTTATGTCATATTGAATTTCACATCTCAATAGCCTAATAAGTAACTAAAAATCATGTTAAAAGTTATAAACTTAAGGCTTATCCATTAAGTCCTTAATAGAACACCAAAAGTGATTTAAAAGCTATTATGATCAATTTTCCCAAATTTGTCCTCCAACTTTTAAAATTCACTCAATTTAATTAGGACACCTAAAAATCATGAGACTTAGTTTTCTAGAAATATTAATGTATCTAGTTTCTTCAAACTTTGAATCACAATTTGAAATTCCAAGAATTTAAGGGTTAAAATTGGTAATCTTCTCAGGCTGGTCCATGTTGTCAAAGATTTCATGCATTCTCTTCAAAAAATCATAATAAATTCATCAAAACTCCAAATTATAAAATTCGAAAGCGTCTAGTTTTATATGGATGTATAGTTTCCCACATATAAAGGGACTGATGTAATTCTTAGTAGATTGGTACAGTTTATTCCAAGAGTGTTGAGTGGTTCAGAAAGTGACAGTTAAAAGTTACTAACTTGTAAATTTAATTTAAAATAAACCAAAAATCATTACAATGAGATCTTTATTTTTATGAAAATATAAAAGGGGGAAATTTAATAATATAATTTTATCAAATTTTATTAATGGGTTGAAACTTAAGAAAACATATCCCAAACAGAGCACTACAATCAAAGAGAAAATAAGGAAATATATACATAAGTTTTGTAAGATTAATACAACAAATCACAAGCTAAATAATGTTATAATTTTTGTATAGGTTCTCAGAAAGGAAAGGATCCATCTTGCTCATGCTAGCTAATTTTCAAGTTCAAGGAGGTGAGTTACTTTAACTCTCTTATTATGTAGGCATTACTTGCTTTATGTTATTGTTCATGGATACCCTAATTTGGTAGAGTGAACAAGGAAAGGCAGAATGTAGTTTGTTTTCTAGTGAGATAAGAAAACAATATTCATTTATGTGTTCTCGATTCTTTAATTATTCTCTTGTATTAAATCAAATGTGATTATATGATCTAATCACATATGACTTATATGCACAAGATTCACTTTTTGTGTTTTGGGTTTAATAGTTTTTCTTTGTTCATATTAATTGTACGTTATTAAATACATAAAATAACATATGATTAAATATATGATAACAACTATTAAATTAAGAACACGAATTTCAATTTTATTCACTCAAATAATATCTGCTTAGATATGTATAATCACATGTGATTAAATACACGAGAACAACTACTGAATCGAGAACAAAAAAATGAATATTGTCCACATAAATCATATGAGATTTTATATATATATATATATATATATATATATATATATATATATATATATATATATATATATATATAATAGCATGTGATTGTGTGTATCTAGTCACATATGATTTATGTGGCTAAGATTCATTTTCGCGTTCTCGATTCAATAATTGTTTTTTTTCACTTTAAACATATATGATTAAATAGATTTAGTCAAATGTGATTATATGTTTCTAATCACATATGATTTTATTTGGAAAAAATGAATATTGTCTATATAAATCATATGTGATTAGATACATACAATCACGAATATTGTCTATATAAATCATATGTGATTAGACACATACAATCACATGTAACTATATACACGCTAATAAATATTGAACGAAGAACACGAAAACAAATGTTATCCAAATTAATCATATGTGATTAAATACATATAATGTGATTATATGAATCTAATAATATATGATTTATGTAGACATAATTCATTTTTGCTTTGTTAATTCAATTGTTATTCTCATATATTTTATAACATGTGATTATATGTATAATAGGATGTGATTAAGTACATGAGCACATGTATTGAATCGAGAAGGAAAAATGAATCTTTTCCACCTTAAATCATATGTGATTATATACATATAATCATATGTGATTAAATACACAAAAGCAATTATTCAATTGAAACCGTAAAAATAAATATTATCTACATAAATCATATCTGATTAAATACATATAATCACATGTGATTATATGTATCTAATAATATATGATTTATGTGGATGATATTCATTTTCACATTCTCGATTCAGTAATTGTTCTTTTTCCACTGTAATTATATGTGATTAAATACATATAATCATATGTGGTTATATGAATCCAATCACATATGATTTATATAGATAAAAATAATGACATCTAGATAATTCATATGGATTAGATACATATAATCACATATGATTATATACACGAGACAACTATTGAACTAAGAACACAAAGATAAATATTGTCCACATATATCATATGTCATTAAATGCATATAATCACATGTGATTAAGTACATGAGTACAACTATTGAATTGAGAAAGATATAATGAATCTTGTCCACATAAATCATATGTGATTAGGTATATATAATCACATGTGATTATATGTATTTAATCACATATGATTTATGTGGACAATATTCATTTTTTCATTTTTAAATCAATCGTTGATCTCGTGTATTTAATCACATACGATTTATGTGAAAAAAAAAATTGTTTTCTCGTTCTTGATTCAATAAATCACATGTGATGAAATATATATATATATATATATATATATATATATATATATATATATATATATATATATATATATATATATAATCACATGTAATTATATACACGAGAACAACTATTGAATCAAGAACATTAAAAAAAATTTAAGTCCACATTAATCATATACGATTAAATACTTACAATCACGCGTGATTAAATTTATGAGAAAGATTATTGAAACAAAAACTCAAAAATGAGTATTGTTCTTATAAATCATATATGATTGGATACATATAATCATATATGATTATATGTATCTAATTACATATGATTAAAGTTGACAAAAAATAATTATTGAATCGAGAACGTAATAATGACATATATGATTAAATATATCTAATCACATGCAATTTTATGTATCTAATCACATGATTTATATGTATAAAAAAGAATATTGTCCATATAAAGCATATGTGATTAAATACAAATAACCACATGTGATTATATCTAGATAAACACAGGTGGTGGTGGTGTGTAGTGACGTTTGATGGTGGTAGGTGGTAAATGGTGATGGTGGTGAAGGGTGGTGGGGTTAACATGTGGGGTGGTGATTATAGTGGGTGGCAGGTAGCGGTGACGAGCGGTAGTGATGGTTGGTGGAGACAGGTGAAGGTGATAGGTGGTGATGGTCGGTGGGTGGGTGGTGGTTGGTGGTGAGGATGGTGATGGTGTATGGTGTTTTTGGTGGGTGATGGGTGGGTTAGTGGTGGCGAGTGGTTGTGATGGGTGGTGAAGGTATGTGGTGGTCGGTGGTTGTCCGTGGTCGGTGGTGATGGTTGGTGGTAGGGTGGTGGAGGTGGGTGGTGGTAAATGCGGGTAGTGGTGATAGGTGGTGGTGGTCGGTGTTGGTGGGGTTGGTGGAAGTGGGTGGTGGTGATGGGTGGTAGAGGTGGGTGGTGGTAATGGGTGGTGGTAATGGGTGGTGGGTGGTGGTTGGGGGTAATGACAGGTGGTGGTCATAATGGTGGGTAGTATGTGGGTGGTAATGATGGGTGGTGGCGGTAGGTGGTGGTGGTTTTGGTGGGTGGTAGGTGGGGGTGATGGGGACAAGTGGTAGTGATGGATGATGGTGATGGGTGGTGGTGGTGGGTGGTGGTGATGGGTAGTGGTGGCGAGTGGTGGTGATGGGTGGTGAGTGGTGGTTGTTGGTAGTGGCGGGTGGTGGTCATAATGATGAGTAGTGGCTAGGTGGTAGTGATGGGTGGGTAGTGGTAGTAGTGGGTGGTAGTGATGATGGTGAGTGGTGGGTGAAGGTGATGGTGGCTGGTGGTTGGTGTTCGGTGGTGATAGGTGGTGGTGGTGGGTAGTGGTGATGGGTGGTAGGTGATGGTAGTGGCAGGTGGTGGTCATAGTGGTGGGCGAGTGGTAGTGATGGGTGGCAGAGGTGGATAGTAGTGGGTGGGCGAGTTGTGGTTGTGGTAGGTGGTGGTGGAGGGTGGTGGTGATTGCGGCGGGTGGGGTTAGTGGTGGTGATGGGTGGTGGTAATGGTGGTGGATGATGGTCATGGTTATCATATGCGTATATAAACTATTTAGGGGAGATAAATGAAAATAAGACGGGTGGGTATGGGGTTGTTGTGCCTCGTTATGGTCTACGTGGCTCGACTTTAACTCTGTTACTACAGGGGGAACACCGCTCTCCCTTCTCGTTATGTGGCCCTTCCTTGGCGTTTTAACGAACCATAACGTGCATTTTTTCCTTCCTCTATTTGACCGTTGAAAAACGGTAGAATTTAAAAGAAAATATTTACCTATGAATTCATACTTTTATTTATAAATTAAATCACTACTGTTCTCTCTATTCCATATACTTTCAACAAATTCAAAAAAATGAATATGTTCTATAATAGTGATATGATAGTGATGACCATTATATGTTCGTCTCTTTGATGTAGGAGTATTGCACAAACGTGCTACTACTACTAAATCCAACTCCTCTATTAACCTGGCGTGCGACGTTAAATAGAAGTTGCGAATAAAGGCACATACGTCTACTTTACGATTATTTTGCGGATGATTCTGTCTACCAGTCACATAATTTCAAAAGAAGGTTTCGTTTGTAGAAAAATGTTTTTGTTCTAATAGCCAACGCACTGGAAAACATGTATTGTTTCTTTCAAATATAGCTTTTACATTATTTAAATACATTGTTTCTTTCAAATATAGTTTTTACATATTAAAATATACGTTTAGGTAAGAATTTTTCCAAATGAGATATGATGCTAGTGGTGAGCGATGATTCACAAGGGTGCAGAAATCTGTTGTCGCAATGAAGCTTATGGCAATTGGAGAGTCGCCCGATTCGATTGAAGATTATATGAGAATGTCTGAGAAACTGTGGCGTGGAAAGGCGAGTACGCAAGTGGTCAACATGGAATGCCTTCGTTGGTATTAGATGTTGTTTCTTCCCAAGATTTTTAGATTTGACTTGCTTCTTTTTGGGATTGCGAGTTCGAACAACGACGTGAACGTTCTTGATCAATCACCAATACTTGGCGATATTTTGTCAGGAAAGACTTCAGATGCTCCTTTCATAGTGAATGAAATGAATGTAAGTTTGGGTATTACCTTACGGATGAAATATATCAAACATATTCCACATTCATGAAGGTGTTTCGACACGTAGTAACACCAAGAGACAAAATTTTCAAGAGAAAACAAGAAGGAACACATAAAGACGTTGAACATACTTTTGGAGTTCTAAAGTCGAAATGACACATAGTTGAATATGCGACATGACCATATCAGTTAGATGTTTTACAAGATATTATGTATACATGTATCATAATACATAACATGATGGTTGTAGATAAATGACGAAATATTGCAGGGTATTCGGCTTCGAATAACATACATATGCAATTTCAATCTGGGACGATGGAATATTTACGTACGGTCGTAGATATTCAAGGTGTATGAAAACTCAGACAACTTTGAGAAGATTTGACTGATTTTATGTAGGATGGAAATGAAAATGAATAAATTAGGGAAAATATGCAATTTTTTTTGTAATGTATTTTTAGGTTTTTAAATGTTATGCTTAATTAAAAAATAGGTTTTATTTAAATAATATGCTTTAATTAATTTTGTTTAAATATAAAAAATTAAATAAATCGAAAAAAAAAAAGAAAAAAAAAAAGAAATGATGACATGGAGTGTTATAACTAATTGTCTATTTCCTCTGTTTGGTGTTATAACATTATATATTGACATAACATATTAGGTTACAACTTTTGGGTGTTATAACACCATTTAATTAGTTGTCCACACCTACTAGTGTATGAAATTTATGAACTAATTCGGTTTGGGTGTATTTGTCATACTTGTTGAAACTTATTAAGTTCATTTATTTTTTACCTATCAAACAATATGGATTAATAACCTGTTCTATCCCCACAAAACAGACATTTATGAAAATGGAATAGTACTGATTAATTCATTCCATTGATTTAACCTATAGTTCACCAAAAAATGATCCATCATGTACATAAGCTAACAATTTGTGTTGCCATATCCAAAGACTTGAGTTCGTTTTAATTCCTATTATAAAAATGTTAAGGCGAGCGTGTTTGAAAACGAAGGTCAAACCGTGTGTTTAACAACTACAATCTACTTTTGCCTTAAATGTATATGAAGCTTCTTTGCGTTTCATTATTTTATTAAAGCAGCAAACAACTAATATTAGTTATAATATTTAAGCCCCGATCTATTTTAATGAAAACATAAAAAATTAGTAGGAACACGACTTGAATTGAAATTAATACTCTAAAAATATCCATGTTTTTAAATCACTAAAAATCTCACACCAAACATTTGGTGAAAGCCCACACGTTAACACGTTGCTGTAGAATATAAAACTTTGAATTATTTTACAAAACCGTCTTAAAGGATTTGACTCGTAAAGTAAAAAGTAGTGTGGAAGTTTGCATCAACCTCAACTCTGTCAACTCAATTTATTTTCATATGATCTTAGAGCTGTTGAGAATATTTTACATTACTGAAACAAAATATTCAATAACTGCTAATAGTCCAAATCAGGTTATCCAATCTTTAGGAATTCACCCCAGCGAGATCATTTCCGCAGCTTGAATATTTATGTAAACCATTCTAACCAAGGTAAAGCCGATTCATATATACATTTACTACAAGATACTCGAGTGATATTGATGGATCCCATATCAACCTTGATAATGTCAGCATGAATAGGAATGAATATACGATGACATATGCGAGTTTTTTTTTTAAAAAAAATGAGGCCCTTTTCAAAAGTGTTTGTAAGAAAGGGCTCTTTCAAACTCCATTGTAAGACCGGAGGGTAAGCTTCCCTCACTTTTGGTGGGTCATACCTCTCTTTCCCTCACTTTCCTTTCCCTCACCTAAAAGCCAAAAAATGGGTGAGAAACCCTTCCCTCACTTTTTTTTAAATATATTTCATACATATATTATACTTATTTTGTAGAGAATTAAAAACCATGAGTTTTGATATATTTTTTATATTTTTTAATAGGTATATAATTTTATAAATATTAAATAGATAAAAAAAAAAAAAAAAAAAAAAAAAAAAAAAAAAAAAACCTGACCAATAACATGAAAGGAGAGAATGCGTCATCCCCTCCCCCATCTCTTTCCCGCAGCTTTTTTCCCTCACATTTCCCTCACCCACGGAGTGGTGTGCAAGAGTGAGGGAAGCTTTCCTTACCCATTTCCCGCATCCACTCCGTCCAGCCTAAAAATGGGGTCGTAGCTCTACTTCTACCATACAATTTTATTTAAGTTACGTATATGGTCCTTAAGTTTGATTTAATTATCATTTTTAGTTATATATTTGTTTTTTATATTTTATATTTTCATTTTACACATTGATTTATAAATAATATTTTTTTATGAATATGTTATTAAATTTTATATATAGACCTTAATAATTTATACGATTTAAAATTTTCTTTAACTTTTAATCAATATTAATATTAAATATTATTAAAATTATATATATTGAATAATTATATGGATATTATTAGAAGTAGAGATAAAATAAATAATTATACAAATTTATATACGAATTGTCTAATCACTAACAATGTTTGTAAAAACAATTTCTAAATAATTGAATAATCCAAAATTGTTACTGTACATTTGGTATTCTATTATGGATGAATTTTCATTTCAATTCTTTGTAATAGGGTACAATTTACTTTTTGATGCTATAAACTCCAGTTACTGAAGAGTTTTTCTCATAAATCCTGCAAATTTTTATCTCTTCATAGTTGCATCCTCAGTTTCCATTTCTCATCTTTGTATTATCAATTCTATGTCTATCTCAAACATAAGGTATATATATATATATATATATATATATATATATATATATATATATATATATATATATTGATGGGTTTTGGCCATATGAACATTCCTATGTGCACATGCAAACCCTAATGTTTGGATCTAGGTTTCTCTAATTAAACATGCTTTGAATCCAAGACTTCTAATGACTAATTAGGTATAAGAACAATACAAAATCAGATCTAGAAGTTTACCTTTAATTCTCTTGTTTGATCTTGTTGTCTTGGAGCTCTAGAGTAACAATTGCCACTCCTCTAATGGCTTACAAACACCAACTAGCAAGTAGGATAATTTGAGAGAGATGTTAGGGAAGAAATCGGCCAGGGTTTCTTTTCTTTTGAAGAGATGCTGATTTCCCTTGCTCTAGGGGTCTATTTATACTTGTAAGGCTCCTAGGGCTTCACCATTAAACCCTAATTGGATAACTTAAGCTCTAAGTAATCCTAATCCTTACCAAAGATAAGCCTTGGACGAATTTGAGGCTATCCCAAGCCCTAGAATTCGTCCAAACTCTATCCCTTAAGGATTTACAGCCTAAAGTGCAACTATCAAACAATTGACAGTTTATACCCTCTTATTTAATTAATCTCTTTAAGTCACCAAATTAATACTAATTAATCTATGACTTATATTAATCAAATAACAATATTATTATTCCTTATATTATTCTCATAATATATTAATAATATCTATACTCTCATAATAAATCATCCTATCAAGTTGCTATGGTGAAGGCAACCCAAATAGACCATGCACAATCGGGTCAAATACTTGCCTAATATAGTTGCAGCCTTAGACACTATTCCAAAAGTCTCCCACTTGGATAAGTCTAGTAACTATATACACAAGTACAATCCGATTCACAATCGTAGCTCTCAAAGACGCTGTCAAACTCTGATCTAATCAATCTTGTCCTTTAGATAAGGGATCGTACAGTCCTATGTTAGATATCATGCTGACAATTCTATGGAATGATTTGTCTAGCATTTTGGTTTATCGATCTCTGATTTATTCGACATAGAACTTAATCGAACACATCAATTCAGTTCTGACCGGGCCCGGCACATAAGTCAAATCAAATCATCGAGTGGCCGAGATATCGCTTTTACCCTCCTGGGATAAAAGTATCAGATAAACTTCGACTTATATGCATTTACTTATTCATTAATCAACTATACACAACAATGTGTTTTATAACACCAAGTTACTGATGCGTTTTCGCATTATCAATGTATAACCAATTAACAAATAACAAACCATATATCTAGGTTTTAAGACTATATGATATTATCGTCTTGCGATCACCCTTTTTGTCGTATTCCATAAGGTGATTCCAGCAAGCACGGGTTTGTTCCAATGCTCAAAACCAGTTCACACTACTAGAAAAATAGCCTTTTACGACGTGCAATTTATGATACGCACCGATTTACGATACGCAAAAGTGTGTGACCAAAAAATAATGTCATCTCTCTATAAATTTTAAGGATTTAGAACGCGCATTTTTGCGTGCCCTTAAATTAGTGTTAAACAAAAAAACACGGAGGGCGCCTATAATAAAATGTGTGTCGTCTGAAAATGTCGCTTTATAAATTTTAATGGAAACACGGTTCCATCCTTTAATAGTTGGGGGGCAGGGGAAATGAAATCCTAAAAACTTAAAAACCCCGCCTTCCTTTTTCTTACTTTCCCTCTTGCCCTAATTATCGACGCTCCTTCTTTCCCCTCCCGAAATTGACGGCTCCCTACTTCTTCCCACCCGCTTCGACCATCATTACTTGCCATTCCCGGTCGTCGGCGTCGATCAACGCAAGCACGCCACCAGACGACAACCGTCTTTCTCTCCTTCCCCTTTTCTCTATAAACCCTAATCCGCCTCCACCACTACCGAATCTACCTAAACTCACCTCTGACCTCGACTCATCTGTTTTCACCGGTGACCTCGGGCTCACTTCACCTCACCAAAGACTACAACGATTGTTCAAGTTTACAAGCCCTAGGTTAGATTAATATTGAAGTTGAGTATGATTCTAATGAGTTGATTTTGTTTAAAGCTTATCTTACACGAGATTAACCTCTTTTGTTTGAAGTCTCAGAGATCTGAAAAGAAGGCTACGGAATTTGTGAGAAAATGAAGAATTCAATATCAGATCAAGCCTTTTTCATCGAGAGTGAAGATTATGAGGAAGACAAGGACTCCATTAGAGGTGAAGACGATGGGAATGATTTAGAATTTCAAATTATTCAGATGATAACCCTCAACATCAAAGAAAACCTAGTTCCTTAAACCCATCGTGGCCTCAAACTTACAGGTATGACCCCATCCCACTTTTTTGGATTCTACTTTAATTCCTTATACAATCAACAATTTATAAGATTCCGCTGAAATTCTGAATTCATTTGAATACTGAATCATGTTATACCGACATGATCAAACTGGATTATATGAATTCTGAAACTTTTTTATACCAGAAAAGAACAATCACACTAAACTTAACAAGATCTGATACAATCTAAGATTAGCAGTGATCCATTTGTAAAAAGATCTAGTTGTATGATATTGAATCAAAAGAAAGTAGTTTTCTTAAAGATTTTCCTTGGGTTGTATGATGGATATTTCAAGCAATCGATAGATCTGTACAACAGTGTGCCATCCCCGAGCCTGAACTTTCTGGGGACTCCCAACTTGTCTCGATTAGGCAATTCATTCCTTTTCTCAACACTGACAACACTGACAAGAAAATTTGTTATTTATGTTTTACATTCAACTTAAAGAATGGTGCATTTAAGGATGTAAAACTATGATCACAATAGAAAAATATTGTTTATTTTTAACACATTACTATATAAATGATTGATTCAATTTGTACAGGAAAATGAATTTCTTCATGAGGTATTTGACTTCACAGAAAAAGAAAATGATTCTATCAAGCACAGATCATGTATTAGGGATTGATAAGGTTTGGTTTGTTCATATTCTTTTTGGGTCACACTTTCTTTTCTTTATTCATAAACTTGTTACTTTTTGGGTGTCATATTTGTTAACTGATACAAGTATTTACCAATTTACCCATCACAGAGGATGTACAAGTCTCCCAAATCAATAACTAACAAGGAAAGGACTCAGTTTCTGAACAAACAACAGATGATGTCCCAGGTACACCAACAACCTTTTTTTTGAAGGAGATTGTAGCCAATGTTATGAATTTTATTGTGAATTTTGGATGAAGGCTGAAGAAAAGACAATTCCATGTTGGATCAACAATAGTATGTCAAATGGGTCACTCCTTGTGACTTAAGATTTTAAAAAGCTTCCTTTGGTGCTGTCAATGTTTTCTTGTATGGGAGGGCATATCTGGTAAACTAGTTTGTCTATAATCCTTTTTTTTTGTTATAACTTTCTGCAATCTTTCTTTGCCTTTTCTAATGGTGCTCTTGTTTTGTGAATGACAGTTCTAACTTTCTGCAATCTTGCTTAGCCTGAGGTATTATCTGCAATGAACTTGTACACATTTAACTTCATCACAGTAACTAATACTTGAAGAAATTCATAATTTCATCCATTCTTAAGTATCTATAACTAATATCCCCAACAATATCTTTATTCTTATAGATTAGTTGGTGAAATTAAGTGCATTGTCATTCAGGAAAAGAGGGGCTGAAGTCTCTAATGAACAAATGGAGAATCTTCCTAATATACGTTGATGCTTTTGTACCCAGCTGATTTATACATAGATGGCCACCAGGTTTTCTTTAATTTCTTTATTTTAATTCTTTTTTAATCACACCGCTTTAGTAGGGGAAAGAGGCGTCTAAAGACCCAGTTTTCATCCTCGTGGTTTGGGTTTAGTCAAGTCCTACAAGTGGCTGAGATGGTATGTTTTTCATCTAGTTCTCCTTCTAAGGTCATAATATAAAATTATATGTTGGAGTATTTCTTTCAGCTTCTCTTTAATGTAATTTGAAAACTAAACAATCTCATGTGTCTACAGATTTAACAAATCAGAAAATTAGGAAGGTAAACTGATATGAACATGTATAAAGAGAAAATTAGGTCAGTTATCTTGATTTTGGTTAAAATGATGCATAAACAGGTAAGATGACATCTGTTGGGGATGTGAAATTACATTTATATATCTTCAGTTTTATCTAGAAGGATGGGTGATTACAATTGAATGAGATGTTAGTATTGAATGTGTCTTGTTAGGAAGAAGATAAAGTCAAAGGAAGATCAATAATCCTACATATAGTATGCAGGTTTATCCAGGAAGGGGTAATTTGGAGCATAAAGTTCACAAATACAGTTCATAATGTTGAACATGACATCTTCTTTCATATATCTTAATTTACTATTTGCTTGAATCTACATCTACATTGTCTTTGTTATGATGTTTGTATACTACCTAAAAAGCAACTTCAGAGTCATAGTCAAGGAGTTTGACTATCAGTAGGAATAGTGGAAATAGAGTAAAGTAATGAGCAATAATACTATATACTATATTAATAACAAATGCAAATATTCTTAATTGCATTTCATTCTGCATAAATTGTAGACATAACATTGTTAACTGCATTGACCTTATTGTTAAAGGAGGTTGGATAATGCCAAACATCCTAAAATATAGATGATTTACTCAACCGAGTATAATTTGATCTCCAACGCACAAGCGATTTGCTCCACTAAATTGAGAGAAAAAAAAAACCCCAATTGCAAACTACTAAATCAAGCACATATATATTTGTAACAACAACTGCATTCAGTATTGATGCAGGGAAAAGAAAAAATACATAATTCTTGGTGCAGGGATATCTGTAACAACAACTGCATTCAGATATATATATATATATATATATATATATATATATATATATATATATACATATATATATGTATGTGTGTGTCTATGTGTGTGTAAATTACTTGAATTGACTTAAAAAAAAACATAATTCTTGGTGCAGGGAAAAGAGCAAGTTGAATGCTAATGTAAAATGAGTTAACTGCACGTGGGGACATAAAATGATGGTGCTGAGGATGTTATTGTCATGATTAATTCAACCAAGAATTCAAATTCCATCTCGTTTCTTGGAGGGGTTCTTTGTGAAAAGGCCTCGATGTTGTTTCAAGTGAGTGTTGTGTATTGACTAAAATGCCCCTCATTTTGGTTAGTGCCTTATATTCTTGTAATTTTTTTTGTTCTAGAATGTACCTCCGGCTGTTTTGGTCCGCTTTTAACGGGAGCATCAATCATAATGGGCCGCTTTTAATGTGAATGCTTATCTGCTTCCTCAGTTAAAGCTAACCTGTATGGGTATCCCGAGATGCGGCCCACAAGGTTTATCGAGTCTCAAATTATAATTCCATTTGGCCGGACAATTGAACATGAAGAGGTAATGAGAGATAAATCCTTCCATTTTTTTAGTCTTGTAGTTTACTAGTCTTGTATCTAATTTTTACTTTTTTAAATTCATTAGAATTCTAGTTTATTAGTCTTGTATCTAAATTTTACTTTTTTAAATTCAATAGAATTGTAGTTTATTAGTCTTGTATCTAATTTTTACTTAAAAAAATGGTAGCTACGTAATTGCGTTCCAATTTCCTTTCAAAATTTATTCGTGTATTGCCTTTGTTTTCAAAGAAGTGTGTACTTTACTCCGGTTGCTGGAGCATTTGAAAGAATTGCAAATTTGAAAGAATTATTTTCATGTTGCTGGAGCATTTAAAAGAATTATAATGTAGGTTGGAGCTGAGAGATTTGACAAAGAATATTCATATGGCATACATCACAATTTTGGTAAAGAAGGAAAGAGAACGGTAATCACGCTTCAATTTTTTTGAAACCATTTTACTTTCTTATTAATTGGTAAAGTGTTTAATTTTTGTGAATAACAAATTGTTCTGTATCAAGATTTTAAATTTCTTCTATCTAACAAGTTGCTATCTAACCCTACAGGAATGTTAGCAATGTTCATGAAGCATGCTTTGCCAATGAAGATGGTAGCTTACATTAGCACATATATCAATGATGGTCCTGAATGTTTGACTTTGAGATGCCCAATTCCATCCCGTGGTGCTGTTGTTGGTGTGGACATGGTCAATATGAATTGGTAAACGTATTTTTTTTATTTTATAATCAGGATATTATTTATTTGGTTTGGCAAATAACATGCAGAACTCCAAGTTCCTTTAGTTTGTTTCAAAGATGAGTTGTGGGGAAATGACTATTGAGGATAACCAAGTCAGGCCTGCAAGTGGGTGCAAGTGGGGACTGGGTTAATAAATATCTTAATCTTATCAACAGGTATCATATTTTGGCATGGCTAGAAGCTTTGGAGGAAACGAGACTCAAGCAAAAGTAAACACACAGAGAGTTGTTAGCACATAGTAAGCTAGATGATGCAATTGTATATAAATGAGTTCATTTTTTTATAACATTTACTTACTTTTGGAATAATTATTTGTATTTGACATATTAGTGAAATGAATTATCTTTGTTATTTATGGTATTTTATTTTGTATTATGACATTTTTAATGTATTATTTAATTTGAAAATTAGTAAATCTATAAATATTACTTTGTTTAAATATCTAAATTTACGATACGCAAAAATGTGTGTCATCTTCATTTATGACATGGCCTTTCTTGACAGGGGCTTTCTTGATACGCATTGCGTGTCATTAACACGCGCGTCGTAAGGTTACGACACGCGAATGCGTGTCGTCTTCCTTTATGACAGGGCCTTCCTTGATACGCATTGCGTGTCGTAAACGCGCGTCGTAATTGCGCGTCGTAAATGAGCGTCGTAAATGCGCGTCGTCTCTCTTTATGATAGGGCCTTCCTTGACACGCATATGCGCGTCGTCTGAGCCTTTTACGATGCGCAATGAGCGTCGTAAAAGGCTGTTTTTCTAGTAGTGTCATAAGCACTCATGAACGTCGCAACAATCTTTTGCTATGTCTAATACCATTTAGACAATCTACACACCAATTCATGACAATCTTCATTCATATCTACTTCCAACATATGAACGATTGTGGACAATTTGAATAATTCGATTATTCTTAATAAATTCAATTATTCTGGAAGCTAAAACATGCAAAATGAAACAATAGATAAATAATTAACATAAGATAGTAACATTACTCATAAATAATACTCTTTTATTTAATCATCAAATGTCAATCACATTTATCTATTACACGTTTCTACTACTATCTAATCTATGCTAATATCATCCTTCAGCCCAATACTCCTAGCATGCTGCAAGTGCTTAACCCTACTCAGTCCCTTCGTAAGCGGATCTGCTGGGTTATCTTCTGATGATATCCTCTTCACTACGAGTTGTCCTTCTTCTACACGATGTCTAATGAAGTGATATTTTCTGTCGATATGTCGAGATCTACCATGATCCCTCGGTTCCTTGGTCAAGGCAACCGCTCCTTCATTATCACAGAAAATCTCCATGGGCTCCTTTATGGCGGGTGAAACTCCAAGGTCACCAATGAAGTTCTTCAACCATATTGCCTCCTTCGACGCTTCGCTCGCTGCAATGTACTTTGATTTGCACGTTGAATCAGCTACAGTTTCTTGTTTGGAACTTTTCCAAGTTACTGCTCCTCCATTTAGGGTAAAGACCCAGCCCGACTGCGAACGGTAGTTGTCCCTGTCGGTCTGAAAGCTGGCGTCACTATACCCTCGCACCTTCAAGTCATCACTCCCTCCGAGGACTAAGAACCATTCCTTCGTCCTCCGAAGGTACTTAAGGATATTCTTCACCGCAATCCAATGGGCTCTGCCAGGGTTCCCTTTATATCTACTAACCATGCTCAAAGCAAAGGCTACATCAGGGCGAGTACAAGTCATAGCGTACATGATTGAGCCAACTGCGAAAGCATATGGAACTCGGCTCATTTCAGCTATCTCAGCTTCGGTACTCGGACTTTGAGTCTTACTCAACTTGGCATTACTTTGTATCGGTAATTCTCCCTTCTTCGAGTTTTCCATACTAAAACGTTTTAGTACCTTCTCTAAGTAAGTGTTATGACTAAGTCCTATTAGTCTCTTACTTCTTTCTCTCACTATCCTTATTCCCAAAATATAGGAACCCTCTCCGAGGTCCTTCATAGCGAAGCACTTCCCGAGCCAGGACTTAACTTCCTGCAGAGTCGGGACGTCATTTCCTATGAGTAGTATGTCATCGACATACAAAATGAGAAAGCTAACTATGCTCCCACTGGCTTTGACATATACACACGATTCATCTTCGCTTCGTACGAA
Source organism: Lactuca sativa (assembly GCF_002870075.4). Lineage (NCBI taxonomy): Eukaryota > Viridiplantae > Streptophyta > Magnoliopsida > Asterales > Asteraceae > Lactuca > Lactuca sativa. The sequence goes on along the minus strand of NC_056631.2, from coordinate 37,315,801 downwards.
TCCAAACTCTTTGACTTTCTAATCGAAGCAAAGATTCCATCTGCGAGACGCTTGCTTAAGTCCATAAATGGACTTCTCAAGCTTACACGCTCTATTCGGATGCTTCGGATCCACAAACCCCTCTGGCTGAGCCATGTAAACATCCTCAGCCAACTTTCCGTTAAGGAAAGCGGTCTTGACATCCATTTGCCAAATCTCATAATCATGAAATGCAGCAATAGCTAGCATCACTCTAATAGATTTTATCTTTGCAACTGGTGAGAAGGTCTCTTCATAGTCAACTCCAGGAGTTTGAGTAAAGCCCTTCGCAACCAATCACGCCTTATACGTGTGTACTTTTCCATCCACGTCGGTCTTCTTCTTGAAGATCCATTTGCACCCAACGGTCTTACGTCCGGGCACATTGTAACGCCCGTAGCTCAGGGCTAGTCAATTTAAAGACGATAAGCGTCAAAAATGAGTTTCTGATAAAAGATTATTTAGAATGATTAATCTTAACTAGGTTATAGTATATGTTACAAGGATTTCGTATATATAAAGAACGTCGAAATCCGAATTATAACAAAGAAGTTATGATCTGTCGAAGTTTCGCGACAGAACCGGCACGACGCTGAATGACATAAAAAGTGAATTTATGTTAGAGCAATATTTAGCCTTAGTGATCTAAACAAAAGTTGTAGAGTTCGTTAAACCGTGAGCGTGCATAAAAAGAACGTCCAAATCTGACTTCGTATGAGGAAGTTATGATTTTTCTAAGTTTCAGCTTAGCAGTATGCAGCCCGAATACTCGATTTGAGATCGAGCGGTTTTTAGCCAAAACAATCTAAACGAGAATCGAAGATCTAGTCAATTGTAGTGAAACGATAAAAAGATAGGCGAAAACGGACGTCGGTTGAAGAAGCTATGAATTTATAACGGAGTTTTCCAGTCCCGGCCTACTAAAAATAATATAATAAAAATAAATTCAAAATTAGCCAACGGACTCTAAACGAAAGTTGTAGAGCGTAGTCTCACCTACGCGTGGATATAAAGAACGTCGAAAACGGAGCTCGTATGCGAAAGTTACGTAATTTAGAAGTTCGACGAGTCAAATTACGCCCAACGTAATTTGAGTACGCCCAGCGTACTCAAAGGGGTGCAACTTGTCTGACCAATACTCGAGTGCCACCAGTCGACGCACGCAATGACGTCAAAGTACGCCCTGCGTAACTCAAGTACGCCCCGCGTACTGAGTATGCCCTGTGTAATTTGAGATTACGCCCCGCGTAATCCCAGACCCTCAGCCTATAAATAGAACTCGAAATCAGCCATTTTCTCTTGTTCAAACTCTTTCTTCTCTCTAGTTTTTGCCTCGTTTTGCGTTCCGTTTATACCCCGAAGCCCCGGTAATATTTCCGAGCCCCGAAGCAAGATCCGAAGCCCCGAGGATCCCGAAGAGTGTTATTCCCGAGCCGAAGCGCTGCCCGCGAGGAGCCGGTTTTTGTGAAGATCTTCCAGATCTACGGAGAAACACTACTTCTGCAAGCCGTAGTGCTGCCCGATCATCTTCTGATCAAGTTAGTGTATAGTCCCTTTTCAATACGCGATATTAATCAAGTAATCGTTAAACGTATTTAAGAATACGGGATGTGAGTGTATAGTCACTTTCATCTTACACATAAATATGAAGTATTTTATAAAATACGTGTTATGTGTATATTTATATATATTGTTGTTTATATGCGTGAGTGTATAGTCCCTTTTCAATACGCGATATTAATCAAGTAATCATTAAACGTATTTAAGAATACGGGATGTGAGTGTATAGTCACTTTCATCTTACACATAAATATGAAGTATTTTATAAAATACGTGTTATGTGTGTATATATATATATATATATATATATATATATATATATATATATATATATATATATATATATATATATATATATATTGTTGTTAATATGCGTGAGTGTATAGTCACTTTCATCTTACACATAAATATGAAGTATTTTATAAAATACGTGCTATGTGTTATATATTAATTATCTATTTGAGATGGATTTGGAATTGATGTTTTTATACGGGTGTTAAATGATTTAAATTGTGTTTGTATTTATATCTACAAAAATGTTGGGTAGAACATGGATAGATGGAATAGTTGGTGACGATGCGACTTCGTACCTATTGAGTAAGCCTTGGTGATGATGCGAATTCGTGCCTATTTGATAAACCTTGGTGACGATGTGACTTCGTGCCTTTTGGTGTAAACCCAGGTGACTATGAGACGTAGTGCCTATTGTGTAAATCCTGGTGACTATGAGACGTAGTGCCAATTGTATGAACCCTGGTGACTATGCGACGTAGTGTCTGTTGTATAAACCATGGTAGCAAATGGACTGTGTGCCAGTTCCTTAGGTAAACCCTTAGGAATGAATGAAGAAAGTATAATCGATTCTTAGGGTAAAACCTTAATAAATAAAGAAGATAATGGGGATGGGTATTTGGGTTGATTGTTGATAATTGAATATAATAAATGTATTATTGTGGGTTGAAAACCCTATATGCTCACCAGGCTCCCAAGCCTGACCCACTCAGTTTTCTTTGTATCACAGGTATCAATACGAAGACATATTTCACTGAGAGAATAAAGGAGATGTAAATCATTAGTGTAAATAAATTTAAGTTCTGTTTATGCTTATGTGTCTGTATCGGAACATGACATCCCGAGATTTTGTTATATAATGAAAATACTTTTCTTTAAGAAATGCTTTGATAAATTCTTATCATATTTTTTTATTTTGGGGACAAATTTCGCAACAATTTTCTTTAAACGATTACTCTGATTTTAAAAAAACAAAGCATAAACAAATCGGTCTTTTATGGCCATGAAATTAGGGATGTCACACACATTATCAACCAAATTCCAAACTTGGTTATCATACATGGATTGGATCTCGCTATACATTGCCTCTTTCCATTTCGCAAACTTCGGGCCTGCCATGGCTTCCTTATAGCTATTAGGTTCATCAAGGTTTATCAGTGTACCATCACTAATATACGTGTCCCCTTCGGTAGTAATATGAAAACCATAAAATTAGGGTTGAACTCTAACTCTTTCGGAACGTCTAAGAGGTAAGGACTCGTCAATCGGTTCAACCGGAGTTTCCTCCTCGGGTTGAGTGCTAGCTGTAGAGGTTCCTTCATCTATCGACTCTTGAATCTCTTCAAGCTCGATTTTCCTCCCACTGTCTCCTTGGCCTATGAGTTCTCGCTCTCGGAAAACTCCTCTCCTCGCAACAAAGAAAACATTGTCCTTCGGTCTATAAAAGAGATATCCAAAGGATTTCTACGGGTAGCCGATGAAAATACATCGCTCACTACGAGGTTCAAGCTTGTCGTGAGTATCTCGTCTTACGAAAGCCTCGAAACCCCAAACCTTGATATGTGCTAACGAGGGAGCTTTCCCTGTCCACATCTCTAGAGGTGTTTTGGCAACCTTCTTAGTAGGGACTCAGTTAAGGATATGGGCGGCAGTCTCTAAGGCATACCCCCAAAAAGAGATTGATAGTGAAGCACGACTCATCATAGAGCGAACCATATCCAATAAGGTTCGATTACGCCTTTCTGCCACACCATTCAACTGCGATGTCCTAGGAGCCGTCAATTGTGAAACTATTCCACACTCCTTGAGATAATCGTGGAATTCAAGACTTAGGTACTCTCCTCCTCGATCGGATCGAAGCATCTTGATTTTCCTGCCCAACTGATTCTCCACTTCATTCTTGAACTCTTTGAACTTTTCAAAAGTTTCTGACTTTTGTTTGATTAAATAGATATACCCATATCTACTATAGTCATCGGTAAAAGTCACGTAGAAGCGGTCCCCATCCTTCGTGGTTGATCTAAACGGTCCACATACATCGGTATGTATTAGGTCCAATAGACCCTCACCCCTTTCGCAAGAACCAACCAAGGGTGACTTAGTCATCTTTCCAAGCAAACAAGACTCGCATGTGTCATCTTCCCTAAGGTCGAATGATTCCAACACTCCATCCTTTTGGAGTTGGGCTATGCATTTCTTGTTGAGATGTCCAAGACGATAATGCCACAAGGATGCTTTATCCATACTATTGGAAGAATCTATGTTCAAAACATCATTTCCTAAGTTATCAACAATCATAACAGTTTCATAAATTCCATTACACGGTATTGCTTCAAAATAAAAGACACCATTTAGATAAGCCAAAATAGAACCATTCTCATTATTAAAAGAAAATCTAAAACCTTGTCTAAACAAACCATGAAATGAAATGATCTTTCTAGCCATTTCTGGCGAATAGAAACAATTGTTCAAATCTAAACTTAAACCATTCCTAAGCACTAAACAATACACTCCAATCTTGGTCACAGGCGACGATCTTCTGTTCCCCATGATTAGATTAATCCTTCCATGCTCCACATCCCTATTTCTTCTTAGTCCCTGCACATTAGAACAAATGTGGTAACCACAACCGGTATCAAGAACCCAAGAAATAGCATGAGATGAATCGTTAGATTTAATTGTGTATATACCTGCGAAAGACGGCTTGATCTTTCCCTCCTTGATGGCTTGCAGGTACTCTGGGCAGCTTCTATTCCAATGTCCTATCTTGTGGTAGAGGTGGCAATCTGCCTCCTTTGGGTTAGGGCAGGGCTTACCGGGATCAACTTTGGTCCCACTAGAAGAGGCACCATCTTGGGCTTTAACCTTGCGATAGTTCTTAGACGAAGCCTTCCTCTTCTTTCCCTTTCCTTGTCCAATAGCCAAAACAGGAGCAGCGGGTGGATTGGGAGTTGGTGCAACAGACTTGTCCTTGAAGTTGCTCTCAGCGACCCTCAAGAGACCTTGGAGTTTGCTTAGGGTGACCTCCTCTTTGTTCATGTGGTAGGTCATCCTAAATTGATTGTAGCTTGGAGGCAAAGAGTGAAGCACCATGTTGATCGCCAAGTCTTCCCCAAAGTCAACATTCAACTTGCGAAAACGGTCGACATACCTTTGAATCTTTTGCAGGTGCTTGGTAAGAGACTCTCCATGACCCATCTTAGCGGAAATCATGTTAGTGAAAATCTCATAACGCTCTTGTCTCGCGTTTTGGTGGTATCTCTCCAATAAGTCCGGATGCATCTCGTACGGGTACATGTCCTCATAGGACTTTTGGAATTCGGAGTTCATAGTGGCTATCATGATGCAATGTACCTTCGTTGCATCACGCTCGTGAGTTTCAAAAGCGGTCATTTCAGCCGGAGTAGCGATTTCAGGGTTGATTTTCTTGAGCATCTCATCGAGGACATACTCCTTGTCCTCGTAGCGAGCAATTGTGCGAATGTATCTTATCCATTCGCTAAAGTTCGTCCCATCGAAAGTGACCTTTTGACAAAGGCTCATCAATGTGAAAGAACTAGCAGCAGCGTTGTTCGCGTTCGACATCTACAAATAGAAAGGACAAAGATAGATTAGCATATGAATCCCTAATTATCACCCAATAATTAAGAAAAATTAGGGCTAGGATCCAACAACAATATTTACATATTAGAAAAGGGATGTCGTAATCTAACATGCAAACAATTTGAAGGTAAGTGAATGACGATTCACTAATTCTCCACCATGAAAACCTAACTTTAAGTTCTAAATGAATTTGAGAATTCCTAGGTTTAGATGAGATTCATTGAAACATTTCAATGGCATGTTTAAATCTCGATATGCCCCTCTTGTTTGTGACTGGGATACCGAGGATCACAAAGCGGGTGTGAATTACCATGCAAATTCACATGGTGCCTTCATTATAACGATCACCTATTCGATGTGCCGGTAAACCACACACGCTCCATCGAACTATGATAAACAATGAATCACCCTTTGCCACCTTTGCTTAGAACCAATTAGTGTGCCGGTAAACCACACACGCTCCACTAACTTCTTAGCAAGGGTGCAAAGTGTAATTTCATGGGATTGCATCAATTCACTTTTCCTAAAGTAACTAAGATTGGGAAATTTTAAAAACATGTAGTTACTTTGTATTTCATATTATACTTTTAATGAGAGGATGAGGTTGCTCTATCCTACCCGTTCGGCTAACAACCCTCCACCGATCAAGCAAGCGGTGGGTGTGAGTGTACACCCATTAAGCGCCATTTTATAGGTCGCAACCTTATACCCACCTTATAGATCGGCTTCGTGAATGAAGCCTACTAACGGTAAGACTTGCATTTTAGTTATATATATATATATATATATATATATATATATATATATTAATCTTGTAATATTATATTAGTATAGGGTTGTATTTTAAACTTGTAAAATTCTAGGGTTTGAAAATTTAAATTGTCTAAATTAAAACTTTTAAGCACAAAACATAAATTTCAAAACTTGAGGACAAGTTTTAAACATTTAAAACATGGAGGATCAAATAACAAATAATCTTAATTAACAATTAATTCCATAATTATCCATATTTGATTTATTTAAGATTTCTTGCATAATGATTTACCAATTTAATCAAAATAATTAATTGATTATCACATAAGGAAATTAAATATTTTATTAATTGATAAATATCTTTAATTAGATCAAGATTATAGTCATATATATCAAAAAAATCGGATTAGGGTTGATCTAATATGATAAAGGCAAGTTTCCATACGATAAATATCAAAAAATGCCGAATTTGGCCCTTCCTGACGCTCGGACTTGCCGAGTGCCCAACTGGACTCGCCGAGTCCATTACTCAGAAACACAAATTACGTTTTGCATGTAAGATTCAAACAAACAAGAAACAATTTAATAGAAACCAATCTAGGCTCTGATACCACTGATGGGTTTTGGCCATATGAACATTCCTATGTGCACATGCAAACCCTAATGCTTGGATCTAGGTTTCTCTAATTAAACATGCTTTGAATCCAAGACTTCTAATGACTAATTAGGTATAAGAACAATACAAAATCAGATCTAGAAGTTAACCTTTGAATCTCTTGTTTGATCTTGTTGTGTTGGAGCTCTAGAGTCACAATTGTCACTCCTCTAATGGCTTACAAACACCAACTAGCAAGTAGGATGATTTGAGAGAGAGGTTAGGGAAGAAATCGGCCAGGGTTTCTTTTCTTTTGAAGAGATGCCGATTTCCCTTGCTCTAGGGGTCTATTTATACTTGTAAGGCTCCTAGGGTTTCACCCTTAAACCCTAATTAGATAACTTAAGCTCTAAGTAATCCTAATCCTTACCAAAGATAAGCCTTAGACGAATTTGAGGCTATCCCAAGCCCTAGAATTCGTCCAACCTCTATCCCTTAAGGATTTACAGCCCAAAGTGCAACTATCAAACAATTGACAGTTTATACCCTCCTATTTAATTAATCTCTTTAAGTCACCAAATTAATACTAATTAATCTATTACTTATATTAATCAAATAACAATATTATTATTCCTTATATTATTCTCATAATATATTAATAATATCTATTCTCTCATAATAAATCATCCTATCAAGTTGCTATGGTGAACGCAACCCAAAAGGACCATGCATGATCGGGTCAATTACTTGCCTAATATAGTTGCAGCCTTAGACACTATTCCAACAGTCTCCCACTTGGATAAGTCTTGTAACTATATGCACAAGTACAATCCGATTCACAATCGTAGCTCTCAAAGACGCTGTCAAACTCTAATCTAATCAATCTTGTCCTTTAGATAAGGGATCGTACAGTCCTCTATTAGATATCATGCTGACAATTCTATGGAATGATTTGTCTAGCATTTTGGTTTATCGATCTCTGATTTATTCGACATATAACTTAATCGAACACATCAATTCAGTTCTGACCGGGCCCGGCACATAAGTCAAATCAAATCATCGAGCGGCCGAGATATCACTTTTACCCTCTTGGGATAAATGTAACAGATAAACTTCGATTTATATGCATTTACTTATTCATTAATCAACTATACACAACAATGTGTTTTATAACACCGAGTTACTGATGCGTTTTCGCATTATCAATGTACAACCAATTAACAAATAACAAACCATATATCTAGGTTTTAAGACTATTTGATATTATCATCTTGCGATCACCCTTTTTGTCGTATTCCATCAGGTGATTCCAGCAAGCACAGGTTTGTTCCAATGCTCAAAACCAGTTCATAAGCACTCATGAACGTCGCAACAATCTTTTGCTATGTCTAATACCATTTAGACAATCTACACACCAATTCATGACAATCTTCATTCATATCTACTTCCAACATATGAACGATTGTGGACAATTTGAATAATTCGATTATTCTTAATAAATTCAATTATTCTGGAAGTCAAAACATGCAAAATGAAACAATAGTTAAATAATTAACATAAGATAGTAACATTACTCATAAATAATACTCTTTTATTTAATCATCAAATGTCAACCACATTTATCTATTACATGTTTCTACTACTATCTAATCTATGCTAATATCATCCTTCAGCCCAATACTCCTAGCATGCTGCAAGTGCTTAACCCTACTCAGTCCCTTCGTAAGCGGATCTGCTGGGTTATCTTCTGATGATATCCTCTTCACTACGAGTTGTCCTTCTTCTACACGATGTCTAATGAAGTGATATTTTCTGTCAATATGTCGAGATTTACCATGATCCCTCGGTTCCTTGGTCAAGGCAACTGCTCCTTCATTATCACATAAAATCTCCATGGACTCCTTTATGGCGGGTACAACTCCAAGGTCACCAATGAATGGTGTCAACATTAAATTTAAGATACTAATTAATGTCATTTATCATATGATTTGCAGTTAAATTCTCTTATATTCGTTGTTATGGCTCTAAGTCGTCCCTTTATGATCATTTTATATTGGGCTGGTAATATTGAATATGAGAATGGATTGATCAAGGGTGACCAATAAACTTTGTCAGCTTTAGATATTCTTAGGCACGAAATACAGTATAAACAATTTAAAGAATTGATTTATCCCGCCTAAAGAAAGAAATTATAAACGAGGAAGAAAGCCTACGGACAGCCTAATCTTCATCTCTAGAGGTTTGGAAGGAGATGTCTATGTAGTGACTGGAGTTCAAGAAGGAAGGACATTCTATTAAAGTAAAAGGAAGGGAAGCAAGATCATAAAGGCCAATGTCAGGTCTTTCTCGCCAACTCGGATTTGGATAGTTGATTCCTGATTGGTTAAGCTGTTGACATCCAAAGGAAGATGTGACATTAGAATCTTCCGTGGCAAAAGCCTATGGATAGAGATCACCTTCTCCGCTCTACGCTAACTTGGTCAAGGTACTAAAATAAAGTAAAGAAGATCATTGAAATCAGTGTCGTTTGATTTATACACATGTTGGAATTGAAAAGTGTGCCTATTAGTTGAATTTGTCACAATGTTACCAATATTGTGGGAGATCTAACATGGCACCCCTATTAAATGATTAATCCTTAGACACAATGTATTATTTAGCTAAGAATTATGAAAATTATTGTGGCCAAATTTGTGTTGACATAGAACAAATAACACCACCCACAAACACTAATTTTGTAGATCTCCTTCGTAATTGTCAAGCACCATTTCCTTTGCCAAATGATGATACATGTGAGACAAATAATAACTTTGGATTTGATGAGCCCAACTCAGAGTGTAGTAGTGAGTCATTAAGCAATATTCGTGTCGATTCCGATAATGCAAGTGACACTCCGGTTGTGAACTTTATGAATGATGTTGGAAATATAGGGGATGATGACATAGAATACCTAGCGAACAACATTCATATAGATATTTGGAAGGAATACAAAAACAAAATTAGGCTAGGAATGCAATTTGAAAGTAAGTTGCAAGTGAAAATGGCAATAACACTTTGGTCTATCAACCAAAATAGAGAGTTTAAAGTGTACGAAAGTAAAAGTACCAAATGGGTAGCTGTCACACCCCAAAACCGGAACGGCGGAAACGTTCTGGGGTGGATGACGTCATGTCAAGTATCACAACACATGCATTATAGTAATCAAAGTACAACAAAACATTGCATTAATAGTAATAGTTTTACATGATTCACATTACAATACAACAAAGTAATACAAGTAATAGAATAAATTCAGTGTGGTACTAAGCTATCTTCATCAACAGCTCCAGGGGTGTACCTGTCTAATGCTAACCTGAGAATACAAGTTATTTGAAAAGCGAGCATCAGCGTTTTTACAAATGCTGGTGAGTTCATAAGTATTTAGTGACATTTATCCAAATAACTTTATAAAGTAGTAGTTTAAGTGTTTACTGTGTATTAGAGTTCTTTCCAAAAAATCCTATATTTTCTTTAATAAAGCAGCCTTCTACCAAGACTGGTCAGTGTTATGTGGTAAAAAGTCATTTTCCCTAAATTGCTATCATTATCAAAATATTGAATTTGTTTATTGAGGAAAGCAAACGACATCAGGGAATAACATATGCCTCAGCAGTGAGGACTGCTGACTAAGGCAAGGAATCATAGACTCCAGGAGAGTATCGAACGAACGACACGCCTGGTTTAGTCTAACAAATAGAGACTCAGACCCCAGAAGGTACCAAATGAAAGGTACAGCTGGTAAAGTCTAAAACAGTGAAAAACAGAGCCCAGACAGTATCAAATGAAAGGTACGTCTTGTAAGGTCAAAACAGAGAAAACAGACCCCAGACAGTATCAAATGAAAGATACATCTGGTAAGGTCAAAACACTGTGACTCTGAAAATGAAATACCAGCATACAGTGTAAATTGCCGGCGAAATACCGTTACCTTAAAGCCATAAATTATAAGGTAACCCGGGATACTCGTAACCATACTGACTAGAGTACCAGACGCCCTACGAGCGTCTAAAATATGACATTTGTCACTCGTTGGCTTGGTAGGCCGGGACTGTAGCTAGCAGTCTGGGTGCGGGTTTTTCAATCCCGTATAGATCTATATACACAATGTCCGCTCTCCCTACAGGAGACTCTGGTTACCAACTAGACGATGGAGAAGGCCGTGTCCTGAAGATGCATCCCAAATAGTGGGTAGAGACTTCCAAATAGTAGGTTTCTAATGTAAGTGCTGAACTAGAGGTAGAGACTCATAACTGAACTGACTGAAGTAACTCATATGTCTATGCTTGTGTACATAATATATAACTAATGAATCAAACGACCTTCGGATGGACATCCGATCCCACCAGACCACATCTCAACGAAGAAAAGGAAATAGGGCGGACAAGCCTTCCTAAGTCCTTCAATCATTATTTATATGCATCTATACAAGCACAGACATACATCTAACTACGCGTGAGTGTGTATCAAGTGGAATCATATTGTGAAGTATAAGTGTACAGTGTGGAATAACCGACTTGTGAAGTATAAGTGTACAGTGAGATATCCGAGTCGTGAAGTATAAGCGTACAGTGGAACATCCGAGTCGTAAAGTATAAGCGTACAGAGTGGGATAATCGAATCGTGAAGTATAAGTGTACCAAGTGTAAGTGTATCACGAAGTGGAAACGACGATAAGTGAAGTAAGAGCGTCTATCAAGTATAAGAGGCTACAAGTATAAGTGATATAGAGACAAAAATCCGATATAAGCGTATCACGAAGGAAATGCGTTATCAAGTAGGAGTTTTAAATAAGTAAAAGCGAAGCAGCAGTAACAAACAAGTAAAAGTATACATCATGAAAGGAACTTTGATGAAAACCTTGGAAAAACTTTTATACTCAGGAAAATCGTATTTTTTATTCTTTGGTAAAATAAGTGTGAAAACCTTTAGAAATCTTTGGGAATCTTTCATAAATCAGTTTGAAAATGGAACTTTGATAAAGCAGTAAAAGTGAGAACTTGAACAAGTGAAAAACCCTTTTAGAAAGCCATTTATAGTGTCCTACTCGGTAAAACAGTGTACAGTGTAGTAAAATCTAGTGCATGCGGGTTATCAATCACATGTGATTGATATGATAACTGGCATGTTTAACTTGTATTTCCCCCCTATAAAACATGTGAAAACATTTAAAAGGTTCATTCAGGGGTATGAACTCACCTGGTGTAAGTAGGTCCAACGAAGGTGTCGTTTGGGCGTTCGGTGCCACGCAAGGACTCGAACACACACAATGACCTATTTAACATATGATAACATATGTTCACATACAATTAGTATATTAAATACCAATTAAACAAGTATACGCACTCAAAGGAGCGGAAAACACTTTAGATAAGTGTTTGGGTGTCCCAGGTAGCGTATAAAGGTGCATATGGCTTAGGAATGGAGTTTACTCTCCGAGAGTAAACCCCTTTATATGATGTTTACGGCCCAGGGACTACTCACCATGAGTTTACAGCTGTAAACTCATGGTGAAGGGTTCTAGTGTGTTTAAGGCTTCTAGCTTGTTCATGAGATTTTTCTAAGTACATTTCCAAAAAGGCATGAGTGGGTTTAAGGCTTCTAAGGGCATCATATTGGAGTTTACGGCCTAGGGACAACTCCTAAGGGAGCTTACAGCCGTAAACTCTCATTCCTTGAGTTTTGTGAAGTTTCAATCCCTTAGATCACTTCTAGTAATTTATTCAAGGCTATAGGGGTGTTTGGGTTTCAAGGGTGCATTCCTTTAGAGTTTATGGTCCAAATGACCAATCCTTGAGATTTTACGGCCGTAAACTCTATGGCTTCGCCGTGAACTCTCATACACCCACCATTCTTTGAGTTTAAGCCCTTGTTTCAATCCTAGCTTTTTATGGTAAATGTCTAAGTCCATTTGGGGGGTGAAAACCAACATTTGGGCATGTTATGGGGAGTTTACGGCCTAGGCACTTGCTTGGGCCGTAAACTCCATGTTACCCCATATTTCCTTGTGTTTAAATGTTCCAAACCTTAAATAGCATGTCCTTATTTTATGTCTTAAGCCTATGGGTGGTTTGGGAGTGTTTGTAACTTGATTTAACAAGTTTAGAGGGTGTTTACGGCCTAAGCATGTGCTTGGGCTGTAAACCCTTTTTTATGCCACAAATCTTGTTGTTTTGGGGTTCAAACACTCCTAGGCTAAATCCCCTAATAATTTCTAAGCTTAAGGATGAGTTTTAAGGCATGTTTGGCACCATATTAGGGGTTTACGGCCCTAGAGTGTTCCTGGGTCGTAAACTCCTTATTCCATGCCTTCTTGGATGATTTTTGAGGTATAAACACAAGCCAATATGTTTAGAATAAGCTAGGGTAAGTGGACTTACGATTTGGAAGCGTTTGGTTGCGGATTTGGGGCGAAAACGGGTCTAGAGAGAGAGTGTAAAAAGTCTCCAATGGACTCCACTCACCTTTATATAGGGTTCCGAGTCTGGGCTCGGTGGAATTTTACCCGATACTGCCGTCATACGGGGCTTTTGGTCGCACCCGATTTAGTGGTCGTAATAATAAACTTAACATTTTCCAATTAAATGGAAATGTGTGTTATGTGTTTTTATTCCCATTTATCACGACTTAACGGCATATTAAATATAAACAAATGAAATGTTTATTAAATTGACGACCTCTAATTAACGGAACTTTTATAACTGGAATATTCCGTTAACGGTAACGGGGAAATGTAACGGAACAACTTGGGTTGTCACAGTAGCAAAATGTAATATTGTAGGAGATAAAAGAGAAAGTAGTAGTTCTATGCACCATGCACCACCTTGTCAATGGTATATTCGTGCAATGAAGAAGAAAAATTATAAAATGTGGCAGATTACATGTTGGGTGGATGAACATAATTGTTTTGGATCTTGTATTGGTAATGATAACATAAATTTGAACTCTGCCATGATTGGTTCATACATCCTCCACTCAATTGAAAAAGATGTTGCTTATACGGTGAAACATATTCAGGAAAATATTAAAACTATTATTCAAGTTGATGTTTCTTATGATAAGGCATGTCATAGTAGGAGAAAATCCATAGAGAATATTTATGGAACTTGGGAGAGTAACTTTGCTGAGTTACCCAAGTATATTTCAGCTTTGCAGTCTTCAAACCCTGATACAGTTGTCACATGGTTTCATAAACCGAATGTCACATCACATGTAACAACATTCAAATATATGTTTTGGGCTTTTGGACCAGCCAGTACAACATTTCAGTTGTGTCGGCCTGTTATTTCTGTTGATGGTACTCATTTGAAGGGTTCGTACAAAGGAAAAATGCTTGTTGTTGTTGCAAAAGATGCTAATAATCATATATTACCAATTGCTTATGCTATTGTTGATGAGGAGACTATGCATAGTTGGTGTTGGTTTTTTGATCAGTTTAGACAACTTGTTGGTCAAAATAGACAATTATGTGTTATTTCAGACTGGCATCAAGGAATAATTCATGCAGTGGCAAATTTACCAGAATGGAAAGAGCCATTAGCATACCATCGCTTTTGTCTCCGACACATTAAAAGTAATCTTATAAAAAGGTACAAGAACATGCACCTTAAAAGATTATGTTGGTCTATTGGTAGCACCACACAAAAGAAAATTATTCAAGTATATGAAAGCGATAAAAGAAATCAATGTTGAAGCTTGGGAGTATCTAAGTCAAATCGACAAAATTCAGTGGTGTCTTTTATATGATAAAGATCACGGGTGGGGTTCCTTAACTACGAATATCTCTTAGAGTATGAACAATGTGTTGCGAGGAGCAAGACAATTACCGATTAGGGCATGTATTGATCTTACATTCAATAGAACTGTGCAACTTTTCATAAAGCATAGTGATGTTGCATTGAAATGTAATAAACATCTACCATCGCGTATGTGGCGTCTCTGTTAAACGTGACACTCACGCACAAAGTCATGCTTTATCTGAGTTTTACTATAATGAAGGTGTATACATAATCATTACTAGGCCACGAATAAATGGAACGGTTGGAATTATAGATACTATCTGTTATTTCCAACACACATACACATGTGGTAAGTGGAAAATGGAAAGGTTTTCATGTTCGCATGCTCTTGCAGTTTGTCGAAATAGAGCGAATAATCCTATTTCAATTGTGAATGACATGTACACTAGCGCTACCTATAAACTACAATATAATGTTGGTTTTACACCACTTCCCCATGTTGATTATTGGTTGCATTCGAATTGGGCGATTGAAGCAGATTACTCAACACTTTCTGTTGCTCGAGGTAGGAGGCGTGCAAATCGAATACGTAACGAGATGAGCATGTATAATCCCGGTGAACCTCGTAGATGTGGATTATGCCACCAACCAAGTCATAATCGAAAAAGTTGTCCAAATTCTCAACCAAGGTTTAATGCGATCTAAGCAATGTATTTTACCGATCTAGTAATTTCAAGTTTAGTGATCTTGTAAGTTTATGTTTATTTGATTTTGTAATTTAATGTTGAATTGGTTTGTGATTTCTTAATGTTATAAATATGATGTGAAATATATGTTTTATTTATATAATTTTAGTAATATGTAATTTTGTTATTGATTGAAGATGTTAATGATGTATTTTTAGTTGTATAAATTAGAAAGGTATATATATATATATATATATATATATATATATATATATATATATATATATATATATATATATATATATATATATATATATATATATATATATATATATATATATATATTATATAATTAAAAATATTAAATTAATGATACATTTATAATAAAACAAAATATTATGTATAAAGTTGGTAAATATAGAAAATAAAAATAGAATATAAAAAGTAAATGTGTAATTGAAAAATTATATAATATAAAACTAAACATTTTAATATTGTATAAGGGCCATTTATGTAATTATTAACTCATTCGTAAAATTTCAAGTGACCACAGCCCTATTTTTACAAACTATTTTTAATATATAGTTTTGAAAACAACCCCATTTAAAAAATAAAAATAAAAAAAATAAAAAAATAAAAATAAAATAAAATAAAAAACTCCACATATGCCGAAGTAATCCAACAACATTAAAATTGGACAAAATTTGTTCGGGACATGGAAAATAGGTCGATTAACAAGATGAACAAAACTGATAATGTTTGGTGTTTTAAGACCGTGAAGGATCGGTTAGGACCTAAAAACTATGTTTTTCTGTTTATTTGTTTTTTTATTTTTATTTGAATTTAATTTTTAAAAAATTGCTTTATTAATTATATAGTTGTATAAAAATCTTATGGTAATCAATTCTCTCCAAAAATTAAGGAAGAAAATTTATCTTCACCTCATAATATTTCGTTTCCTTTGTTTAATAGACAATTTTTGTTGAATTAATCAATATTTTGTTTATCGAAACCTCATCATGAAGATATTCAACATATCTTCCAAGTAGAGTCTTAATCTCATAATCATACTACAATCGTCTAACTCAAGCATATATAGAGGCTAGTCTATTTTTTCATGAATAATATCAATACCTTGACTAAGGGACAAACGATAAAACGAATGATCTGTTAGGTGACAAGTGACAACAAAACAAGTTAAACACTTCATACAAATGTCAAAAAACAAACTTCAGTGAACTTACAAAACTTCTAAAAAATGTAAATCAAAAGACATGATATTTAACATGGTTCGCTCAAGGTGACCTACGTCTACGGGCGAGAGTAAGAGAGAGAGAGAGAGAGAGAGAGAGAGAGAATTTTATTAACTTTTTGAAACTATTACAACCACTTAAAATTGTATCTCACTTTGAGCGCTCATAGAGAATTAACAATTTACAATGATAGCGGTATGAGGCTATTTATACTTGAAGGATCAAACCTAAAACCCTAATGGGCTAAGCCCATTGGACCATAGACTCATGAATGGTGACAACCAATCATATTCAACCATACATCATCTTCTGGAACATTCTTCCATGTCATATAACCCATAAGCATCAACAACACACATGATGGACAATCTTGACCATAATGGAGGATCATGATGCACATGTGGCACATCATGAACATTAATGGTCCAATGAACATCATTGTGGCACAACATGTTGTAATCCTTGAGCAATACCAACTTCTGAGCATCTTTGAATGATCTTGAGCATCCTAGAGGACTCCATAGCATACTTGGCTCATCAAGGACCAAGATGGTCCATCTTGCACCATCATGGCGCAACAAGAATATGTATGGCGCAAGTGGCTTCAAGTGTAGCATAAGAAAATCAAGATTGGAGCAACAACATCACCATGATGTAACAGGAACACGCATGGCGTAACAAGGCCATGCATGGAGTAAGAGCATACCTCATGACACAAGAGGAGCACCCCATGGCGCAAGAGGGATCCTCATGGCGCAAGAGGACCCCCTCATGGCGCAAGAGGGAGGATTATGGCGCAAGAAGGAATACCATGGCGTAAGAGCATCCTTCTTGGCCCATCCCTTTAACATATGGCACAACAAGATCCCTATGTTGCTCCATATCACTCCCAAGTGCTCCAAACCTCTTCCAGGTGCTCCAAACCCCCTTCTACATGATACGTTCCTTTGGCACTTCATCCGTTCCTTTGTCAGACAGTTCATTCCTTTTGCAGATGATCTGTTCCTTTGTCACATGCTCCATGAACCCCAAGTGCTCCATTGTGATCTAAGTGCTCCATGTTGGATAAGACTTCATACCCCAACAATCTCCCACTTGAAGGCTTGAACAACTTCATCTGTCATTCAAATTTCATTATTCCGCAAAGTACTCCGTCCCCGTCTCTCTTCTAAACCCTTATCTTTAAACTTCTAAAAGGCCAGTTGAAGCCATGCAAAGCTTCAACTTCTCAGTGATAACCACATTGGTGAAGATATCAAATGGATTTTTCGTTCCAAGGATGTTCTTCAAGTTTAGACTTCCTTTATTAATTAACTCTCGAATAAAGTGGTACCTCATCTGAATGTGATTCATTTTGCTATGAAACACTTGATTCTTTGCTAAGTGAACTGCACTTTGGTTTTCACAATGCAGTACGCAATCCTCCTATTGCATTCTAAGTTCTGACAATGAACTTTTTGTAATGCCCGCAGATTCGGGTTAATTAATTTAGAGACAATAAACGTTAATAATGACTTTTTGATAGAAGATTATTTAGTATAAATAATCTTAACTAAGTTATAGTACATGTCACAAGGTTTCCGTACATATAAAGAATGCTGAAATCCGAGTTATAACGAAGAAGTTATGACTGGTCGAAGTTTCGCGACAAAACCGACATGACACCGGGAATCGTAAAAAGTGATTTTATGATAAATTACTTTTTAGCCTTAGAGATCTAAAAGAAAGTTCCAGAGTATGTCTCCACCTACGCGTGGATATAAAGAACGTCAAAAACGGAGTTCATATGTAAAAGTTATGACCTTCCGAAGATGTAGCTGTCTAAGGGCATGACACGTGGCAGAAACCCTAGTCGCCTCAAGTCCACGACATGAACATTAAGTCCACGGCCTAAAACTAGTCAAAGACACTAATCGAGGCTATAAAACACGTGTTAAGGCTACGGGTTTCGCAACCTGACCCACTTTGCTAACCTACTCAACTTATTTGTATCATAGGTGTCGACACGAAGCTACATTACACTGAGAGATTAAAAGAGATGTTGATCACTAGTTTAAACGAATGTAAGGTCCATTTATGCTTATGTTTTTGTATTGGCAATGACATTCTAAAGTTTTAATGTAACATACATGTTTTGAAATCGTGTTTTGTAATGAATAATATTATGAAATATTATGTGATTTTGAGTATTGAGTTCTAACATATGGTTTTTACTAGAATTAAAGTAAAACTATGTTTAGAATCACTTTGAAAATATTGGAAGTCTTATGAGATTCCAATCTAATGTCAAAATTTAACAAAAATATAAAATTTGAAATAAGTAAAATTTTATTATTGAAAGTTGTAAAGAATCTCGTTAGAAACATTTAGGCGAAAACCTCATCGAAATCCGAGTTATAACGAAGAAGTTATGACTATTTGAAGTTTCGCGATATAATCGGTACGACACCGAATGATGTAAAGACTGAGTTTTCGATAAACTACTTTTTAGCCTATATGATCTAAATGAAAGTCGTAGTATTCGTCAAACCGAGAATTTTCATAAAAAGAACGTCAAAATCTGACTTCGTATGACAAAGTTATGATTTTTATAAGTTTCAGTATAGCAATAGACAACTAAAACTTGAAATAAAGATCGAGTGATTTTTAGCTAACACAATCTAAACGAGAATCGAAGGTCTTGTCAATTGTAGTACAACGGTAAAAAGACACACGAAAATAGATGTCGGATGAAGAAGTTACGAATTTTTAACGGACTTATCCTGAAGAAGTTATGAATTTTTAACGGACTTATCCTGTCCCAGCTTGTTAAAAATTTAATAATAAAAATAAAGTCAAAAGTAGTCGACGGAGTCTAAATGAAAGTTGTAGAATATAATCACACCTATGCGTGGATATAAAGAACGTCAAAAACGGAGCTCATACGCAAAAGATATGAAATTTTGAAGTTTTTAAATAAAAATAAATGAAAATTCGAAGCTTTATCCGAAGGGTATGCCCTGCATACTTCGTTAGGTACACCCAGCGTACTTCGCTCGAATGCGATCCGAAATCAGCCAAATCCTTCTCTCTTCGCACGAAGTGCCACGTCCGAGCCCGAGTTCCGATCAAATAAAATCACATTTACGCCTTGCGTACTAAACCGCCTCGCAGTACACCAGTGTACAGAGGACTTACGCTCAGCGTAATCAGCAGCTTCCATCCCTATAAATAAAGACCTAGGGTCTCCGGATTTATGTTACTTTCTTTTATATTTCTCACTCTCTAAACCCCTTTTTACCCACTTTTAACCCCCCAAAGCCCCGATATCGTTCCCAACACCCGAAGCAAGTCTTGACGCTCCGAAGTTCCCAAGAAAATTATATTTTCAAGTCAAAACTCTCCCCGCGCAAGGTCCGGTTTTCGATAAAAATCCCCAGTTTCGTCACAGAAAGTTATATTTAGAGCCGAAGTGCTGCCCAAATTATCAATTAATCCCCGGTTATTTCACGGTGAGTTTCAATATAGGGCAATTGTATGTTATGTGTTATATGTTCAATGTGTTTTCCCATGTTATTATGATAATCAGCTATTCCTTTGACCACGAAGTGTTTGACATAAGCATCACTTAGGTACTGGTATATAGCCTTTGGCCATGAAGTGTATGACATAAGCATCACTTTGGCATTAGCAGAATACAAAGACAAGGTTGAAAGCCTGTGTATCCTAGCGAAATGAGATTCTAAAATTATATTTTTTACGCCACTTGGCCTGAAGTCTTATTGATGTATATCAAGTATTGAAATTGTTATGTCTCATTGATTACAAATCTTTAAATCTGATTATCCGTTGATATGGAAAGCTTGTCATATAATACTCATATGCCTTTATTGTTCCTTGTCTCTTTTTACTTTTTTCATATTGATATGTATATGGCATAATGTTATATGGTAACGGTTATTGAACTCACTAAGCGTCACCTGCTTATCCCTCTCAATGTTTAAAGTATTGCAGGTGATAAGCATCCAATATAGTTTTGTATCGGTAAAAGATGTAGAATAGATAATATTATAACTTTTATATTGTATTCCTGGGAAAGTATGTAATATATATATAACTTTGTAAAAATCTTAATAGTCGGTTTGTATCCATTCTATATAAATAAACTATCAATGTAAAATATTGTTTTATGAATATGCATGTAGCATGTTTTGGAGTAACAATATTGTGAAGTATAGAAGTTTGGGTCTTTCAGAAATACGAAAGTTTTGAAAGTTCAGGTTCTTTCATTTAATATAAACAAAATACATTTCTTCGGAAATGTTTTGATAATATGTTTATCATGTTTTATTTCTGGGAACAGATTCCGCAACACTTTTCTTTAAAAAGATACTCTGATTTTTAAAATAAAACTTAAACAAATCGATCTTTTCTAGCTATGAAAATAGGGATGTTACAGTTGGTATTAGACCATTAATTTAAGCGAACTAGGAGTAGAATGTTAAGCGATGATTGTGAGTTGAGTGTGTCTAATATAATTTAGGTAGTACACCCTAATAGACACGAGCATTAGCTTATGTTAGGAAAGATGCCTAAATTGCTTTTATGTGCTAAATGATTTATTATGCTTTATGATGTCATTATTTGATCGGATGTATGGTCTGTTGCTGACCGGATCTGGAAATTTTACGTGCTCGGGTTTCTAAACGTTTAGTTACAATATTAGAATTGGCACAAAACTTTTCGGAGTAATAAGGAGGAATATGCATCTAAACCTTCTCTATCTTAAATTTCTCGTCTTAAACAATTATTATGGTGTATGGAACGTCATGATAAGGACTCGTACCAGATGGAGCAAATAGAGGAAATACAAAAGCTGATGATAGTGAATGATACCTATCGGAAGATACCATAAGAGAAGTATCTTTCCTTTAGAATGCGTCTAATAAATAATACATCTAGTATGGGAGAAGTACACTTTCGATTGGCAGAGAGAAATAGTTTTTGGTATAATCCCTAAAGTTATCACATTGTCTGAAGTTTCGACCACCAACCAAGTTGAGCAGAATTATTGTTGAAGATACGTGTGGAAGAAGTCCTAGTACAGTCTAGAGAAATTTTTATGATTATTTGGACACATTCGTGTGTGCTAAATCATTTTGTGTTTTTAAGGAATAAGAAGTTGGGGACTGCGAGACAATAATTGGGACAAGTACGAGTAGGTGTGAATGGTAGTAGAGGTCTATACTATCGGAAGTACAAGACTCGCACTTGAATCAGGGAAAGTCACAAGGTTACCAAGAAGCTAGTAATTGTTATGTCTCATTGATTACAAATCTTTGAATCTGATTATTCATTGATATGGAAAGCCTGTCATATCATACTCATTTGCCTTTCTTGTTCCTTGTCCCTCTTTACTTTTGTCGTATTGATGTGTATATGGCATAATGTTATATTGTAACTGTTATTGAACTCACTAAGCGTCACCGCTTATCCCTCTCAATGTTTAAACTATTGCGGGTGATAAGCATCCAGTATAGTTTTGTACTGGTAGAAGATGTAGAATAGATAATATTATAACTTTTGTATTGTATTCCTGGGAAAGTATGTAATATATATAAAACTTTGTAAAAATCTTAATAGTCGGTTTGTATCCAGTCTATGTAAATAAACTATCAATGTAAAATATTGTTTTATGAATATATGCATGTAGCATGTTTTGGAGTAACAATATTGTGAAGTATAAAAGTTTGGGTCTTTCAGAAATACGAAAGTTTTGAAAGTTCAGGTTCTTTCAAATTAATGGTATCAGAGCAATAGTTTAAGTGAACTAAATATCACGGATTGGTATTTAGACTTAAACCGTTGGAAGTTCAATATATGAACGGGTTCATTAGGATTATATGGATACAAACCATAGCAAAGATTTAATTAAAGTATTAGGTAATAATAAATCC
Organism: Lactuca sativa; assembly: GCF_002870075.4. Lineage (NCBI taxonomy): Eukaryota > Viridiplantae > Streptophyta > Magnoliopsida > Asterales > Asteraceae > Lactuca > Lactuca sativa. The sequence goes on along the minus strand of NC_056631.2, from coordinate 37,293,331 downwards.
TAAAATTCTAAATACTACGTTGTTCCAAATTTTCAGAAGAATGACTTAACAGGAAGGTAGCCATAGACCAGAAGTGGGTGGAGATCCTAAACCTGGTAAAGTAAATACTCTAGTATCCCCTCGAGAGGAGCGACTCTTGGGTAAACTTACTGGTATTATTCGACAGACTATCGAAGGACACAAGAAGGATAATGATAAAGGCAAAGAGAAAGCCACTGGAGAATCTTCAAAAGGAGAGGTGAAACGTCCCTCATTCAAAGATTTCAAGAGTAGTGGTGCTACGGAGTTTTCAGGTGCCATTAATCCTATTGTTGTTCTTACCTGGATACAGAATATGGAAAAAGTATTTCGTATCTCTCATGTGATAAATGAAGATAAAGTTAATTATCCCTCCGCAATGTTCACCGGAGAAGCCCTGGTCTAGTGGGAAGCAACATTTGAAGCTCTTAAAGAGTACAATCAGGAAAATTTGTCTTGGGGAATGTTCAAAACTCACTTACTAGAAAAGTATTGTCTTATAGGTATGAGAAGAAGATTGGAAAAGGAGTTCCTTGAACTTAAACAAGGAGGAATGACCGTAAATGAATATGAAATGCAATTCAATCAAAAAGCACAGTTTTCTACAAAGTATATTCCAACTAAAAATGATAAAATCCAGTTATTCATGGAAGGATTACGATATGAAATCCATGATTTCGTAAGTAATCGGGATGTTCTATCATTTGATAAAGCTGTTGAGTATGCCCGAAAACGCGAGCATGACTTGGAGATACATGGTGCCACTCTTTTTGTCTTAAAGCATCACGTATCAATCGAAATGTTCTTGTTTCCTATATACCACCAGCTCAACCCGTTCGAACTGAACCTAGAAAGCAAGTGCAATCCAATAATGCCTTTCGTGGTCGCGGTAGGTCACAATCATTTTCTCTTCAATCACCATCATGTCGAAATTGTGGAAAGAATCATCCGGGTGAATGCAAACTAGAAAAAGGATCAGTGATCTGTTTTGGATGTGGAGAAATAGGCCACAAGAAACCCGTTTGTCCAATAAAGGATGTTACATGTTTTTCTTGTGGTATTACTGGCCACAAAAAGTGCTTTTGTCATACTCTTACTAGTCAGGTGACGGGGAGTCAAGCTTCTGTTCAACAACCAGCAAGAAGTCAAGATCTTGTTCAAAAATCAAAGAGTACTCCAACTAAAAAAGAGGAGGTGCCAAAAGCTAAGGTTCGTGCATTCCAGATTACCACAGAGGAGGCACGTGAGGACCCGAATGTTGTGACAGGTACATTTCTTGTCAACTCTAGACCTGCTCACATCTTATTTGGTTCTGGTGCCTCAGATTCTTTTGTGTCTCATGAATTTGCGCATTCCTTTCAAATTGCTTGCTAACCTGATTCCTATATCCTTGCCCAACTTTGATATTATTTTAGGCATGGATTAGTTGTCAAAGAGATATGCATAACTCTTATGTTATGAAAAGATAGTACATATTCATATTGAATGGGAGAATCCTATTTATGTCTACGGTGAACAAAGAAACTTAAAAATAATATATTTCCTAAAAGCTCGTAAATTCATATTGAATGGGTGTTCTATCTATCTAGCTTACACCGTCGATATCTCAAAAGAGGAGAAGAAAATTGTAAATGGTGTTCCCGTTATTAAAGAATATCCTGATGTTTCCCCGATGATTTGCTTGGACTTCCTCTGGACAGGCAAGTAGAATTCCGAATTGACCTTGTGCCTGGTGCTGCTCCAATTGCAAAGACTCCTTATCGTCTTGCGCCTGCTGAGATGAAGGAAATGATGATCCAACTGCAAGAATTACTTGAAAAATGCTTTATTCGACCGAGTACCTCTCCTTAGGGTGCTCCTGTGTTGTTTTTCAAGAAGAAAGACGGATTAATGCGAATGTGTATTGATTACCGTGAGCTAAATAAAGTGACTATCAAGAACAAGTATCCATTACCTCGTATTGACGATTTATTTGATCAACTTCAGGGTGTTAGCTATTTCTCGAAGATTGATTTGAGATCTAGCTATCATCAGTTGAAAGTACACGAGCAGGATGTACCGAAGACTACCTTTCGTACTCGATATGGGCATTATGAATTCCTTGTCATGCCATTCGGTTTGAAAAATTCCCCTGCCATATTCATGGATATGATGACTCGGGTATGTTGTCCAATGCTTGATAAATCTGTCATCGTATTCATTGATGATATTCTAATATGTTCCAAGTATGAATCTAATCATGCCATTCATATTCGTGAAATTCTCAAATGTGAATTTTGGCTTCGCCAAGTTTAATTTCTCAGCCATGTGATTTCTGGTGACGGTATATCCGTAGATCCTACCAAAATCGAAACCATTCAGAATTGGGAAGCACCTCGTAATACTTCTGAAATTCACAGTTTCTTGGGTGTCGCGGGATATTACCGAAGGTTCATTAAAGACTTTTCTCGTATAGTTGTACCTCTCACTAGTCTTACACGAAAGGAAGTAAAGTTCGAATGGGGTGAAACCCAAGAAAAAGCTTTCTCGACTTTAAAAGATCTTTTAACTCATGCTCCCATCTTATCACTTCCAGAATGTGATAATGATTTTTCCGTGTATAGCGATGCTTCTACGTTGGGAACTCAATTGTGTGTTGATGCAACGTGGTAAAGTAATATTCTATGCCTCAAGACAACTGTAATAGTATGAAAAGAATTATCCCACCCATGACCTCAAACTCGCTGCAGTGGTATTTGCCCTAAAACTTTGGAGATATTATCTTTTTGGTACAAAATGTCAATGTAACACCCAAAGTTTGGAAGGCCAAGAAAGGAAAGAAAACCCTAATTTTAAGGGGAGACTCGGCGAGTCCAAGGGGAACTCGATGAGTCCGAGTGGGATCCGGGTCGAGGAGTAAGTGACCGACTCGGCGAGTCGGCCAAGGAGACTCGACGAATCTGGTCTATACGAGGAAAACCCTAAATCCGGGACTTGGAGCCTATTTAAACGTCTCATTCTCTCCCGTAGGGTTCCTTCACTGCCTCTTTCACCCAGAACACCAAACCCTAGCCGCCATATCCATTGATTGAGCTAATTGTTGCCTTGAAGAGTGCATTAAAGCTTGGAGAAGGAAGAAGGATCTTGAAGGTGCAAGAAGGGGCTATAGATCCGAGATTGGGAAGATATTTCTGAGCATTTGGAGGTAATAAACTAGTTCTTGGACTCTTTTGCACCTAGATCTATGTGTGAGTTTTGGGGCTTTTTAGCCATGATGGTATCCATTTGAGTTAGAAGCCAGATCTGAAGTTGCTACTTTGGATCTAAGCATATTAGGGTCTTGAGAAGCATAAAGCTTCTGCCCTTGAGTTGATTATGGAGCCTCTTTTTCTTAAACCCTAGTTTATGGTGTATTTTGCCTAGATCTCCTTCTCTACATGTAAAGTTTGCAACTTTACGTGAGGAATAGGCTTGGGAAGGGTAGATCTACAGTTTGGAGTCCATGCATGACTCAAAAGTCCTCTACATGTATGGAGATATGAATGGACTCGGCGAGTCCTTTGAGTGGACTCGGCGAGTAGCATGAAGATTTGGAGGAACTCGACGAGTAGGATGAACAGCTCGTCGAGTCAGATGAAGTTGGGCAGGAACTCGGCGATTTTGTTGAAGATTGTCTTGGACTCGGCGAGTCAGGTCACGAAACCCCAAACCCTTCGAGTTGAGACTCGAATCAGTGAGTCGAATGGAGACTCAGTGAGTTGGACAGGTCAGGACTTGGAAATCGGTAGACTCGGCGAGTCGAGTCGCGAATGAAAGGACTCTAAACATATGAACTCGGCGAGTCTATAGGATGACTCGGTGAGTAGGGTTGACCTGGAAGGTTGACTTTGACCAGAACTTTGACTTTGACCAGAGTTGACTTGGTTGTCTGTTGGGGGTCAGTTAGGCTCAGTGTTGCTTTGATATTGGTAGCTCGGGGAGCAAGTGGAGCAGGAGTTCAGAGAGTTGTCGGGCAGCAGCAAGTGGGATCATCAGCAAGCTCAGCCAGTGCAGGTGAGTTTCCCTTTTGTGTGAATGGGTCTACGGCCACAATGCCGGCCCATGTAGTTATGAGTAGAAGACCCGTGGGTTAGCCCTAGGCACAGTATGCTAGTTTGATATTCAGGACGAGGTCCAATGATAGCGGGCGGGTGCCCAAGGAATGGTTTACGTAATAGTTTATACTTGTTGTCTGTGTGATACTTATATGTGCCTGGTAGGGAGGTGAGTGTGGGCGAGGTCTCGTAACTCACCAATAGCAGAGTGTGGATGGTGTTCCACATCTCATTAGCAGCAGATCAGGGGCGAGGCTCGAGTTAGGAAGAGAGTGAGTGTGGGCTGGGCCCGTATCTCACAATCAATAGGATCATGGACGGGGTCCATGACTCATCAGTAGCAGGACGAGGGCGAGGCCCAGTGCCAGGCGAGGCCTTAGGACAAGATCCGTTAGTAGGTGATAATAGGAGAGTTCGGTTGTTAGGACTGAAGGGTAGTCAGACACCCTAGATACGTCTGATAGTATATGATGATATGTTTATATGCTAGCATGTTATGTTATATGTGATAGTGGTAGTAGGAGGGGAATAGTCCCCAAGTTCAGTCGTTAGGACCGAAGGGTAGATCGGACACCCCAGATATGTCTGATAATATGTTATGTTATGATATATGTGATAGTAGCAGTAGGGGGTGAAATAGTCCCCGAGGATCGGTTGTTAGGACCGATGGGTAGTCAGCACCCCAGAATGGCTTGACATGGGTAGTCAGCACCCCAGAATGGCTTGACATGGGTAGTCAGCACCCCATAACGGCTTGACACAGGTAGGTCGGCACCCCATAATGGCCGTATCGGGTAGGTCGGGCACCCCCAGAATTGCCCGGCAGTGTGTATGATATGTGATTGTATGGTATGTGGTAGGGTGGGGAACTCACTAAGCTTCGTGCTTACGGTTTTTAGTTTTGGTTTCAGGTACTTCCGGTAGCGGAGGGAAGAGCTCGGGGTGATCACATGGCGCACACACACCATAGATTAGACAGCCTGGGAATGTTTACTCTGATAACGAACATGTATTTTAGAAATTTATACTCTGTTTATGTTTTGGAATGATGAATTTGCTTAAAGAAATGTTTTATTAAAAGAAATTTTTAGTCTTGAATTTTGGGACGTTACAAGTTGGTATCAGAGCCTTGGTTTGAGGGATTCGGGCATACTCTCGGGTCTGCCTGAACTCAAACTAAGGGGTCGGATAAAAAGTTTTCAAAATGAAAGGACAGTTTTGTAAAGAGAATTTTGAGAACGAAAAACAGTTTTAGAAAAGCAAAAAGAATTCAGAAAGAAAAGAACTTTGAAAAGAGAAAAGAGGTGTGGTGCATGCAATCAACCGAGCTCAAGTAAGTACCCCAAAATACCCATACAAGTTTATGTTATGATTATCAGTTAATAGAACAACATGCTAGATTAGGACTAAGGATATAGGGATGATGCCTTATGTGCCTGTTATATGTGCCTTTGAGCTGCATGATAGTGCTGATTAGACAGTAGTAGGATAGCCTGTTAAGGTTATGCCTGAGTTTATGAGTTTGTGTGAGTCTATGAGTTTGTGTTGCATGCTAGTTTGGTTTCTTGCTATTTGGATATGATTGCTTGAGTATGTTGTGGTTAGATTTTCCCTTGTCTGAATGTTGCTTGCTTTGTGCATTGTGGGATTCTGAGTGATGGGAGTTAGCCATTAGGTGAATACGTCACATCACATGTGATCAGGGTTGAATAATCTCAGAGTGCTGGATTTGTCCCTATTGTGCAGCTCTCGTTTGAGTCTAACCGTTGTAGGGACGAGTCTTTTACTCGGAGGATTATCTAAGCCTCGTCACATGTGATGGTATCCAGGTAATGGCTAATTGGCATCACAAGGAGACCTTCAGCAGTTGAGTACTGGTTGAGTTGAGTCAGAGGTTTCCCTAGGGTAAGCCTAGGATGAGATAGTGCTGGGTGCAGTAGGAGTGGATAAGGGACCTGGTGGAGTCGAAGCTATTCCTGAGGAAAGTACGGATAGATGTGGAAAGTAGTATGGGCTCGTACTACTGAAAGCAGAGGATCCGTACTCGATTCGGGAAAGACCGAGGCAAGACCGGGAACCTGGTAGGATGTGTTTTGGTATCGAATCAGTGATCAGTATTCTGATAGTGGTTGTGGTATATTTTCAGCATGGTGACGTTGTGAGAGAGACCAGCGGGCGGATCAGGCGCCGGAGAGGGATCAGGCTCGGGTTCAGGGGCCGAGCAGCTCGAGGAGCGAATGAGGGAGTTGATATCCGTCGAGGTTACGCGCAGTATTCTAGATCAGACTCCTGTGATCTTTGGCACGGTCAAGGAGGGTATATTGGAGATTTTGGATGAGAGGCTGGGAGCCTTCCGTACTGAGATGATAGCATTGATGGGAGCGCGTACCTTGACATTTCGGGAGTTTAGGGCTTGCGGGGCACCAGATTATCATGGGGCTAGAGACCCCATCGCTAGCAGCAAATGGTTGGCTGATGTTGCCAACACGTTTCGTATGAGCCGGTGTACTGAGGAGGACAAGGTCAGACTCGCTTCCTGTCTTCTGAAGGACAGAGTGAGGGATTGGTGGGAGGAGATTGGTCATGCTTTGGGGGATGATGTCGCGTCAGACGCGATGACTTGGAGCGATTTCTCGGCCAGGTTCAGGGCGGAGTTTTCGCCAATTATTGAGGTGCAGCAGTTGGCACGGGAGTTTCAGGATTTGATGTAGACCACTGAGACTGTGGCGGAGATAACCGCCAAGTTCAGGAAGAGGGCTCTTCTTGTACCGTAGTATGTCGCGGATGAGGAGATGAAGAAGGCCCGATATCACGAGATGTTGAGGGCAGACATCAGGGAGCTCGTGAGCAGGTCCGGCTGTAAGACGTTGGAAGATATGATTTCTCGGGCCAGAGAGAGGGAAATTGATTTGGAGCAGATCCGAAAGAGGAAGCTGGATGAGGTTCAGGTAGCCGCAAGTTCGGGAAAAAGGCCCAAGGGATCGGATTCGAGATCGAGGGATTATCAGGACCGCAGCCGATGCGGGAAGTGTGGCAGGGTGCACAGGGGCGCGTGCAGGAGTGGTAGCGGAGGTGAGTCTGGCTGCTTCGAGTGTGGTCCGACTGGTCATTTCAGCAGGGATTGTACTGCTACCACCATACAGGGATCCGACTTGATATGTTTTCACTGCAATCAGCAGGGCCACAAGAAGGCCCAGTGCCCCGGTTTGTTTTCAGCAGGACGGGTGATGGCACCTGCCCCTGTAACTTTGAGGATCACAGACGGCCGCCAGGGCCGTGCAGAGGCGCCTGCGGTAGGAGGCAGGGCTTTTCAGATGACTACTTTGGAGGCGCGAGCAGCATCGGACGTTGCAGGTATGCGATTTCCGTTTTCAGTTCTTTTATTCGTGCATGATTATATTGTTATGGTTCTGCATCATTATCGGTATGAGTATTTTATTTTGTGCAGCTTGCTTGTGATCGAGTTATATGCCATTTGCATACCTTGGATATTTGAATGGTAGTTAAGGGATGTGCTCTATTGGGAAAGGTTGCTTAGGATGCAGTAATTGTAGCATGCCTGGAAGGGACTTGGTATGTCTTGCTAATTCGGAGCCATATGCTTTTAGAATTGGAGTGGTTAGATCCCTAGCTATGGTAAGCTTGGGGTTCCTCAGCGGGTTGTTTATGGAATGGTAGCAAGGATGGGGATTTCTTTTCGAGCATTGAGCAGCAAGGGTTAAGCAGGATCGAAGTGGGGGAGAATCCTCCGAATGGGCAAAGGTAAGGGCATGCAGATCCAGAATGAGTGTGCGACCTCCGAGAAGGAAAAAGAAGTGGTACAGTGTTTGATGGATTGAAGAGTCAGGGTTAGGAGTTTGAGAAACTCCCCCTCAGCCATTGTGTGTACTGGTGATGGTTAGTATGTGGTTGGGAATTTAGGTCGGAGGATCGCTTGTAGGACTCGAGGGAGTCGGAATGAGGATCTTGAGAGCTAATGGCACATGGGTGCCTTCGTATTAGCAGTCAGTGGTAGAAAGTGATATAAGACTACGGGGCAGCCGTAGCATGCACTAGCAGTCAGTGGTAGGAAGTGTTGTCGGACTACGGGGCAGTCGTATCACTCACTAGCAGTCAGTGATAGAAGGTGATGTAAGACTGCGGGTAAGTCGTAGCATTCCATAGTAGCTTCGTTAGCAGAGTTGGGGCGAGGCCCTTATCTCCTAGTGATCAGTTAGGGATCAGGATTGGCTAGTGGATGAGGATGATAAGAAGTTTGCCTGTATAGACCTAGAGAGGTGAGACCTTGGGGGAGGCCGCTCCAGGATATAGTTGGGTGAGGCCCGTGAGTTTTAGTAGCACAGGTGGGGCCTGGTAGGGACCTTAGTGTCAAGATAGGGGATCGGGGATCCCAAGAATTTTAATGCCTATATTGCAGATTAGATTGAGCAGTTATAGGCAGTTGAAGTTTCCTCGAAAGTCACTGGGAGCGACTAGGAGTTGTGTTGGGTCTAGTTACCGATGGGAGCCAGTAATCCAGATATTGGTAGATTGGTAAGGACCAAGGTGGTCTCAGTTCATCCGGAAGTCAGATGAGGAATAACATAATTTCCAGTCAGTAGCAGTGCGAGTATGCAGTGTATGGTGGAATTCAGTTAGTTGATCGTGGGGTGCTCGACACCAAATTATAGTAGAAAGAAATGCCCAGTGGATACTGGCAATAATGACCCGTATTGGAAGTAGCGGGAGTAATAGATTTGGTGAAGATAGGGTCTTCACAGTGACAGAGGAAATAGTTGGTTATGGAGAATTGCCTAGGGGAGGCAAGGAAATCGCGCAAGGAAGGAAGGGGAGAACCCCTATGGGCTCAGTGCAGTACTCGGTGAGTACCAGAAGGATTGTCGGTTGAGTAAGTTGTGTTTCCAGAATGTTCAGGGTCAGGGTTGACCTGAGATGATTATCCGCAAGGATTAATGTTAGTCGGAATGACCGAACGGAAGGCCAGCGAAGGTAGGCAGCTGGTGTTGGAATAATTGGTGGGGTATTGGAGGCAGATCGCAGGCGGTGAGCCATAGCAAACTTCGAGGACGAAGTTTAGTTTAAGTGGGGGAGAGTTGTAACACCCAAAGTTTGGAATTCCAAGAAAGGAAAGAAAACCCTAATTTTAAGGGAGACTCGGCGAGTCCAAGGGGAAACTCGGCGAGTCCGAGCGGGATCCGGGTCGAGGAGTAAGTGACCGACTCAGCGAGTCGGCCAAGGAGACTCGGCGAGTCTGGTCTGTACGAGGAAAACCCTAAATCCGAGACTTGGAGCCTATTTAAACGTCTCATTATCTCCCCTAAGGTTCCTTTACTGCCTCTTTCACCCAAAACACCAAACCCTAGCCACCATATCCATTGATTGAGCTAATTGTTGCCTTGAAGAGTGCATTAAAGCTTGGAGAAGGAAGAAGGATCTTGGAGGTGCAAGAAGGGGCTATAGATCCGAGATTGGGAAGATATTTCTGAGCATTTGGAGGTAATAAGCTAGTTCTTGGACTCTTTTGCACTTAGATCTATGTGTGAGTTTTGGGGCTTTTTAGCCATGATGGTATCCATTTGAGTTAGAAGCCAGATCTGAAGTTGCTACTTTGGATCTAAGCATATTATGGTCTTGAGAAGTATAAAGTTTCTACCCTTGAGTTGATTATGGAACCTCTTTGCCTTAAACCCTAGTTTATGGTGTATTTTGCCTAGATCTCCTCTACACGTAAAGTTTGCAACTTTACGTGAGGAATAGGTTTGGGAGGGTAGATCTACAGTTTGGAGTCCATGCATGACTCAAAAGTCCTCTTCATGTATGGAGATATGAATGGACTCGGCGAGTCCTTTGAGTGGACTCGGCGAGTAGCATGAAGATTTGGAGGAACTCGAAGAGTAGGATGAACAACTCATCGAGTCAGATGAAGTTGGGCAGGAACTCGGCGAGTTGGAAGAACAACTCGGCGAGTCTGTTGAAGATTGTCTTGGACTCGGCGAGTCTGTTCTTGGACTCGACGAGTCAGGTCGCGAAACCCCAAACCCTTCGAGTTGAGACTCGAATCAGTGAGTCGAATGGAGACTCGATGAGTTGGACAGGTCAGGACTTGGAAATCGATAGACTCAGTGAGTCATGGACTGACTCGGCGAGTCGAGTCGCGAATGAAAGGACTCTGAACATATGAACTCGGCGAGTCTATAGGGTGACTCGATGAGTAGGGTTGACCTGGAAGGTTGACTTTGACCAGGACTTTCACTTTGACCAGAGTTGACTTGGTTGTCTGTCGGGGGTCAGTTAGGCTAAGTGTTGCTTTGATATTAGTAGCTCGGGGAGCGAGTGGAGCAGGAGTTCAGAGAGTTGTCGAGCAGCAACGAGTGGGATCATCAGCAAGTTCAGACAGTGCAGGTGAGTTTCCCTTTTGTGTGAATGGGTCTACAGCCACAATGTCGGCCCATGTAGTTATGAGTAGAAGACCCGGGGGTTAGCCCTAGGCACAGTATGCTAGTTTGATATTCAGGACGAGGTCCAATGATAGCGGGCGGGTGCCCAAGGAATGGTTTACATAATATTTTATACTTGTTGTCTGTGTGATACTTGTATGTGCCTGGTAGGGAGGTGAGTGTGGGCGAGGTCCCGTAACTCACCAATAGCAGAGTGTGGATGGTGTTCCACATCTCATTAGCAGCAGATCAGGGGCGAGGCCCGAGTTAAGAAGAGAGTGAGTGTGGGTTGGGTCCGTATCTCACAATCAGTAGGAGCATGGACGGGGTCCATGACTCATCAGTAGCAGGACGAGGGCAAGGCCCAGTGCCAGGCGAGGCCTTAGGACAAGATTCATTAGTAGGTGATAATAGGAGAGTTCGATTGTTAGGACCGAAGGGTAGTCAGACACCCCAGATACGTCTGACAGTATGTGATGATATGTTTATATGCTAGCATGTTATGTTATATGTGATAGTGGTAGTAGGAGGGGAATAGTCCCCAAGTTCGGTCGTTAGGACCGAAGGGTAGATCGGACACCCCAAATATGTCTGATAATATGTTATGTTATGATATATGTGATAGTAACAGTAAGGGTGAAATAGTCCCCGAGGATCAGTTGTTAGGACCGATGGGTAGTCAGCACCCCAGAATGGCTTGACATGGATAGTCAGCACCCCAGAACGGCTTGACACGGGTAGGTCGGCACCCCAGAATGGCCGTACCGGGTAGGTCGGGCACCCCAGAATTGCCCGGCAGTGTGTATGATATGTGATTGTATGGTATGTGGTAGGGTGGGGAACTCACTAAGCTTCGTGCTTACGGTTTTCAGTTTTGGTTTCAGGTACTTCCGGTAGCGGAGGGAAGAGCTCGGGGTGATCGCATGGCACACACACCATAGATTAGACAGCCTGGGAATGTTTACTTTGATAACGAACATGTATTTTGGAAATTAATACTATGTTTATGTTTTGGAATGATGAATTTGCTTAAAGAAATGTTTTATTAAAAGAAATTTTTAGTCTTGAATTTTGGGACGTTACAGTCAATTGTTTACCGACCACAAAAGTCTCAAATATATATTCAGTCAGCAAACTCTGAATATGAGACAACAACGAGCTATGAAGCTGATCAAAGACTATGAATGTGAAATCTTGTATCATCCTAGAAAGGCCAATGTAGTTGTTGATGCTCTTAGCAGAAAAGTTTATCGTAATAGTATGTGTTATACTATTACTCACACTACAGTAAAGTTCACTATTCTTGATGAACTAGAGAAATGGCAAGAAGAGGCTTTAAAGCCAGAAAATGTGAAGAAAGAATGGATGATACATTATACTGATGTTTTACTTGATGATCCACGAGGATTGAAGGTATTTAAGAATCGGTTATGGATTCCAAAGATTGGCGGATTAAGACAAAAGATTTTAGATGAAGCTCATAAGTCTAAGTTGTCGATACATCCTGGTACAAGTAAAATGTACTATGATGTACATGTTGATTATTGGTGGCCTGGATTAAAGAGAGACATTGGAAGATATGTGCAGGAATGCTTAGTATGCTTACAAGTCAAAACAGAGCACCAAAAGCCTTACAGAACTCCAAAAAGTCTTAGTGTTCCCGTGTGTAAATGGGAAGAATTGTCCATGGATTTTATTACCAAATTGCCAAAGACCGCTAAACAGTACGATAGCATTTGGGTAATTGTCGACCGCCTGACTAAGAGTGCACATTTTCTTGCCATGCGTGAAACAGCTCCAATGGAGAAATACACATAAGTTTACTTGGATGAAATTGTTGCGAGACATGGCGTGCCACTAAAGATTATTTCCGATCGTGATACTCGCTTCACTTCTCACTTTTGGGCGAGTATGCAACGTGCATTAGGATCTCGAGTTGCTCTCAGCACAACTTATCATCCCCAAACAAATGGTCAGACGGAGAGAATGATCCAAACAGTGGAAGATATGCTTCGTGCATGCGTCTTGGAGTTTGGTTGTAACTAGGATAAGTATTTACCTTTTGTTGAATTTTCATATAATAACAGTTACCACGCTTCAATCAAAATACCACCATATGAAGCACTATATGGTCGGAAATGTCGTACTCCATTATGTTGGCGTGATATAGGACAGAAAATCCTTGGAGGCCCTGAAATGATTCAAGACACCACCAACAAGATTCAAAGCGTACGAGAAAGAATGAAAGTGGCCCAGGATCGACATAAGTCCTATGCAGAAAAGAGGAGACGACCCATAGAATTTTAGGTGGGTGATTTCGTAATGCTGAAGGTATCCCTGTGGAAAGACATTATGCGATTTGAGAAGAAAGGAAAATTAAGTCGTAGATTTGTTGGTCCTTTCAAAATCATCCAGAGAATTGGTAAGCAAGCATACCGCTTGGAATTGCCGGAAGATTGACAAGGATTCATGATGTGTTTCATGTGAGTTATCTACATAAATGTTTAAGCATATTATGAAGCAGTTCTGTTATCCGATGTGAAACTGGATAATAAGTTAACTTATGTAGAAGAGCCAGAAGAGATCATAAACGAAAGAATGATTAATCTATGTAATAAAGAAGTGGAGTTGGTGCTTGTCAAATGGAAACACCATCGATACCCAAATTATACCTGAGAAAATAAGAATGAGATAAAACCAAAATATCCCCATTTGTTTTAATCGATGTAATTTCGAGGACGAAATCCTCAAAAGAATGAGGTATTTATAACATACATGTTTTGAAATCGTGTTTTGTAATGAAAAATATTATGAAATATTAGGTGATTTTGAGTATTGAGTTCTAACAGATGGTTTTTATTAGAATTAAAGTAAAACTATGTTTAAAATCACTTGAAAAATATTGGAAGTCTTATGAGATCTCAATATAATGTCAAAATTTAACGAAAGTATAAAATTTGAAATAAGTAAAATTTTATATAGCAGTGACGCCTTTAGTGGTGACATATAGTATTAGCGGCGACACACCTATTAGCGACGAACCAACAGCAACAATCATTTAGCGACGATATGTCACCGTTAATACTTTTAACGGCGCCATTTTCTACCTTTATCGGCGATGCGTGTCGCCGGTCTAATTTCTTGTGTATGCAGTATAGTCTTAAAAAAAGAAGGAAATAATCTTCACATGAAGAAAAGTCATTGACTAAAGTAAAGTCATTTAAAAAAAAACATTTCGTTGTTGGGACAATTGGTTAATAATTTAAATAAACTTGCCTGCTAACACAAACCTACTAATTAAACAAGTCTAATATTTAACCAAAATCTCATTTAACGCTAGTCTTTTTATATTCTAATAATTATAATCCCCACTAGTTAGATAATAAATATTTTGTTGAATTGTTGTTTAAAAAAATGTGTCGTTTACTATATAATCTTTTCGAAAAATATATGGTTGTATTAAATATTTTATGTTAAATATGAGGTTAATACCATTGAATAATAAGTAAGTTTTTGGATTTGTCATATAGATAGCTCAAAGTTATCTAAAAGATGTTTTTTCATTTAAGTTTTGTTTGTCTTTCCCTCATGCGACATGTTTATTTTTTTAAATGTGTGACTATTGACTTGATGATGATATCACCTAACAAAAAGATATGAAAATATTTGTAGAAAGAATAACTACAAACATATTTCATTTTTGCGTTAATTGTACCTTTGAATAAATTGAATTTTTGTTACGAAACACAATCCAAATGGGACTTTAATTACACGCATGGTGGACCTTAAAAGGGTACAAATGACCCAAAAATGTGTCATTATATTTACTACGTGTATTGTATTTACGTACGGCATGTATTTAGGGCGTGTTATAATCTTTAGTGTTTTAAAAAATATATACATTTTTTATAAATTTAATAATTTGCAAATTAAATGAGAATTAATATCTCATAATACAAAACAAAATAGTTATATAAAAAATAATCAATTTCATATAATAAATGTAATCACATTCAATAATTTTATTATATAAAAATAATCATGTATACAAAAATCGTTATAACCTCATAAATATAATAAATAATCAATCGAACATTAGAAGAAATAAATAAATAAAGAGTTAGCAATTTACAAAATTACTTTACGTACGCATATCTTTCACGAATCCATGTAAATGTTCTTCTGTCAAAAGCCTCATCTACCCACTACTGAATCCTTTTTCACAATAAAAAATTCCTTACGGGCCAAGTAGTTTTCTATATATATATATATATATAGCCCTCGCTTACATATAATACCCAAGTCATTTACAAATCTTATAGAAATTTCATACTATCTTTGCATCATGCGATCGACAATGGTGTGTTTGTTGTTTCCCGTTGGAATCCTACTAGTTTTTCTCTCCTTGTGTTTGTCAACAACATCAGCCGCAATAGTGGAGACTTCATTTCATGTACCGACATCCTTCCTTCCTTCCTTGTATATTTTACTTCCATTGTCGTGTTAATTTCTTACACCAGAAAGAAAACATGAGTTGGTGATCAGTGGAAATATAATTGCCATTTCATTGATTGATCTAACCCTCTTCCTCTAGCTAATAGTTGTTTAGATAAAGATAGATATATCTAACACATGTATTTCATTGTCGGCTTGTTGGTCTATTATTAAATGATGTACAAAATTGACATGTTGTAATTTTCTTGAAACTCACATGGTTTTTTTTTTTAAATAACTTTATTGGTGTAGGTAAAAAATCTGACGACGAGTCGATTATGTCAAAATCATGTAATCGTGGCAGTAAATGGAAGCCTTCCAGGGCCAACTCTAAGGGTACAGGAGGGTGACACTCTTATCGTTCATGTCTTCAATGAATCTCCATACAACCTTACTATCCACTGGTAAGTAACTAATATTTATTTTTATGGAATAGTGTTTTGAATGATAAAATGATATACTCGATTGAGTGAAATTAAACATGCAACTCAAACGTACGTAATGGCTGTAATGCAGGCATGGGGTGTTCCAAATGCGAAGTCAATGGGCGGATGGGCCTGAATTCATCACACAATGCCCGATCAGGCCAGGAAATAACTATACCTACAGGTTCAATCTCACCGGACAAGTGGGCACTTTATGGTGGCATGCACATACTCAATGGATCCGGGCAACCGTTTATGGTGCTCTGGTCATCCGCCCACGAGACGGACAAAAATACCCTTTTGTTAAACCCTATCGTGAACAGACAATCCTCTTGGGTATGTGAAGTTCTTGTTTGATGCTTTTTTATTTGTAGGAGTATGATCGTCTTATCTCTGTAATTAATTAATATATATAATAAAACATTTCAGGAGAATGGTGGAATGCTAACGTTATCGATGTTGAGAACGCTGCACTAGCTACCGGAGTGGCACCTAACAACTCTGATGCTTACACCATCAACGGGTGGCCCGGTGATTTGTATCCTTCTTGCCCATCAAATAGTAAGTAGCTAAATTAATTAACTTTCTCATGCTTATGGGTTTAATTTCTAGTTCTTTTTTTTAGTTAACGATTTCTTGTTTTTGTTCGAATCAGAAACATACACGCTTCAAGTTGTCCCAGGCAAAACATATCTGTTGAGACTAATCAACGCTGCTCTCAATGGTCAACTCTTCTTCAAGATAGCGAACCACAACTTGACAGTGGTTGGGGCAGATGCAGCCTACACAAACCCTTTCCAAACAGATGTTGTCGTCATGGGTCCAGGTCAAACCACCGATGTCTTATTGACTGCAAACCAATCACCGGGATTATATTACATGGCGGCGCGTCCATACCTTAGCGCAATCGCAGTGACGATCAATAACAGCACCACCACCGCGATCTTAGCTTACGAAAACGCCACACAAACAACACCAGTTCTTCCAGTCCTACCTGCTTTGAACGACACACCAACAGCTTTTAGATTTGAAAGCAACATGACTGCACTTGTCACTAGCCCTTTCTGGTCACCGGTTCCACAAACAGTCGACGAGAGCATGTATGTAACCATGGGACTCGGGATATCGGAGTGTGGAAACAACCAAACATGTGGAGGGATATTCGGGCAAAGAATGTCTGCAAGCATGAACAATCATTCATTTGTTCTACCATCAACGATCTCTATGTTGGAAGCTTTTTATAGAAACGTTAGTGGGATTTACACGACTGATTTCCCAGATCAACCACCGGTTGTATTCGATTACACTAACACTACCCTTAGCTTCAATCAGCCTCTTATGACGACACCAAAGTTGACAAGTGTGAAGCAGCTCAAGTTTAATTCGACTGTTCAACTCGTGTTTCAGAACACAGCCTTGGTGGGTATTGAAAATCACCCCATGCATTTGCATGGAATGAACTTCTACATCTTGGCTCAAGGATTTGGCAACTATGATCCCATAAATGACCCACGAAAGTTTAATTTGGTTAACCCACAAGAACGGAACACGATTGGGGTTCCCACCGGTGGTTGGGCTGCCATCAGATTCCGTGCAAATAATCCAGGTGATCACCTCATCTCATGACTCATCTCCTCACAATTTCATTTATTAATTATAAAATGTTGACCTTTTTATGTATTTTCATTTTATTGACTGTTTCCTTACGTTATCTAGCATAATCTAATCCAACACATGTTTTGGTGGAAATGATCTGGATTACAGAAAATATTTTATCTTAAAAAAAAAAACGAATATGCTATGTTTGACTTATGCTTTATTGAAGCGACCATGCATGATTAGCTTATTTTCATCTAAATAAGCTGAATTTGCATACTTTAATAGAATTATATATCGAAAACTTTTCACATTATTGACTTTTTTATTTGTTTTTTTTTTTTCAGGTGCTTGGTTTATTCACTGTCATTTGGATGTACACATGCCATGGGGACTAGGAACCGCTTTTTTGGTGGAAAACGGAGGAACACCGGAATCCACGTTGCCACCACCACCTGCCGACTTCCCTCGGTGCTAAAAACGGACGGCGAAGAATATCGGACGTAATTAAACTGTGCATAAAGATGGATTTGCTTACATTTGTATGTAAGTACATGAGGATTCGATATTTGTTTTTTATCATTAATAAACCTGTAAGCCTATGACCGATTCTTTTTGTAGGCATGATGTGTAATGTTTTTTTTTTATATATGTATTGATTTGTTGTCATATTAAATTTTTGTATAAAATTCAAATCGCGTGTTGGATATGCGTTGAAAAGTTCCAATGGAATCAAATGATCTTTTTTCTTCTTTCTTTTGGTAAATATTCTATTCAGTCTTAAATAAATTGTAGCATGTCGGAGTTATTTTCTTAATGTCAAGATTGATACTTATTTTAAACCAAACAAATATTATAAATGACTATTAACAAACTAGTGGAACCCACCTACAAAATTCAATAGCTAACATAAGGACTTTTAAACCAATCCATCCAACAAATATTCAACTTATAAGCTGCTAGAAATCTAACAATAATAATAAGACAAAATTGCAAAAATGGTCCCTTTGGTATGCAAAATTTTGGGATTTTAGTCCAAACCACGAGTTTTTTGGATCCATGGTCCTTTTGGAGTGGTTTGTATGTGGTTTTGGTCCCTGGACTTAACTCCCGTTAAGTAGGATCTGTTAAGCCCCCTCATGTGCCTCACACGTGAGGGTAAATTCGTCATTTCATATATAAGGGACCATTTTTGCATAAACTGTTTTTTTTTTTTTTGGATTAATGGATTTAAAATCTTTAGAGGGTTTCAAGAATGGATTGGAATTGGCTATCGATGGATGGTGGCCTACGAATTCATCATCATCGGTCCTCTTCCAATTTCCCTCTTTCATTTCGCCCCTCTGGAAGTTCTTGATTTGAGCAGTAATGATTTTAATGGAGCTTTCCCTGATAGCATTAACCTGCTTGCACTTTAAGAACTAGACTTCTTTAGTAATGGCTTTCATGGTTCTATTCCCGCTGGTATATTTGTTAATTCCACTGGACTTCGTGTCCTTAAATTACATGTGAATTCGTTAAATGGATGTTTCATCAAACCAGCTTTCCGGGAATCTACCGGACTTCTTCCATAATTTTCCAAACTTGACTCATTTCTCAGCTCAATCGAATCGTTTCTCCGGTGACATACATTCACACTCTCAAATTCACCGGTTATCTCTTTTCTTAATTTAAGAAACAATTCATTCAATGGTCCGATTGAATTTAACTGTTCCATGATGATGAACCTCACCTCACTTGATCTTGGCACGAAGAACTTTTTCGGTTCCATTCCTGACGACCTTTCGTCTTTCCGGAATTTAAGAGCTATAAATCTCGCCAGAAACAGATTCCATGGTGAAATCCCTAAAACTTTCAAGAATTTTCGATCACTTTCTTACCTTTCCCTCTCGAATTGCAGTTTCAGTAACCTCTGAAACACTCTGAAAATCCTTCAACACTGTCCAAACTTAACCGTTTTGGTTCGAACCATGAACTTTCGTGGTGAACAGTTGCCGGCCGATGATGATAAATTAAGTTTCAGAGCATTCAAAGCTCTCGTAATTGCAAACTGTGGACTTTCCAGCAGCATACCCATGTGGCTAAAAGATTCAACATAATTACAGTTATAAGATTTGTCGTGGAATAATTTGATAGGTTCGATTCCATCTTATTTAGGTGATTTCAATTCTCCTTTTTACTTGGATCCATCCAATAACTCGTTGTCGTGAGTGATACCAAAGAACCTCACGCACTTACCTTGCCTCAGTTTCCAGGAAATATCACTGGAAGAGGGTTCACCGGATTTCTCGTTTTTCCGGCGAACCAACATCAGTAACAGAGCAGTCGCGTTGCAGTACAATCAGATTTTGAGCTTCCCGCCTCTTCTTGATCTCAGTAACAACCACCTCATCGGCTCCATCTGGCCCGAATTTGGGAACTTGAAAAGCAAAGGCGCAATTGCAGATATGGCAATCAGAATCAGAATCGGGACATTATTCATTCTTCTACTCATGTTCTTGATCGTCCTTCGCACACCAACCAGACAAGAAGTCGATCCAGAAAAAGATGATGAAACCGATAGCAACAAAGAAGAACATGAATCAAAACTAGTAGTTCTTTTCCATAAATCAAACGAAAACAACACAGATCCTTCCCTCAACGATCTTTTGAAATCATCCAACAGTTTCAAGAATGGATTGGAATCCGTACGTGTGAGGCACATGAGGGGTAAATGTCAATTAAGCCAAAAAAAAGTTTATGCAAAAATGGTCCCTTACATATGAAATGACGAATTTACCCTTACGTGTAAGGCACATGAGGGGGCTTAACATATCCTACTTAACGGGAGTTAAGTCTAAGGACCAAAACCACATATAAACCACTCTAAAAGGACCATGGATCAAAAAAACTCGTGGTTTGGACTAAAACTCCAAAATTTTGCATACCACAGGGACCATTTTTGCAATTTTGTCTAATAATAATAATAATATTAAATAATTAAATTAAATTAAATTAAATTGCAACTATATCATCAAAAATGGAATCTCTCCTCATCTTGCCTCTTTGTATACTTTTTTTTTCTAAGTTGTGTTTCTCTTTGCTTAATAGATTTAATATATAAAAAAACTCAAAGGTTCAAACTATATATATATATATATATATATATATATATATATATATATATATATATATATTTTGTTTCTTTTACTACACTACAAGAAATGGGGCATTAGTAGCGACGCCTTTAGCTGCGACGCATGACATTAGCGGCAACATGTAATTGATGTGTTACATGTCGCTGCTAATGGCCACCTTAATAGCGATCCGCTCAAACGAGTCATATTCGTTCGATTTGTTTTCAATGCAAGGATTGTTACGGAAAGAAAAAAGGCATTGATTTTTTCCTCGAAGGTGTCGCCGCTAATACCAGTCACCGCTAAAGGCCTTTAAAGATACCCCCCCCCCCCCCCGCTTTAGCTTCCTTTCCTGTTTATCGTGCCTTCTCTTACCTATGAAACCTCCCAGTCGGCGACCAAGCGACTCCGACCATCTGACTCCCCCAACCGCCGGTTCCTTCCACAAGACCGCCATCATCGCCTACCAAACCTCCATTACCAGCGACCTAGCTGCAATTTCAAAATTTTGATGTTTGAAGGTCGAATTTCTCCCCATTTTTATACTATTCTTTTGATTTGATGGTAATTTGGATGATAAATCTGTATAATTTTAAGATTTTGTTTGGTTGAGTGATTATATCTGTATTTTAAGGTATGCAAGTGCTTATGCATTTTTAGGGATTATATATGTTTTTTCATATTTATGCAACATTTTGTATATGCTTTTCAGATTTATGTTTATGCTCAATGTGCTGTATTGGCTTGAAAATGTAATTAGGCATGAAATTGAAATTATATATATATATATATATATATATATATATATATATATATATATATATATATGTTTGATTTTGTATTTAGATATATACATTTGTATGAAATTGAAATTGGATGTCTAAAATGGTAGGTGTTATTTGGTATGGTTGTATGAAATTGGATGTATTGCTTAATTGTTTGAAATTGGAATTTGAATTTGATGTATTGTATGCTTAATTGTATTAAATTAGAACATGAAAGCTATATTGTATGAAATTGGAATATGAAAGTTGTATTGCTTATTATGTCTATATTTTCTTGTAAATATGGCTTCAAAGTCTTAATTTTGTTAGTGATTTAATTGTATGAAATTGGAATATGAAAGTAATATTGCTTATTATGTCTTTATTTTCATGTTAATATGGTTTCAATATGCTTAATTTTGTTAGTGATTTAATGTTGGTCATTACAACTTTAGCTTCATTAGGTTAATAATAGCAACATATTTTTAGTAATTTTAAATTAATTATAAATCAAAGTTAAACTAATTTTAAAAAAATCAATAAAAATAATAAAATAATTGTAAAATCAAGTTGAATTAGTATTAAAATCAAGTTAAGACAAATATTAAAATAAAAAAAATTAGTTTAAAAAATTAAAATAATAATAAAAAAAATATTAAATTAATTAGAAAATAAAATTAAGTTAACTTTAATCAAATTAAATTAATTATAAAAACAAAATAAATTAACTATAAAATCGTATTAATATTAATATTAAAATTAAATTAAATTAATTATAAAATCAAATTAAAGTAAAAGAAAAACTAATAACAAAAAAGAAAGTATTAAATTAATTATAAAATTAAATTAAGTTAATTTTAAAATCGAAGTGCTTAATTTTTTTAGTGAATTAATGTTGGTCATTACAGCTTTAGCTTAGTTAAGTTATCAATAAAAATGTACTTTTAGTAATTTTAAATTAATTTTAAAACAAAGTTCAATTAATTTTAAAAAAACCAATAAAAAATAATAAATTAATTGTAAAATTAAATTAAATTAGTTTAAAATCAATTTAATATTAATATTAAAATAAAATAAAATTAGTTTAAAAAATTAAACTATTAGCAAAAAATAAAATATTAAATTAATTAGAAAATCGAATTAAGTTAACTTTAAAATCAAATTATATTAATTATAAAATCAAATTAATACTATTATTAAAAAAATTAATTATAAAATCACATTAAAGTAATGTTAAAAAAAACTAATAAAATATATATATATATATATATATATATATATATATATATATATATATATATATATATATATATATTAAATATATTATAAAACCAAATTAAGTTAATTTTAAAATCGAAGAGCTTAATTTTTTAGTGACTTAATGTTGGTCATTACAACTTTAGCTTAATTTTGTTATTAATATCAACATATTTTTAGTAATTTTAAATTAATTATAAAATAAATTAAATTATATTTTAATAAATAAATAAATAAAATAATAAATTAATTTTAAAGTCAAATTAAATTAGTTTTAAAATAAAGTTAATATTAATATTAAAATAAAAAAATAGTTTAAAAAATTAAACTAATAACAAAAAAGAAAATATTAAATTAATTAGAAAATCAAATTAAGTTAACTTTAAAATAAAATTAAATTAATTATAAAATCAAATTAAATTAAGTATAAAATCAAATTAATACTAATACTAAAATAAAATAAAATTAATTACAAAATCAAAGTAAATTAATGTTAAAAAACAAATATCAAAAAAGAAAATGTTAAATTAATTATAAAATCAAATTAAGTTAATTTTAAAATCAAAGTGCTTAATTTTGTTAGTGACTTAATGTTGGTCATTACAACTTTAACTTAATTAGGTTATTTATACTAACGTACTTTTAGTAATATTTAATTAATTATAAAATAAAGTTAATTTCTTTTAAAAAACAATAAAAAGAAAATATTAAATTAATTGTAAAATAAAATTATGATGTTATTATTAATAAAAATCAATAAAAAGAAAATATTAAATTAATTGTAAACCATAATATTATGTAACAGAAAATAAACAAGAGTATGATGTTATAATTAACAAAATGATGATAATTATGTTAATTGTAATATTATATTTTTGTTTATTTTCTATCATAACATCGTACTTTAGTTTGAGTTTCTTCTTCATAATCATCACGAGCCTAGAAATAACCGTCGCGTCTGAAATTGATTTAGAAATTAATTTCAGGCTGTCACCGTTTTGGGATTGTTTTTTTAATAATTTATCTCATTTAGGATGTGAACATGTATTACATGATTGTTTGTTTATATATATATATATATATATATATATATATATATATATATATATATATATATATATATATATATATATATATATACATATGCTTGGGAGCTAAGGGGAAATGCTACTGAATTTTTCTTAAACATAAAATCATGTAATACACGTTTACATATGAGATAAGGTATTCAAAAAGTGGGTTTAGATGCCTATCTTTGTGAATACTCTATCCATTTTTGATTATTTGTTCATGTGTTCCCATGTTGGGGATACTTTTTGAATCATCAACTTTATGAATACTCTACTTGATTTTTGTTTCCTGTATAAACTTTAAACACTAAACTATGTTTTAGTTGTATCATGTTTATTGATAAAAGTTGGACTACTAATCAACATCGTCAATCTCCTGAGTTCCTACTAGGACTTGACTCTTTTGTTAAGAGATCCATGTTACACCTAGATTGTAAAGGTGAAACCAGATGTTTGTGTGAGAAATGTGATAATCGTTATTTCATGGATCCGAAAGCAATGAGATGTCATGTTCGTATATATGGTTTCAGTCAGTCATACAAAACGTGGATATATCACGGTG